>NC_000071.6:6887500-7205000 GCF_000001635.26 Mus musculus | reverse complement strand
CCTGGACAGATGTTATACAGACACTAAGAGAACACAAATGCCAGCCCAGGCTACTATACCCGGCCAAACTCTCAATTACCATAGATGGAGAAACCAAAGTATTCCACGACAAAACCAAATTCACACAATATCTTTCCACGAATCCAGCCCTTCAAAGGTTAATAACAGAAAAAAACCAATACAAGAAGGGGAACAATGCCCTAGAAAAAACAAGAAGGTAATCCCTCAACAAATCTAAAAGAAGACAGCCACAAGAACAGAATGCCAACTTTAACAACAGAAATAACAGGAAGCAACAATTACTTTTCCTTAATATCTCTTAACATCAATGGTCTCAACTCCCCAATAAAAAGACATAGACTAACAAACTGGCTACACAAAAAAGACCCAACATTTTGCTGTTTACAGGAGACACATCTCAGAGAAAAAGATAGACATTACCTCAGAATAAAAGGCTGGAAAACAATTTTCCAAGCAAATGGTATGAAGAAACAAGCTGGAGTAGCCATCCTAATATCTGATAAGATTGACTTCCAACCCAAAGTCATCAAAAAAGACAAGGAGGGGCACTTCGTTCTCATCAAAGGTAAAATCCTCCAAGAGGAACTCTCAATTCTGAATATCTATGCTCCAAATACAAGGGCAGCCACATTCATTAAAGAAACTTTAGTAAACCTCAAAGCACACATTGCACCTCACACAATAATAGTGGGAGACTTCAACACACCACTTTCACCAATGGACAGATCATGGAAACAGAAACTAAACAGGGACACACTGAAACTAACAGAAGTGATGAAACAAATGGATCTGACAGATATCTACAGAACATTTTATCCTAAAACAAAAGGATATACCTTCTTCTCAGCACCTCATGGTACCTTCTCCAAAATTGACCACATAATAGGTCACAAAACAGGCCTAAACAGATTCAAAAATATTGAAATTGTCCCATGTATCCTATCCGATCACCATGCACTAAGGCTGATCTTCGATAACAAAAAAAATAACAGAAAGCCAACACTCACGTGGAAACTGAACAACACTCTTCTCAATGATACCTTGGTCAAGGAAGGAATAAAGAAAGAAATTAAAGACTTTTTAGAGTTTAATGAAAATGAAGCCACAACGTACCCAAACCTATGGGACACAATGAAAGCATTTCTAAGAGGGAAACTCATAGCTCTGAGTGCCTCCATGAAGAAACGGGAGAGAGCACATACTAGCAGCTTGACAACACATCTAAAAGCTCTAGAAAAAAAGGAAGCAAATTCACCCAAGAGGAGTAGACGGCAGGAAATAATCAAACTCAGAGGTGAAATCAACCAAGTGGAAACAAAAAGAAGTATTCAAAGAATTAACCAAACGAGGAGTTGGTTCTTTGAGAAAATCAACAAGATAGATAAACCCTTAGCTAGACTCACTAAAGGGCACAGGGACAAAATCCTAATTAACAAAATCAGAAATGAAAAGGGAGACATAACAACAGATCCTGAAGAAATCCAAAACACAATCAGATCCTTCTACAAAAGGCTATACTCAACAAAACTGGAAAACCTGGACGAAATGGACAAATTTCTGGACAGATACCAGGTACCAAAGTTGAATCAGGATCAAGATGACCTTCTAAACAGTCCCATATCCCCTAAAGAAATAGAAGCAGTTATAAATAGTCTCCCAGCCAAAAAAAGCCCAGGACCAGACAGGTTTAGTGCAGAGTTCTGTCAGACCTTCAAATAAGATCTAATTCCAGTTCTGCACAAACTTTTTCACAAGATAGAAGTAGAAAGTACTCTACCCAACTCATTTTATGAAGCCACTATTACTCTGATACCTAAACCACAGAAAGATCCAACAAAGATAGAGAACTTCAGACCAATTTCTCTTATGAATATCGATGCAAAAATCCTCAATAAAATTCTCGCTAACCGAATCCAAGAACACATTAAAGCAATCATCCATCCTGACTAAGTAGGTTTTATTCCAGGGATGCAGGGATGGTTTAATATACGAAAATCAATCAATGTAATCCACTATATAAACAAACTCAAAGACAAAAACCACATGATCATCTCGTTAGGTGCAGAAAAAGCATTTGACAAGATCCAACACCCATTCATGATAAAAGTTCTGGAAAGATCAGGAATTCAAGGCCCATACCTAAACATGATAAAAGCAATCTACAGCAAACCAGGAGCCAACATCAAAGTAAATGGAGAGAAGCTGGAAGCAATCCCACTAAAATCAGAGACTAGACAAGGCTGCCCACTTTCTCCCTACCTTTTCAACATAGTACTTGAAGTATTAGCCAGAGCAATTCGACAACAAAAGGAGATCAAGGGGATACAAATTGGAAAGGAGGAAGTCAAAATATCACTTTTTGCAGATGATATGATAGTATATATAAGTGACCCTAAAAATTCCACCAGAGAACTCCTAAACCTGATAAACAGCTTCGGTGAAATAGCTGGATATAAAATTAACTCAAACAAGTCAATGGCCTTTCTCTACACAAAGAATAAACAGACTGAGAAAGAAATTAGGGAAACAACACCCTTCTCAATAGTCAAAAATAATATAAACTATCTCGGAGTGACTCTAACTAAGGAAGTGAAAGATCTGTATGATAAAAACTTCAAGTCTCTGAAGAAAGAAATTAAAGAAGATCTCAGAAGATGGAAAGATCTCCCATGCTCATGGATTGGCAGGATCAACATTGTAAAAATGGCTATCTTGCCAAAAGCAACCTACAGATTCAATGCAATCCCCATCAAAATTCCAACTCAATTCTTCAACGAATTAGAAGGAGCAATTTGCAAATTCATCTGGAATAACAAAAAACCTAGGATAGCAAAAACTCTTCTCAAGGATAAAAGAACCTCTGGTGGAATCACCATGCCTGACCTAAAGCTTTACTACAGAGCAATTGTGGTAAAAACTGCATGGTACTGGTATAGAGACAGACAAGTAGACCAATGGAATAGAATTGAAGACCCGGAAATGAACCCACACACCTATGGTCACTTGATCTTCGACAAGGGAACTAAAACCATCGAGTGGAAGAAAGACAGCATTTTCAACAATTGGTGCTGGCACAACTGGTTGTTATCATGTAGAAGAATGCGAATTGATCCATACTTATCTCCTTGTACTAAGGTCAAATCTAAATGGATCAAAGAACTTCACATAAAACCAGAGACACTGAAACTTATAGAGGAGAAAGTGGGGAAAAGCCTCGAAGATATGGGCACAGGGGAAAAATTCCTGAACAGAACAGCAATGGCTTGTGCTGTAAGATCGAGAATTGACAAATGGGACCTAATGAAACTCCAAAGTTTCTGCAAGGCAAAAGACACTGTCAATAAGACAAAGAGACCGCCAACAGATTGGGAAAGGATCTTTACCTATCCTAAATCAAATAGGGGACTAATATCCAACATATATAAAGAACTCAGGAAGGTGGACTTCAGAAAATCAAATAACCCCATTAAAAAATGGGGCTCAGAACTGAACAAAGAATTCTCACCTGAGGAATACTGAATGGCAGAGAAGCACCTGAAAAAATGTTCAACATCCTTAATCATCAGGGAAATGCAAATCAAAACAACCCTGAGATTCCACCTCACACCAGTCAGAATGTCTAAGATCAAAAATTCAGGTGACAGCAGATTCTGGCGTGGATGTGGAGAAAGAGGAACACTCCTCCATTGTTGGTGGGATTGCAGGCTTGTACAACCACTCTGGAAATCCGTCTGGCGGTTCCTCAGAAAATTGGACATAGTACTACCGGAGGATCCAGCAATACCTCTCCTGGGCATATATCCAGAAGATGCCCCAACTGGTAAGAAGGACACATGCTCCACTATGTTCATAGCAGCCTTATTTATAATAGCCAGAAGCTGGAAAGAACCCAGATGCCCCTCAACAGAGGAATGGATACAGAAAATGTGGTACATCTACACAATGGAGTACTACTCAGCTATTAAAAAGAATGAATTTATGAAAATCCTAGCCAAATGGATGGACCTGGAGGGCATCATCCTGAGTGAGGTAACACATTCACAAAGGAACTCACACAATATGTACTCACTGATAAGTGGATACTAGCCCAAAACCTAGGATACCCAAGATATAAGATACAATTTCCTAAACACATGAAACTCAAGAAAAATGAAGACTGAAGTGTGGACACTATGCCCCTCCTTAGAAGTGGGAACAAAACACCCTTGGAAGGAGTTACAGAGACAAAGTTTGGAGCTGAGATGAAAGGATGGACCATGTAGAGACTGCCTTATCCAGGGATCCACCCCATAATCAGCATCCAAACGCTGACACCATTGCATACACTAGCAAGATTTTATTGAAAGGACCCAGATGTAGCTGTCTCTTGTGAGACTATGCCGGGGCCTAGCAAACACAGAAGTGGATGCCCACAGTCAGCTAATGGATGGATCACAGGGCTCCCAATGGAGGAGCTAGAGCAAGTACCCAAGGAGCTAAAGGGATCTGCAACCCTATAGGTGGATCAACATTATGAACTAACCAGTACCCCGGAGCTCTTGACTCTAGCTGCATATGTATCAAAAGATGGCCTAGTCGGCCATCACTGGAAAGAGAGGCCCATTGGACACACAAACTTTATATGCCCCAGAACAGGGGAACGCCAGGGCCAAAAAGGGGGAGTGGGCGGGTAGGGGAGTGGGGGTGGGTGGGTATGGGGGACTTTTGGTATAGCATTGGAAATGTAAATGAGCTAAATACCTAATAAAAAATGGAAAGAAAAAAAATCATCTCTGTAAGACTCTGTAAGCTACTTGATAATAGAGAAAACAATTTTATAATGTAATATGTAACACATAAACCAATTTCAAAAGTGTCAAATGAAGTTCTTTAAAACAGAATATAAGTTATCTAGAAATATTAGTGAAAAGCATAAGCGGGTTGGTGATATAGATCGTTGAAAGGATGACTGCTTAGTATGTATGTGTCTCTGGGTTAAATATCCATAAAAATTGTAAATGATCTCAAATGACATCTGAGGTATATATGGATAATGTAAAATGTGAAGATATAAATCACAAACAAGACAGAAAAATATTATAATGAATTCTACATTGAAACTGAGGCAATATAAGAATTACATATAAGATATTACAAAAAATGCTTAAATAAAACAAATGACTAATGAAATTCTGTGTGGATACTGGCAATAGGAACTAGAATACATAACATTTATACCCTTTACTTTTTCTCAGACTTAAACACTGAGGTCAATAACACCAAAGTCATGAACTTGTTAGAATAAACAGGACACTGAGGAGCTACCAGTACCAACAGCTGTGTGGTATTTAATTATTAAAGAAAGTACATTTATAATACATATTTCTTAAATATTATTATAATTTAAATTTCTAAATGTTTAGGGTATTAAAGGCTTTAAAGAAGTATAGAACAAACAAAATAAATAAATAAAAACTCAGTTGACTTGTGAGCTCTAACTCCAGCACTCAGAAGACTGACACATGAGGATCAGGAGTTAGAGAAGGTTCTGTAGATACAATGAGAACATATATATATATATACACACATCACAAGACAAGTTATGATCTGATTATCATATGCAAACATTGAGCAATATATGACAGAAAATCATAACAAAATAAACATAATGATATCTCAAGTACTGTTTTTAAAATAAAGAATATATTTTTAATTATGAAAGTGTTATTACAATAACTTATATGAAGATAGGCCCACAGAAACTTTAACTCATGGTCAGATACTTATAAAAAATTAAAAGGATTATATTTAGAATTAAAATAATCACTTTTAATATAACTACATTTAGCCATTCAATACTGTATTTTGTATAATGAAAAAAAAACCTAGATTTTAGTATAAAGATTTGTTTACAAATAAATTTATAAAAAGATTCTATTAATTGTTTGGGATAATGAATATAGTGATCTTGCTTATAATTTCTGCTAGATGTCTGTCCCATCTTGGGTTTAGTTTTCAGTGAATAATTATTAGATTTAATTTACCTTAGTTATTTAAATAAAGACACAGATTTTATGACATAAACATATAATAACTAACATTTATATTTTAGCTCTTTTTACTTCAAGAAACTCTAAGACGTTTAACATATGCCAGAATCTTTACTCTGAAACTTTAATAAAATTATTTAGTTTTAAGAACTTTATTACTCAGCCAGGCGGTGGTGGCACAGGCCTTTAATCCTAGCACTTGGGAGGGAGAGGCAGGCAGATTTCAGAGGTCAAGACCAGCCTGGTCTACAAAGTGGAACTGGACAGCCAGGGCTACACAGAGAAACCCTGTCTTGAAAAAAACAAACAAACAAAAACAAAACAAAACAAAAAACAAAAAAAAAAAGAAAGGAAGAAAAGAAAAGAACTTTATCATTCAAACTTTTTGTTCAAGGACTATAACTGTATGGCTCATCACAAGAGTACAAAAGTAATGTAAAAACTCAAAGTAAAAGTCAACAGAGTATGGTGGTACATGGTGTATGGTACATGCTTTCAATCTAACTTCAGGAGGCAGGAGCTTGCTGATTTCAGAACGTTCTAGGCAAGCTTTGTTTACAAATGGAGTTTTAAGATATCCAGGGCTATTACATAGAAAAACAATGCATCCAGGAAAAAAATGAGGAGAGAGACAGACAGAGAGAGAGAGAGACAGACAGAGAGAGAGAGAGAGAGAGAGAGAGAGAGAGAGAGAAAACAGTTTATATGGCATGATGAAAGTGAGTAGCTATTAACTACTTCTTACCAAACAATGTTGAATGACCAAGCAAATGGAAAACTGTGAGGTGCTTGCTCTAGAAAGTTTAACATACTCATAGTCGGTGAAACAACATTACCATTTGAGAAAAGCTCTGATTAGAGCAAGGAAAATAGCAATGGTGAAATTGATTGTTTAAAACTCAACAAAACAGAAGTGATGCCAAGAGCTGAAGTCTCCTCTCTTTCACCCTGAGCATAGTGAAGAAAGACAGAAAACTTCCATCACTGGTCTCCGTGCACACACACATCATGACTTGTCTTTCTCTCCTGGCAGGTCAGATTTTCAGCATATAAATTCTTCATTCTGAGAACTGAGATTGGTACAATTCTCCACAAACATAATTTTTAGAGGGCTGAACTTTTTATTAAAGAAAGAGAAACAAAATACCCTGAGTTAAACCAAGTAGAATATACTAGATAAAGGAGCTTTAACTTTTAGCTAGAAATCATTTGCTAGCTACAGGATCAAATTCAAACCACAGGAAACCCCACTGAGACTATTATTATGAGAAATAATAATTTGTAGGACTCATTATCAGAGATGTTGATCTTATTTGGGAGGTACACAGAATCCTAGAGACTTCATGAATTGTCTTTTTTTTTTTTTTTTTTTTTTTAGAATCATTTACTATATTTTATGTATGTGAGACAGAGTCTCTGCCTTCAGACACACCAGAAGAGGGCATCAGATACCTTTACAGATGGTTGTGAGCCACCATATGATTGCTGGGAATTGAACTGAGGACCTTTGGAGTAACAGCCAGTGCCCTTAACCATAGAGCCATCACTCCAGCCCATGAACTGTCTTTTTAAACCCATATTCTACTTTCCTGTATTTAGAACTAGGAAAGACTTGATGCTTTCTCTTGTACAGCCAAAAGCAGAATAGATCACAGAGCATCTGCGCTGGCTAATTTCATGTCAGGAGAGGATAGAACCTCAGTTAAAAAAAAAAAAAGCCTATACCTGCTCTTTTCTCAAGAGAAAACGGGGCATGGGCGTGAACCTTGTGGAGAAAGGAGATGGGAAGCTGGAAGTAATAGAGAGAGGGACACTGTAGTCCAGGTGTATTGAATGAAAAAAGCATCTATTAAAAATAAATCTGCTGTATGATAATCAAAAAAAATAGCTTCTATGATATTGGCCCCATAATTCCTTCCTTCCTTCCATCCTTCCTTCCTTCCTTCCTTCCTTCCTTCCTTCCTTCCTTCCTTCCTTCCTTCCTTCCTTCCTTCCTTCCTGTCTGTCTTCTCTCTCTCTCTCTTTTTTTTTTTTTACATTTTTTCCTAATTATTTTGTTCGTTTACATTTCAAATGATGTCCCCTTCCTGGATACCCGTCCACACACCCTCATCCATCCTCTCTTTTCCCTTCCCCTTTCCCACTATGAGGGTGCTCCTTCACCCATTCACTCACTTCAGCCTCACCTCTCTAGTGTGCCCCCTATGCTGGGACATCGAGCCTCCACAGGACTAAGGACCTCCCCTCCCATTGATGTCAGATAAGGCTATTCTCTGCTATATATGTATCTGAAGTCATGAATCCCTCCATGTACACTCTTTGCTTGGTGGTTTAGTCTATGGGAGCTCTGGGTGGTCCAGTTAATTGATACTGTTCTTCCTATGGTGTTACAATCCCCTTCAGCTCCTTCAGTCCTTCCCCTAGCTCTTCCATTGGGGTCCCTGGTCTCAGTGATGGTTGACTGTGAATATCTGCATCTGGATTTGTCAGGTGTTGGTAGAATCTCTCAGAACAGCCATACCATTCTTCTCTCAACAATTGATTTTTTGGCATCAGCAGTAGTGTCTAGGTTTGGTGTGTGCAGATTGGATAGATCCCTAGGTAGGGTGGTCTCTGGATGGCCTTTTCTTCAGTCTCTGTTCCACTTTTGTCCCTGCCTTTCCTTTGGACAGGACCATATTTGGGTTAACAATTTTGAGATGGGCCAATGTCAATCTATGGGCTGTGTCAATCTATGGAGATGGTTTCTACATGGCTCATCTCCCCTTTGTTGCATATTTCAGCTAAAGACGTTCCCATTGAGTCCTGGGAGCCTCTTAATTCCCTGGTGTCTGGGACTTTCTCGTGGCTATCCCCAGTTCCCCATTCCCCACTTGTACATATTCCTATGCGATTTTCTGACCATCTGTACTTCTGTCCTTTCTAATACCTGATCACGGCCCTCTTTCCCCTGCCCCTCCTATTTTCCTTCTAGATCCTTTTCACCTTCCCCTTCTATGTAGGATTATTTTCTTCTCCTTTCTATGTAGGATTGAAACATCCACAGTTTGGTCTTCTTTCTTCTTAAGCACTATTCTTAATTAGTGATTGATGTGAGAGGTTCATACCATAGAGGGTGGGGCTATCCTTGGGCTGGTGATTCTGGGTTTTATAAGAATGCAGACTGACCAAGCTATGAGGAGCAAGTGAGTAGGCAGCAGCATCCTAGGAGGTCATAGCACCAACTCTTTACTCCAGGTTCCTACACTGGTTTCCCTTAGTAGACTGTTATCCAGGATATTTTGGCCAAATAAAGCCTTTCCTTGTCAAGTTGTTCTGCTCATGGCATTTCATCACAGCAATAGTAACCCTAATGAAGACAGCATCTTTATGTAAAGCATGGCCCCCAGATAAATCAATTGTAAACAATAGAGTGTGTGTGGAAGCAGCTACCAGTACTGGCTTATAAAACCTTATTTTGTTAAAAGATTATTTTCTTTCCTTTTTTAGGGTGTAGTTTCCAGAGACTGCCCTAACTGGGGATCCATTTTATATAGTCACCAAACCCAGACAATACTGTGGATGCCAACAAATGCTTGCTTACAGGAGCCTGATATAGCTGCCTCCTGAGTGGCTCTACCACTGCCTGAAAAATATAGAGGTGGATGCTATCAGCTATACATTGTACTGAGAAGCATCCCCAATGAAGGAGCTAGAGAAAGCACTCAAGGAGATGAAGGGGTTTGAAGCCCCATAGGAAGAACAACAGTGAACTAACCTGAACTAACCAGTACCCCCACAGGACCCCCACAGCTCCCAGGGACTAAACCACCAACCAGAGTACACATGGAAAGACTCATGGCTCCAGCTGCACATGTATCAGAGGATGGCCTAGTTGGTTATCAATGGGAGGAGAGGTCCTTGGTCCTGTGAAAGCTCCATGCCCCAGTGTAGGGGAATGCCAGGGCCAGAAGGAGGGAGTGGGTGGGTTGGTGAGAAAGGGGAGGGGCTAGGGTGTTTTTGGAGAGGAAACCAGGAAAGGGGATAACACTTGAAATGTAAATAAAGAAAATATCTAATAAAAAAACTAAAGCCTTATTTAATGCACTTGCCCATACTCCTCTCTTACTCTCCTAACCTAGCTTCTGTGATGCTGACCTTCACATGAACTACAAAATTGTTGATAAAAACATATAACAAAAAGCATCTCACTCCTATGACAGTAGTCATCTACAGATTTATGCACATATATGTCAACCATGAGTTTAGTAAAGTGATAGATTGCCATACTTAATCACCAAAAATTATTATTTAGTATATCTAAGAAAATTCTTGGAAATATGTTATAGTGGTTACCAGCTTATTTTGACTGGTATAACCTCGAGCAAATAATTTGAGAAATACTAAATATTTTATGTGTGTTTAAGTGGTAATCAGTAAGCTTACTGTTCGTGTCTGTTATCGATTATATTGCCATATATCAAATTATCTGTATGTGTATCTCTATATATCTATTAATTTAAATACATACTCTGATAATCATTTTAGATAAAGTCTGGATCTCATGAAATTATGGAGCTTATTTACAAAAAATGAAAGCAGATATTCATGCTCAAATCTCTTTTGCTTAAAATAGATGTTAGGTGTTTTAACAATTCCTTTAAAAGGAAATTCTTCTGAGTATTCCTTATAATTCTTACCTACTTTTGAAAAATAGGCCAAGAAACAAAAGCAAGTTGATGAAAGTTATTAATATAGTTTAATTCCTTTGTTTTATATGAATATGTTTTGATTCATATTACATTTGCAACACAGAAAATATTTAAGTCAAGAACATAGCATTTAATGTAGTAAACATATTGGATATTTTAAGGAGAAAAAGGATGCATCTTGTACATTTTATGTATCTGATAAGTTATTTTTGCATATTAATGTTTTTAAGTTTATATATAACTAATGCTATCTTTATCTCCATGTATTTATTATTTGGATGTTGAGGAATTATCTTATTTTAAATAAGCAGCTTGACATTTTGCCTGTACTTAATTCTTTAAATGATCATGCATGTTATCTACTTTATTACGAATAGACAAAAGAGTTTATATGTAATAACTTACTTGTCCTGTATTGTTTACCTGGACAATTTTATGTTAATAAGTCAATCCCTTATAGTGAGTGCTTTCTGTATTCCTATTTCATTCTAATGAGAAATGAATTTTCATCAGAGTGCTGCTTCCATTTTGTAAATCACCATTGTGGCAGTACAAGGTCATGTTTACTATTCTTCTTTTTGAACTAAAGTGCACACATTTCCTTGATATTGTGCTGATGTCAACTTTCTCTTAATGTTTTTTTTTACTTGGAGCTCAAAGTACTACTGAACACATTTCCACACTGAATCCTCCTACCAAGTATGTCTAAATGGAAACTTTGGATGTATATGAAATTTGTATTCCACTTTAAATGCCCCATGGGGTTTTTAGTCATCCAATATCTGAAGATTCTTCTTATGAAATAACCTAGTTAGCATTCATCTAGTAAGAAACATATCAACAAAGAGAAAGCACATGGGGATCATATTACACTATCTTTCATATTCAGGCAGGAATGTTTATAGCTTGGAAAAGATTATCTGTTATTTTCTTCCACAGAGTATTCAACTATTCATGCTTTCAAGTCCCAAATATCTAAATGAGATCGCTACCCTAAGTTTACTATGTTAATTCATCTTTTCTGACAAAACAATACAGAGTTTTCTTTGTGGTTCCTGTTTGTAAAGCTTTGTATTGATAATTTTTTAACAATATAATTTTGCTAAAATGTGGTTTAAGAGATCATATCAAATAATTCAGTCCAATGATATATCATTGACTATTAGAAAAAAATTTCCACTTGAAAAGTCTTGTTTATACTTGACCTGTAAAAATTTAAAAAAATATATGGAATACTTTATAATGCACTGAGCATGAACAATATCTTGACAAAAGTAATTCAATTATGAATTACATCTCCTGAATTACTCTCTCATAAATCACACTTTACTATTCATATCCAATCAGATTGTCTAATTTTATCAAAGTCAAATCTGTAAAATATAAAATTAGTATAACATGCATCTGTTTATACCTGATGATACACTTTAACGAAACTGTAAATTAATCTCTTTGTGTACAATAAAATTATGCACTATTATATTAACACTTAGGTCACTAAGAAAATAAAATGTGCCTTATTGAATTTTCAAGATAGCCATTTACTTTGAAATTTATTGCTTAAAGAAAATATTTAATAAGAAAGTCTATTTTTAATAATCTTGAAACTTTCTTTTCAAAAATTTGAGATATATATTTAGTTTTCCATTATTTTCAAATACACAAACACCCACACTTGTTGCATTTTCCCATAACGTATTTAATGGAGTATAGGGAAGTAGCTTTTCCGTAACAATTAAATAGATACACATACTAAATTACTATTTGGGGCATGCATTTATTTCAATTTTTTGTTTAGACTGTGATGTTTTGTGGAGCAGGTGGATGGATCATGATGACATTTTCTTTTCAAAGTTTTATGCCCTGCTCTATAGAAAGGATATTTGTGAATGTAGATAAATATTGGTATCATCCAAAGGCTGTACCAACTGATAATCACTTGATATTTAAAACTGTTTATTAAGTTACTTGTGTGCTAGCACCTTTTTTCCCATGAAACCTTTGATATTAGCGGGATTCTATTCTCTTAGATTTGTATATATCTTGGCTAGAAGCACATTTAATAGAGATTCTCTACTATCTTTGTAATGTCTCAGCCAAGAGTCAAGAATCTTCCGTTAATTTTACTGTCCTCTGACTTGCATTTGTAACCTCATTTTATTGGAGGTAATATGACAGCTAAGGTTATGTGCCAACTTGTGCTAAGAGGAGACCATTAGCATTATCTCATGGTGAATCTGTGAGAATATCTCTGGATGAGAGTAGAATTTAAATCAAGAGACTTAGATAAAATCTACCACTAGCAATGTGGGTGCATTCTTAGTTACTTTTCCATTGCTTGGAGAAAACATCATGACCAATAAATAAAATAAAACAAAACAAAACGAACAAACAAACAACCCTCACCAAATAAAAAATATAAAACATAGAATTGGCTTATAATTTCAGAGGTTAGAGGGTTAGTCCATGAATATCATTCTGTAAACACAGTGGCAAGCAGTCATGGAGAGGCAGGCAGATTTCTGCGTTCGAGGCCAGCCTGGTCTACAGAGTGAGTTCCAGGACAGCCAGGGTGATACAGAGAAATTCTGTCTCAAAAGAGAGAGAGAGAGAGAGAGAGAGAGAGAGAGAGAGAGAGACAGAGACAGAGACAGAGACAGAGACAGACAGAGAGAAAGAGAGACAGAGACAGAGACAGAGACAGAGAAGTGAGAAGTGCTTAAAGCATCATGTATGATCTATAACTTGCAGGCAGAGAGACTGGACATGCATGGGCTTTTGAAACCTCAGGAACCAGGTGGCATACTGCCTCCAACATGCACCCCACCTTCTAATCCTTCCTAAGTATTTCCACATCTCAGAGTCAAACAGTCATATATTTGAGCCTATTTGAGGTCATTCTCATTCAAACTACCACAGTGGATATCATCAAATACATCAATTAATGGATTTTGTGTTACCTAGTTAGGACATAGTGGCAAAGGAAAAGCCAACTTCTCTTCTTGAGCTGGGGCATACATTTTCTTGGTTTACACATATGAGCTTCAGTCGTTGGGTGTTCATACACTATGATTTATACCAATGCTCCTCAGAAACGATCCTCTGACAGTAAGCTATGATTTAGTAAAACTCCTGAAAAAAAATTTCCATCAGTGCCTCTATACATGTGAGGTGATGAGGACCATAGAGGATTTTGAAGGTCTCCGTTTGCTTCTGTTTTTCTAACCCTAAGCAAAATTGAAAGTTCATGCTCCTCCCAGTTTTCTGGGACAAGAAAGCTTAGATTGTTGTAGAAAGTGGGAAGTACTCCTGAATGTTATGTAAGCTATGTTGTATAATTATGTGATTGAATGATCCATAGAACTCAGTTTATTATTTTAGGAACCATTTCAAGTTGTCTTTTTAACTTACCTCAAAATTATTTCATTGGCTAAAAAAGATTGTACAACAAACATTGTATGAACTTAGCTGGTTGAATTTGTATATTTAGAAGACATATATGCATGTGGTAGCACTTGACGAAAAAAGAGGGAATGAATTTGAAAAAGAAAAGCAACGAGAGTTATATGGAAGGGTTTGGAGGGAGGAAAGAGAGAGGGAATGATATCATAAAATATAACATAAAATAAAAGAAATAATAGAAAATTTAACAATATGCAGTAATTATTGTGTACATAAATATTTACATTCTAATATCTATAAATTATCTAAAGATACACAATATATATAAATTTTTAGATTATAATGAAACATGGTTACTTTGTTTCAATAGAGATAGATGTTAATTAACTTTGAATTGACACATGTTAAGTGCATATGACGATAATATACTCTTTCAAAGATGAGTATGTTGTTTCTCACTCTACCTGTACTTACAAGTCTCATGTTGTGGAATTTCCTCTGTTCTTAGTTTGTTTGTTTTTTTTTTTTCCACAAGAGGCAGTATCATCATCATATTGTTTTAGAAATATGAATTGACTTTATTTTCAAACTCTGACTGTCATTGTATTGTGACTATCTTGTGAGGAATGAGCATTAAACACTGTATGAATTTCATGAGGAAAATATATCAATTTGCAATAAATGTTCACACATTTTTTTACTCTCTCCTCTCATTGCTACAATCTCAACTTTTTCTATGAATACACAATGACACTCATATTATTTTACATATACATATGAAATATTTTCACAAACACAAATGTATATGTTTATAGATTAGATTGTCTCAGTAAAAGCATACTGTGAATAATTTCAATGTTGAAAAATATATATTGTCACATTTTCTTTGCAGTTTCTATACTAGTAATTTTTTCAAATCTATTTTAACAATGCTTTATTGATAGTTACTAGTTTCTACATGACATCTTAAATTTATTTATTATAGTATTTTAATCGATACATTAATTTTAAGAAATTTGTATCTTAATAAACCTTTAAAACTCTGTTTTTGTATTTAAAGACTGCTCCACACCTCTGCTCTAAACGATGATTAAGGAAAGAAGCTGTGGAGCAATTTACATACCTGATACATTTTATTTCAAATTAAGAAACATAAGTAGACTGATTACTTTCAGGCACATATATGGAAAATGTGATGTAGGTTTTAGTCTAGTTGTTGTTCAAGATGTTTTCTGGAACAAGAAAGGTTTTATTTTGGCTCTGGTAGAGCCTCTCAGGCGACAGCCATACCAGGTTTCTCTCAGCAAGCTCTTCTTGGCACTGCAATAGTGTCTGGGTTTGATGTCAGGAGATGGGATGGATCCCTAGATAAGGCAGTCTCTGGATGGTCATTCCTTCAGTTTTTGCTCCACTCTTTGTCCCTACATTTCCTTTATACATGAGAAATTCTGCATTAATATTTTTGAGAAGGGTGTGTGGCCCCATCCCTCAATTGGGGGCTGTGCCTATCCACTGGATATGGTCTTTACAGATTCTCTCTCCCCTTTGTTGGGCCTTTCCCCTATTGTCCTCCCTGTCAGTTCCTAGGACCCTCAGCTGGATGTGCAGCAGGGGATTGCCTTATCTGGAATCACTGGGAAGGGAGCCCCTTGGTCTTTTTGAGGCTTGATGACCCAGAATAGGGAAATGCTAGGGTGCTGAGGCACAAGTGGGTGCGTGGGTGAGGGAGCACCCTAATAGAGGCAGAGTGGGGGAGGCTTGTGGGGGGGAACTGGGAAGAAGGATAACATTTTAAAGGTAAATAAATAAAATAACCAATAAAAGTGAAAACAAAATAAAATAAAAAGTAAAAAAGGAAGGGTTTAGTGCTTTGGTTATATCACATTGTACAACATATGTGTTGTAGAATTTGGAGCAGTTGGGTATTACCATGGCTCTGTTTCAGTTGAAGGGAGAGCAGGAAAATCTAATGGAAGCTGCAAGCTCTGTAGTCCCTTCTCTTTTCAGTTACCAGTTGTGGGTCTCTTTATTATCAGCCATCTACTTAAGCTGCTCCTCCCTTGAGTATTGAGATATATGCTAACTTGCAAGTTTAACCCAGAGAATTCTCAGTGTGACACCTGGTAGATGGCTCATACTCTAGGATAGGCATATAATATGTAAATTTAGGTAACTATAAAATTAGTTTTCCCTGTGGCTTAGTGTTTGGTGTTCTCACCACTGAAAAATTTTCATTACTCTACTTTCAGACTGGCAATTAATTTGTATTGTAAGAAAATAATTATATGTAAAAGGAGTTGAATTCTGCTTATCCTCATGTATGGCAGCCTTAATGTGCTTGTTAATTCTTTTCTGCCAGTGGCAGGTGCACATGTCTTTGCTTAAACACGTTGAGACTCTTTTACTAGAGCACATAGAGTTTGTTAAGTCCTCTCATCCTGGTGAATCTTAGCTTTGGTCACTATGGGCATATTTCTTTTTTCTTTTTTTTTTTTTATTACGTATTTTCCTCAATTACATTTCCAATGCTATACCAAAAGTCCCCCATACCCTACCCCCCACCCCCCCGCCCCCCCTTTTTGGCCCTTGCGTTCCCCTGTACTGGGGCATATAAAGTTTGCCTGTCCAATGGGCCTCTCTTTCCAGTGATGGCCAACTAGGTCATCTTCTGATACATATGCAGCTAGAGTCAAGAGCTCCGGTGGGTACTGGTTAGTTCATATTGTTGTTCCACCTATAGGGTTGCAGTTCCCTTTAGCTCCTTGTGTACTTTCTCTAGCTCCTCCATTGGGGGCCCTGTGATCCATCCAATAGCTGACTGTGAGCATCCACTTCTGTGTTTGCTAGGCCCCGGCCTAGTCTCACAAGAGACAGCTATATCACAGTCCTTGCAACAAAGGCTTGCTAGTGTATGCAATGGTGTCATCGTTTGGACGCTAATTATGGGATGGATCCCTGAATATGGCAGTCTCTAGATGGTCCATCTTTTGTCTCAGCTCCAAACTTTGTCTCTGTAACTCTTTCCATGGGTGATTGTTTCCAATTCTAAGAAGGAGCAAAGTGTCTACACTTTGGTCTTCGTTCTTCTTCAGTTTCATGTGTTTTGCATATTGTACCTTATATCTTGCTATACTAAGTTTTTGGGCTAATATCCACTTATCAGTGAGTACATATTGTGCGAGTTCCTTTGTGATTGAGTTACCCCACTCAGGATGATGCCCTCCAGGTTCATCCATTTGCCTAGGAATTTCATAAATTCATTCTTTTTAATAGCTGAGTAGTACTCCATTGTGTAAATGTACCACATTTTCTGTATCCATTCCTCTGTTGAGGGGCATCTGGGTTCTTTCCAGCTTCTGGCTATTACAAATAAGGTGGCTATGAACATAGTGGAGCATGTGTCCTTCTTACCGGTTGGGACATCTTCTGGATATATGCCCAGGAGAGGTATTGCGGGATCCTCCGGTAGTACTATGTCCAATTTTCTGAGGAACCGCCAGACTGATTTCCAGAGTGGTTGTACAAGCTTGCAATACCACCAATAGAGATGTTGAAAAACATATACAGCATGTTATCCATTTAGTTGTTGTTGGATTGCCTAACTATTTTCTATCCCATTCAAAATCATTTTCTGTTCTTTTGTTTTCTTACTCGACATTTTCCTATGCAGTTGGTTTATTAAATCCCTCATGTTTTAATTTTTTTAAAATTATTTCAATGGCAAACATTTATTTGGCTTTAAATATTTCCAGATGTTTTAAAATTTAATCTGCAAATCATGGTTATCTGAAGAATTTTTTCCTTTACTCCTCTTGAGATAATAAACTTCATGGATGAACCATCCTCATATCTTGCTTTATGCTTTATCTTCACCCTATTCTCTTTTTTTAACCTTCAATTTTCTTTTAAACATTTATTTTTTAATATTTCTTTTTTCTATTTTTCTCAAATACTCAGTATTTTCTTGGTTTTGTATTTATTCCAGATATTAAAATGGACATATTTAATATTCTAAAGTCTCAATTAAACAATATTTTTGTTTGCTTCTCTTTAACATGAGAACCTTCACATAAATATATCCATGCATTAACTTTTATATTACAATTTATGCAATTTTAGTACTTGATATAAGTAGTGTTTATGTAAAACTGTCCATGTATGCTCTTTCATTTTTGTAATATCTACCTTTCAATATTTTACATTAAGTAAGATAAATTCTTAATTCTTTAAGTACACAGATATTTTAAATGATTTTGAGAGTGTTAGTTTTTCAACTTTCTTCATGTGTAGCATGTATCTGCTTAAAACTATTACTTTCTATCCTCACTCATGAAATGCACATTTGTATGGAGTATGTCTCTAGCTCAACATTAAGACTTTTCTTCTTGTTTTTTTTTTTTTTTTTTTTTTTTTTTTTTTTTTTTTTTTTTGTGTGTGTGTGTCTCAGTCTTCTAGTAACTAGGGAAAGCCTTGTCCCTGGAGCATTGCTTCTGCCTGTAGACTGCCTTCCTCTCTTTGTTGTCTTGAATGAAACTTTTACTTTCATTTAAAAGTCTCAAAGTAGACTTCTAAAAATATCAGCAACCTTGCAATTTTAATTTGTTAACCACTAAATGTACTAGTTTCTATTTCTTCTATTCACCAATATCTTTAGTCAGTTCCTCCTCAGAAGTGTAACTTTTTCACTTTTTCTGAAACCTGTTAAGCCTCTGTATCATTATTTTATCAACATGTCTCTGGGAATGCACATTAGTGAAAATAGTAACTGAGATTAGCTGGAACACTTTTCCCATTACTTCACTTTGAACCATACTGGTGTTGCTACTTGTAGCCCCAAAGCTCTTTGGGTGTAGGTTCCTTTCCAAAAGTTCCTAGAGGAGATTTTAAAGTTCTGTTATTGTCATCTTTACCAGATTATTTTTAACCTACTTTGTTTGTATGTGGGTGTTTCTCATTTTGCAGTTCATTGGGCTTTTAATGATGGTTTAAAATTTCATCTGTTTGCTGAGGTTCCAGATTTTTCTTCATATCCCTTCCCTTAAGCACGTTGGTCATTATATCCCAGAATCTAGGTCAACAGCTATCAAAAGATCCCTCGAGGGCAAGTGCCAGTTTGAGCATTTGCTTATCACAGTGATTATATTATATTATAGTTTTTGAACCCTGACAAATATAGTCGGCTTGTCACTTTCTAAGCTTAGAATTTTAAAAGGCATTTCAAAAAAGTGGGATATAGTTATTCATACACTGCCTTCCAAATTGCATTATTATAAGCAAATTTTATTTTGAAGCATTATTTATTATTTATGACCTTCTTGAAATAAATTACAAAATACTTAGCTATATTTACCAAGTATAAATTCTGGTTACTTATAATTTTCTGGTTTCTAAATATTAGATAATAATATAACTTAAGTATTAGAAATCTTTGAGGTATTCACTAAAAATACCCTTATAAAATGACAGGAATAGTAATTACATGGACAATTCTAATTTTAACTGTAATGACTATCATATAATAGTAAGTCATTAATCAAAGGCATTATTTATGGGACATAATGATGTAGAAAAGGGATAGAACACCTTGATGATGATCTTTAAAGAGAAGAAACTGAATGGAAAACCAAACTTTTCATTAGGGCATCATTGAAATAATAGTACTGCTTCCATTGATCAGCCTAATATGAAATTAGATCTTTTACAAAATTAGAAATATTTTATTTTGAACTGAGCATTACAATGAATTACTCAATTATAAGCTTAAATGTGCTAAACAGAAAAACTCAGTAATTATATATCGATATTTCAGCTGTAAAATGTTAAGAAAAAGCATCAGTCACCAAATTAGTTCATCAAAGAATGAAAGAAGTCAAGATGTCCTTTACTAGAAGAGTAGAAGTACTGAATGGAAAATCCATAAATGTAATATTCAGCCAGCAATGGAAATTATGATGCATAAACTCTGCACAAGGGAAACATAATACTTCTACATAAAAGAAGCAGACCTGAAGAGGCTACACACATTACTGCAAAAATATGAAATCTAGAAGAAGCACTGCTTTAGGGACTAAAAAGAGGCCAATGTTTTTTGAGGGTTCAGAGAGAGAAGATTATTGAATATATTAAGCAAAGAACATTGTAAGGGTATTGAAAGTAACTGAGTGGTGGTGAACCAGGAACACATACCACTGCCTTTCTCAACATTGTACAACATGGAACACAATGAGTTATACATATGACAATGACAATGTCAACAAGGGTATAAAAATGACAAAGTAATCTAACTGCATTAAATAGGTAAAGGAATCTAACTGATTATAACATAAATGAATATTTTTAGCAGAAGTAGTGGTGCATCTCTGCAATAACCAGCGTTCAAGAGTCTGGGACTTCTTTGGGTTACATAACAAGTACTGGGTCACTAGTATTACACAACCAAGCTCTACCTTGGAAATTAAAAAAAAAATGCATGGGTTCTCATTTCCTTATTCTCCAGACAGTATGTGTTCTCCAGACAGTGACTAAGTGACTGAAGGAGGCCATTATAGACAAATTCGACAACACCTAGCTTAGACAATTAGTAGCAAGTCACATTGCCTATACCCTGAATTCAATGGATTGAGATTGGCACCCCTGTACATCTCTTCTGTGAAACACACAATTCCAATCTCATTATGGGAAAAATGAAGGTATTCAACAAAGCATGAAACATAGGTCAAAAACAATGCAATGAGATTAATTCCTTAAGTGTAAATTTAGCATGTTAATTTACTATGTAGATAATCTTTATTTTTTAAATTTAATTCTATTTGCAATTCATTTTTTACACTCCATATTCCATTCTCTGCCCCCCATCCACCTCATATCCACATCCCATACCTCCACTCCACCATCCTGTCTCCACATGAATGTCCTCACCTGCCACGCCACCTGACCTCTAAACACCCTGAGGCCTCCAGTATCTTGAGGCTTAGGTGCATCATCTCTGAATGAACACAGACCCAGAAGTCCTCTACTGTATGTGTGCTGGGGCCTCATACCAGCTGGTGTATGCTGTCTGTTTGATGGTCCAGTGTTTGAGAGATCTCGGTGGTCCAGATTAAGACTGTTGGTCCTCCTACAGGATTGCCCTTCTCCTCAGCTTCTTTCACCCTTCACTAATTCAACAACAGGGTCAGCTGCTTCTGTCCTTTGGTTAAGTGCAAATATCTGCATCTGACTCATTTTTAAAGATAATTCTTAAAAATGGAGAGGGGCATAAGAAAAGTGTCTGTCCCATATCTGCAATTGTTCTATAACTGTAAATCATTCCCTAGGGAGTGACAATTTAGGAATACTGTTCAGAAAACAATAAAGAAATAATAATCCAAAATTCAGGCAATGATTACTACCAGTGAGAGGGAAGGAAGGAAGTACATGGAGATTTCCAGATAATTATTGATATTTTATTGACTATCATTTTTCATTTTAATACTTTTACTTCCATATTCCCATGTACTTTATTCCTTTATTTGTTTGTTTCTCGATGTTTATTGAGTAATAATTGCCTAAAGAATAAATGGCACCAAAATGGAAAGATTTTGAAGGCATAGATTTATCAGAGAAGGTTTACTGGATGGCAATACTTACTCATTTGTCCAATGTAATAATTGGAATGCTATGGCAATAATTGGTTTAGAGTGGATGGAGAGAGTGTGAAACTGCAATTACGTGTTGTGCCCAGTGTCTGTATAAGAGGAAAGTTAGAAAGGTCATCTTTCAAAAGTGAGAAATTTATTTGGCAGTGCATTTGTAAGAATACTGACTGAGAATTATGCATTTTAATTCTCTTCATAGAAGAGAATAATAATGTTCAGAGATAATAATAACTACAATTTATTTATGCATATTATGAGTCAATTGGAACTTGAGTGCTTTCCAACTCATCTGTAAGGCTGTGCAAAGGGAATTTATAAATAAAAGACTTTTAATAAACCATTGTTGCTGGACTTACTATTGGCATCATTATTGCTCTTTTGTGAGGGTATGTTATGCATTGCATGCATGTTTTCTATGTGTATGAAGTGCATGAGTGTTAGTTTCTGTGTGCATGTTCCTATGTGGGTGAATGTGGGGTTCAGAGGAGGGAGTTTAGAGCCTTCTATCATTTTCTACCTTATTGCTTGAGACAGGGTCTTTCACAGACCAGTAATCTAACCATTTTGCTAAAGCTTGTCTGCTAGCAAGCTCCGTGGATCTGTTTGTCTCTGTCCTTCAATATTGGAGTTATAAGCATTCACAGCTTTCTCAAGATTCTTAACAGAGTGTACATTCCTCTGTGTGTTTGTTTTAGTTGTTAACTGAGTGCTGAGAATTAGAACTCAGATTCTCACGACTGCACAAGTGCTTTTATCCACTGAACCATCTTTCAAGCCTCTGAACAATGGTCATAATTCACAAAGATATTTGGGTAATAATGTCCTGAAACTGTGACTATGTTACATTTCATGGTGTAAGGAACTTTTCAGATACAATCAAGTATCTTAAGATGCAAAATCTATCATTCATTATATGTGTGGACACAAATATTCCTATGAATCATTATAACAGGTGTGCAGGAGGTGAGGATTAGCCAAAAATGTTCTATTAGAACCTGAGGAAGCAAGCAAAACACAAACATTTGGGAGCTTAAAGCATGGAAATAACAAGTTAACCAAGTATCTCCTTAAACTTCTAGAAGGAACAACTCCATTGAATATACTTTAATTTCAGAATATTTATCTCTAAAAAAGTAAGGAAATTTGCAATGCACCTTTGCACTGGTAGTTTTGTGGTAGAATGTCATGGAAACAGTGTGAGGCTAACATATCATATTATGAAGTGCTATCAGACTTCTCTAAATTCAACCTCAGATGCTTAATTTTATATAGTTAGTCTCACACAAGGTAAAGAGTATTTGGTTTCTATGAGCTGTGTCAAATGTAATCCTTTTCAACCACACGCTCACCAAAGCTACCTAACAATCTGGAGTGAATGATACCTCCTACTAAGCTTTGTGTGCTTTGTCAACTGCTGTGTGCATAAAAATAATATGAAAGAAATATTGTTATCATAGAAAGTAAAGGAAATAATTCAAATTGTCCAAAACACACTTTGATATATCTTAGAATTGTCTGTGCTTTTTTAAAAGCCAAAATGATTGAACACTTAATTTCAGTCTCTTAACTCTCAGCATCCTTTTGCATTGCCTCTGTACTTAGAGTTTCATCGTTCACCTAATCCTCTCAACAGATCATTTCTGCTGCAGAACCAAGCTGAAATCTAACTTCGCACATGTGAAATTTTTCTCATGATATTGGAACATAGTTATCACATCTTATTTATATGTTCATCCATTTTCTCCCACATTTCAGAAGCCACTTCTGCTGCTCTTAATATGTCTGATTCTCCCTCTGCACAGCTTACCTATCTAGAAAATGTTAAAAAGGAAAATATGTCTCAATATAAGTAAATTCACATTTGCCTTCCAATCATAGATATGGCTTCTCACTGTGTTTAAGGTATGTTGTTGGAAAGGCCCCCACAACTCATCTGCCATATTGCATCATCTCTTCCTAGGGTTCCAGCACAGCTGAACAATGCCCCATGGTTGTAGCTCTTCTGGCTTACCTCATCATGCTCTGCTGTTCCCAGAACTGCACATGTAAGACAGAGTGATGTGAGTCCTGGAAGCTTGGAGTCTTAGAGAAATTATGCCAGAACCAACTGATCCAGCCCTTCTAATCAATAAAGTGCTCAGATACATATCTCTAAGCCCCAATTTGTTAAGAATGTGAATCCTATGCATGCACACACATGCACTTACCAACAACACCATGTGGAGCTCAGTGGACAACTTTATGCCATTGGTTCTCCCTTTCAGTATCTTACATGTGTTCATTGAGCCATCTTGCTGACACAAACTCATTTTTAAAATACTAAAAGATTCCCAGAATTTCTGGTTTTTTCATAGATAGTACTTATATCTTTTTTTTTCACTATGAATTGCTTTAATGGTGGTATCTGTACAAGTGATGTCAGGACACAGGACAGCAAGTGCACAGTGGACATGGCTAGCAGACAGGCTGTAAATGAATAAAGAGTACACACTGCTCCCATGCTTTAGTGACTAAGACAGCTCTAAGCCACCTCCTCCTCAGCCTCCTCCTCATACTCTCCCTCTTCCTCAGCTGTAGCATCCTGGTACTGCTGGTACTCGGACACCAGGTCGTTCATGTTGCTCTCAGCCTCAGTGAACTCCATCTCATCCATGCCCTCACCCGTGTACCAATGTAGGAAGGTCTTGCGTGGGAACATGGCTGTGAACTGCTCTGAGATGCGTTTGAACAGCTCCTGGATAGCGGTGCTGTTGCCAATGAAGGTGGTGGACATTTTCAGGCCCCGAGGTGGAATGTCACAGACAGCTGTCTTCACATTGTTGGGGATCCACTCAACAAAGTAGCTGCTGTTCTTGTTTTGGACATTAAGCATCTGTTCGTCCACCTCCTTCATAGACATGCGGCCCCTGAACACGGCAGCCACAGTCAAGTAGCGCCCATGTCTTGGATCACAGGCAGCCATCATGTTCTTGGCATCAAACATCTGCTGGGTGAGCTCAGGAACTGTCAGGGCACGGTACTGCTGGCTTCCCCGGCTGGTCAAGGGGGCAAAGCCAGGCATGAAGAAGTGCAGGCGAGGGAAGGGCACCATATTTACAGCCAGTTTCCGCAGGTCAGCATTTAGCTGGCCAGGGAATCGCAGGCAAGTGGTTACCCCACTCATGGTGGCGGACACTAGATGGTTCAGGTCACCGTAAGTGGGTGTGGTCAGCTTTAGGGTTCTGAAGCAGATGTCATAGAGTGCTTCATCATCAATACAATAGGTCTCATCTGTGTTTTCAACCAGCTGATGGACTGAAAGGGTGGCATTGTAGGGCTCAACCACTGTGTCCGACACCTTGGGGGAAGGTACCACACTGAAGGTGTTCATGATTCTGTCTGGGTACTCCTCCCGGATCTTGCTGATGAGGGTACCCATCCCAGACCCAGTCCCCCCACCCAGGGAGTGGGTCAGCTGGAAGCCCTGCAGGCAGTCACAGCTCTCAGCTTCCTTTCTCACAACGTCCAACACCGAGTCAACCAGCTCTGCACCTTCTGTGTAGTGCCCCTTGGCCCAGTTGTTCCCAGCCCCACTCTGACCAAAGACGAAGTTATCAGGTCTGAAGATCTGCCCGAAGGGCCCTGAACGAACCGAGTCCATGGTGCAGGGCTCCAAGTCCACGAGCACGGCGCGGGGCACATACTTGCCACCGGTGGCTTCGTTGTAATACACATTGATGCGCTCCAGCTGGAGGTCGCTATCTCCGTGGTAAGTGCCAGTGGTATCAATGCCATGCTCGTCACTGATTACCTCCCAGAACTTGGCGCCAATCTGGTTGCCGCACTGCCCAGCCTGCAGGTGCACGATCTCCCTCATGGCAGCGGCGACTGCGGAACAGCTGTAGAAGAGGAGCACTTCGGGAGGAGGAGGCGCACAGAGTAGTACTTATATCTTAAACAGTATTTGTGCATTCTATTCTGCATGCTAAGACATATTGGAAGAAAACAACCATGATACATCAAGAAAATTGCCACACAGGAACTTTCTGAGGATAGTGCTAACCTCATCTCTCTTTGCAACCACTCTAGGAAAATCTGATGTGAGGTACACATGTTTCCACAGATAAACAGAAGAGCACAGAAAGGATTTTTATAACTTCTTCTTTAGGCATCCTATTTTACCTTGACACTCTATTACATAGACTTGACTTCCTCAGGTTCTTTTCTTCATTGAAATCATATCCATTGAACTCTACAGCCCCATACCCCAGTTTCTAGCCAAGCTTCCTGTCTCAGCATCATTTTGTAACCTGTTCATGACTCTGCAGTTCAATTCAAAGCAACCATAGCATACTATGTATTCTTTAGGTTAACCTGCCTTTCCTATTTCATATTGCTAACAGATTTTAAGCCATCTCATTCCTTTTAGTATAAAGCCCTAGAAATTAGAGGCAAGAATACCTTTCAAGTCTTATCTCCAAAGGCTACCATTTTTACTTACTAAATTTACCTCTGTATCCATAGGTTAATTCTAGTAATCTACTTTTACAAAGGGAAAGTATAAATTCTTGTATTGAGCATTGTAATATTTTGTATCTTAGGAGGAGAAATTCACATATGAAATGTACATAGATAAGATATGTTCAGAGTTAATTGACAAATTCATATCAAAAAGATATTGTGAACTGATGTTTCTCAAAATCCAAATATCATGAATATGATAATGAAAAATACTTGTTTTCTAAGGCTATGTTTAACATTTCAAGCTGGGAGTTTAATTTCTTTTGTGATCCAACAGAGATATAGACTTAAAAAATCATTTTCATAGGAATGAGATTAGCTGGTATCCTTGATTCTCATGCAGAAATTTGATTTCTTTTCTTTACATTACAAGAGCAAGTTAGTGTGTGAAGGGGAAAAAAACCAGTATGTCCTGAAGACATTTTCTAGGCAAATCCAGTTTAGGAAATAAACAAAAGCAACCTCCCCATTGAGTAATTTATTCATACAAGTAACAGATTTAAAAATAACCAAGTCTGACATTATTCAGCAGGAGAATTAATCCAAATTAATTCATTAAAATAAGATAAAATAAAGAAAACATGCCCTCTAAGTAAATGTGGTACTGATTAAGCTTTGTCTCCTTTAAGAAGTATTTACATCTCATTACAAACTCAAAATTTTACATCCAGAAAATTTGGATGTTCTATAAAATATGAGCTATGTAAATGGTACTTTGATTAAGAAAGGTTGATAAAGTCACTCAGTATTAGTGAATGTTACCAAAAGTGAAAATATCTTGCCTTAGGGTTAACAGGTCCATTTGAGACAAAATGAATAGGTATGAATACTCAGAACTTCATTGACTGTAGAAATCATATCTGAATGCCTTAAAATTATAAGTAAGGAAAATAATGATTCGGGGTGACGCCCGAGTCCTCACTGCTTATGTGAGAAGAATTTTTGAGCGGGTATAGGTTGCAATCTGAGGCGACCCACCTACTTTGCGGGATGCCTGGGTAACGCGATCTGCCAGACCCCTAATACGATAAAAAAATAGAAAAAAAAAAAGAAAAAAGAAGTCATATCTGAAATTTTTATTTTGGGTAGAAATATTTTTAATATTTTATTATATATTGTCTTCATTTACATTTCAAATATTATCCCGAAAGTCCCCTACACCCTCCCACACCCACACTGCTCCCCAATCCACCCACTCCCATTCTGGTTCTGGCATTCTCCTATACTGGGGCATAGAACATTCCCAGGAACTAGGGCCTCTCCTCCCAGTGATGAGTAACTAGGACTTCCTCTGCTACATATACAGTAAGAGTCACAAGTTCCATCATGTGTTTTCTTTGATTGGTGGTTTAGTTCAAAGTAGCTCTGGGGGTACTGGTTAGTTCATATTGATGTTCTTCCTATGGGGCTTCCGAACCCTTCAGCTCCTTGGGTATTTTCTCTAGCTCTTTCATTGGGGACCTTATGCTCCATCCAATGGATAATTGTGAGCATCCACTTCTGTATTTGCCAGGCACTGGCAGAGCCCCTCAGGAAACAGCTATATCAAGCTCCTTTCAGCAGACTCTTGTTGGCATCTGCCATAGTGTCTGGGTTTGGTGGTTGTTTATGGGATAAATCCCCAAGTGGGGCAGTCTCTGGATGGTCATTCCTTCAGTCTCTGTTCTGAACTTTGTCTCTGTAACTCCTTCCATGGTCATTTTGTTCCCCCTTCTAAGAAGGATTCTGAGCTTCTGGGCTAAAATCTACCTATCAGTGAGTGCATGTAATGTGTGTTCTTCTGTGATTGGGTTACGTTACACAAGATGATCTCCTCCAGATCCATCCATTTGTCTAAGAATTTCATAAATTCATTCTTTTAATAGCTGAGTAGTACTCCATTGTGGAAATGTACCACATTTTCTGTATTCATTCCTCTGTTGAGGGACATCTGGGTCCTTTCCAGCTTCTGGCTATTATAAATAAGGCTTCTATGAACAGAGTGGAGCACGTGTCCTTATTACATATTGGAGCATCTTCTGGGTATATGCCCAGGAGTAGTATTACTGGATCTTCCAGTAGAACTATATCCAATTTTCTGAGGAACTGCCAAACTGATTCTCAGAGTGGTTGTACCAGCTTGCAGTCCCGTCAGCAATGGAGGAGTGTTCCTACTTCTCCACATCCTCGCCACCATCTGGTGTGAGGTAGAATCTTAGGGTTGTTTTGATTTGCATTTCCTTGATGATTAAGGATGTTGAACATTATTTTAGTTGCTTCTCAGCCATTCGGCATTCCTCAGTTGAGAATTCTTTGTTTAGCTCTTTATCCCAGTTTTTAACAGGGTTGTTCTCTGGAGTCCAACTTCTCAAGTTCTTTATGTATATTGGATATTCACCCCCTATTGGATTTAGGATTGGTAATGATCTTTTCCCAATCTGTTGGTTGCCTTTTGGTCTTATTGACAGTGTCCTTTGCCTTACAGAAGCTTTGTAAGAACCAGCTGTGATTAACAAGATACCAGAACTACCAAAGCAAAAACTTTGCATTACTGGGACTATTGATGCTGGTTACCTGGAGCTAAGAAATTAGCGGTGATTAAGAAGAGACCAGCATCATTGAGGTGGCATCTTCTGGAAAGTGTTTTCTGAAAGCACAAATAGGCTGTGTTCCAGAGATGGCCAAGGTTGTACTCCTGCTGCAGTAGGACTTGGTAACATGTAAGGGTCACCCAGGTGGTACTGGTTTTGAAGGCATGAAGGGGTCACGCAAAGCAGCTGAGGCTCGGCACTGTGAGAGGCCATGGAATGCCATTGGTGAAGGTGTAGCCTCAGTTGCAATTGAAGGCCCAGGACTGAAGGGGTCATGCAGTGTTTTGGAGATGCCAGTACCATGAGATGACCACCAAGAGCAGCAGCAGCAGTGGAGTACAGGCATCTGGAGCCTAGAGGATGATGCTTGTGCTACAAAGGGCATGGCTGGAGAAGTGACCCAAGCCCTTGGAGGAGCCCAGAAGATCGTAAGTTGGATCGTAAGTTGGACGGTTGGAGATTGACTTTTGCTTTTGATTGTGACTGTGCCCTGATATTTTCCCTCTTGAAGGAAGAAACTGTTTTAGTGGAGCCCACAGTTAAGAGACTTTTAATTGTAAAAAGACTTTGGATTTTAAAAGAGATGGATATTTTAAAGAGATTGAAATTTTAAGAATATGTAAAGACTGTGGGACTTTTAAAGTTATTTAGATCTTGGGGATGAATAAGATTGTAAGGATTGAGGCTTACTAGTGATGTTTTTGTGTGTCAAGTTGACAAGGAGTCAATTGTACTGGCTAGTTTTGTGTCAACTTGACACAGCTGGAGTTATCACAGAGAAAGGAGCTTCAGTTGAGGAAATGCCTCCATGAGATCCAACTGTAAGGTATTTTCTCAATTAGTGATCAAGGGGGAAAGGCCCCTTGTGGGTGGAACCATCTCTGGGCTGGTAGTCTTGGGTTCTATAAGAGAGCAGGCTGAGCAAGCAAGGAGAGGCAAGCCAGTAAAGAACATCCCTCCATGGCCTCTGCATCAGCTCCTGCTCCCTGACCTGTTTGAGTTCCAGTCCTGACTTCCTTTGATGATGAACAGCAGTATGGAAGTGTAAGCAGAATAAACCCTTTCCTCCCCAACTTGCTTCTTGGTCATGATGTTTGTGCAGGAATAGAAACCCTGACTAAGACAGTTGCCTTTGGTCTTATTGACAGTGTCCTTTGTATTACAGAAGCTTTGTAATTTTATGAGATCTCATTTGTTGATTCTTGATCTTACAGCACAAGCCACTGGTATTCTGTTCAGGAATCTTTCTATTTTGGGTAGAAATTTAAGAAATGATGAAACTCTATTTTAACTATAGGCCTCTATTTCCTCTTTATAAGAATTTTTACAAATATGCTTAATTTAAATACCATTCGCCACTTTTCTTCTCTCCTCCCTTCTCTTTCTCCCATGTACTTTCTCTTGAGCCCTGCAATGCTTCTCTACTCAGAAGGTGATAGCCTCTTTTACTTTGATTATTATAGTTACATACGTGTGTGTGTGTTGTATGTAAGTGTATGTGCATCTGTATGTGTGTGTGTGTATGGCTATATTTACTTGATATTGTTTAGTTTTCAGACACAAAGAAGACAGTCAAAAGGCTAACTCCAAAAGAAAGAAACTGATATCCAAAGCTTAAGTCACTAAAGACAAAGAATGATAAGACTATGAAATCATTACATATTCTTAATATAAATTTCTTGTTTGATTATTGACCGTCCAAATTTTTATTTACTATTTAAGTCATGTCTCCATTCTGCTAATTGTTTTAGTTGATATGCAGAGCAGAGGCCTTCTAATGGGATCCACTTTCCCTTTACATTTCTTGTTATTATTTTCTGAATCATATTTATGAAGTCATCTATAGGCCTGAATCTTGAGGTATTTTCTCCATTTCCTCTTGTAGTTTATGGTCTTATATGAAGTTCTTTGATCTATTTGCATCAATTTTTATATATTGGTTAAGGGAGAAGGAATAAATAAGACTATTCAAGGATAGAAATGGCAATAGGTGCTTGAATCCTGGATCATATATTAATAAAATGCTAGTTGCATTCTAGTAAACCCTTCTATGAATTTTTCATGGATAGCATTAAGAACATTTCATACTGGAATTGTGTGCTTATCTTTGTCTTCTCAGAAATTTTGGCAAGGCTTGGATATTTGGGGCCTTATTTTTAAAATAACAAATATTTGTTGAGTCAATGAATTCCAGATAAAGAATTTTTCTCTTAATGGCATAAAAATAGATGGAAACAAAAAACAAAAACAAAATATGGTAAGGCATAGAAAAGAATTGTTAATTTTCATGTATTTTGGACAAACTGAACAATTTCTGAAAGCAAGAAGCAGGGATAAAAGCATATTTCAGGCTCTTTCTTCTAAAATGCTTACCAGAAGCAAAATAGGCAACGAACAACCTGGGCAATGCTGTTTCCTAGCTCAGAGATTCCTTAACTCAGGTGTCTGAGCAGGTTGAGCCCAGTAGTCAGCAGGATTTGTGAGCAGTAGGTTTGTTTGCAGTGCTGATTGTCACCAAGTTAGTGATATACTGGCTGTAAAGAAAATCAAGGCTCAGTGCACTCCACCTACAGAATCGTAATCATGTCCTCAGAAAATGTAACCAAATTTCATTATTTCTTCCTGTAAGCATGAACTTGTCACAGTGTATGTCTAAATTTCCTGGCTTTAATTCTGTTTCCTTGTACTCATAAAACAAATGGAATATTGTATGTTACATGAAACAGATATCCTCTATTCTGTACTGTTCTTACATGCATTGGATATACCACACACTTTTAGTTTTTTTCTTTCTACCAATCATTCTAAGTTGTTGAATTAATTATCACCATTTTCTATTACCCATCATTTGTTGATTTTGTTCAGAACACAAGAGATCACTGGGCATAATTACATTGGATAGCATAAGATTAATTATATATTTAGTCTATATTATATAATTGTCCATTATGTCAAAGCCTTCCATTAGACATACATTTAACATTAAAAATGCTACATAAGTATTATATATTCTTAGTATATTTATGATATAATTTAAAAGATCTTAAGCAATATTAAACATGAATGATGAAATGAAACACAATATAGAATTATTTTATTGTCATAGAGTTCAATGTAGAAAACATACAGTAAAGTAACTGAAATTACTGCTGAGTCATTAAACCGATTTTGCTCATAGCAGTAGAGAATCTGTAGTCAAAATAAATCGCAGCACAGAACCTATAATAGAAACATGAAACCCATTATTCCAGAAACCTAGTTGACAACATCAGAGAAAAGTCCTACTATAGCAGATGGCAGATGGTAAAACACATCGAGATACACCGTCAGAAATCAATCTCTCTCTCTCTCTCTCTCTCTCTCTCTCTCTCTCTCTCTCTCTCTCTCTCACACACACACACACACACACACACACACACACACACACATATACCATAGAGGGAGGAGGAGGGGGAGGGGGAGAAGGAGACTGAGAGGGAGGAGACAGAGACAGAGAGGGAGATGGAGAGGGGGAGAGAGGGAGAGGGAGACTTAGAGGGAGATAGAGAGGGAGACTGAGAGGGAGACAGATAGGGAGACAAAGATGGAGAGGTAGACAAAGATGGAGACAGAGAGAGGGGGGGTCCTTGAAAAACTCAGCTCTAAAGAAGATCTCTCCATCAAATCTCTCTCCCAGTTTACAATCAGTGTCTTATTAAAACTCTATTTGGGAATAGAAAAATCAAACATAGTATCCACAATTTCTTGTGAGAGAAGGCTTCTTATCATTAAAAAACAGAAAAAAAACCAATAATTCTTATAAACAAAAGTAAAAAGAAGAAAGGCAAAGTTTTTGTCAGAAAATAGAAATGTCAAATGCATTGTAAGAATGTGTGAAAAGAGTTCCGGGGTGGGGTGCTGGGAATAATACTTGAGTTAAACATCCTACATGGGTGACTATTTGAAATGGAGAGTTTGAGCATTGCTCATTGGGGTCCAAAATTGTCTTACTGTGTTGTTTATCCCCTTGATATTTGCTTATGGCCAATCTCTGTGAGTAACCCAACCTCTTTCTGACTTTGAGAAAAATATTTTGGAATGTATGAACAATTTGCAAAACACATGAAACTCAAGAAGAACGAAGACCAAAGTGTGCACACTTTGCCCCTTCTTAGAATTGGGATCAAAACACCCATGGAAGGAGTTACAAAGACAACGTTTGGAGCTGAGACGAAAGGATGGACCATCTAGAGACTGCCATATCCAGGGATCCATCCCATAATCAGCTTCCAAATGCTGACACCATTGCATACACTAGCAAGATTTTGCTGAAAGGACCCAGATAGAGCGCTCTCGTGAGACTATGCTGGGGTCTAGCAAACACAGAAGTGGATGTTCACAGTCAGCTATTGGATGGATCACAGGGCCCCCAATGGAGGAGCTAGAGAAAGTACCCAAGGAGCTGGGGGGATTTGCAACCCTATAGGTGGAACAAAAATATGAACTAACCAGTATCCCCCGGAGCTCGTGTCTCTAGCTGCATATGTATCTGAAGATGGCCTAGTCGGCCATCAGTGGAAAGCGGGGCCCATTGGTCGTGCAAACTTTATATGCATCAGTACAGGGGAATGCCAGAGCCAAGAAGTGAGAGTGGGTGGGTGGGGTAGTGGGTGGGAGAGCGTGTGGGGGACTTTTGGGATATGGAAATGTAAATGAAATAGATACCTAATAAAAAAATAAAATAAAATAAATGACACAAGATATATTCTTTGACTTAAAAAATAAAACAAACAAACAAACAAACAAACAAACACAACCTTACCTACCACTAATCTAAAGCTAAGAACTATCAGTAAATAGCCGTTAAGGAAGTCTTAATAGTGTTAAAGTTACGCTAATATTCCTGTATAACTCTTTTCCTTCTTGAGGTCAGACTCTGGGTTTTTTAGTAATAGTTGTAGGAGTGAAGGGAAGTGGGATGTGGTTATCACAGTCTTACATAGTGGGGTTTGTTATAAGTAAATTTATGTGACAAGAAAGCAGCTTAGGATGACAGAATAGCAAAAAGTAGCCTTCGAGATTCTAATTACTGCACTGTGTGAGCTCCCCTTCTCTACTGACCGACCCTTATAAGGTGAATTTCAAAATTCACCTTAGAATAAGTGGTTTTCCATTTCACTGAGAGCAAAAAACACAAGCTTCCAGGCTGCCTTGGTCAGGTTCCCGTTGTCTAGTAATCTTCTCCATTTATTCTATTGCCCTGTCTTGCATTATGTTCCTGTCTTGTTAGCATCACTAAATTTCTTGCATGCTGAACCACTCTTGTATCCCACTGTCTGCTTTCTAGGATATTTGCTTTTCCAATGTTCCTACTGACCATTTTCTCATCTGCTTTTTATTCTTACTTATTTCATTCAGCTATCCCTGAACAAGTCACATCAAATGAGAATCTTTTCTTTGCCTGACAAAGTGGGGTTTTTTGTTTGTTTTTTGTTTTGTGTTTTTGTTTGTTTGCTTATTTTTGTTTTTTTGTTTTTCTGAGACAGGATTTCTCTGTGTAGCCCTGGCTGTCCTGGAACTCACTCTGTAGACCAGGCTGGCCACGAACTCAGAAATCTGCCTTCCTCTGCCTCCCAAGTGCTGGCATTAAAGGTGTGTGCAACCACTGCCTGGCACCTGACAAAGTGTTTAATACTGGCTACAGTATGATATAGCTTATCTGTACTCAATTGCATGCAATTTATAAGTATATATTTTTGTTCTCTGATAAAAACCTATCACCTACTAGAGGCATCCCATGCAGAAATTTTATAAATAGTTCTTAATTCCATAGGGATCATCTCTATGTTGTACATAGTCATTTGCACACAATCACATTTATATTATATGTGTGTATGTGTGGTGTTGTTTGGTGTGTGTGTGTGTTTGATATGTATCTCCTAGTTTGGCTTTGCCTACATGTGACTATGACTGCACCAATATTTGGTCAAGTGCATGAATAGGCTGGTGGCCAATGTCATGTTTATTTCTTCAATTGTTGTGTTAGTTACTGTGTATTGTTCATGACTAGGCAACTCTCATATGAGAAAGCATTTAAATGTGGGTTTGCTTACAATTTCAGAGGTTTAGTCCATTATCATGGCAGAAAGCATTTTAGCAGGCAGGCAGGCATGGTGCTAAGAGCTTACATCCATATATTTGCAACCAACACACAAGGAGTAAGACTTTGGACATGGCATGGGCTGTTAACTTTTGAAGCATCAAAGCACACCTCCATCTCTAGGTGCATACCTCCTCTAATGAGATCACACCTCATGTAATCCTTCCAACTGTTAATGAACTGGGAAGTAAGCACTTATATGAGTTTAATGTGGGGAGAGGGGTCTCATTCCTCCCATCACTCTTTCCACCTTTAATATTTGAGGGATGTTCAATGAACTTGTTGCTCATCAATTGCTATTGTGCTGGATGAACAATGAACTTCAGGGTTCCATTGCAACTGCTTTCATGCAACTCCACCAGTACGGGGTTTATTGATATAGTCTACTATTCATGACTTTTTGATTTCACTGGCTTTTGGGTATATGAACTCAGTTCCTCATGTTTGCATAGTATCACTCCTTGATGGAGACATCGTCTTTGTCAGAATGTATACATGTATACCCAATAAAATGGTGTTATAAAAAGCCATACATATAAAAGTCTTTTATTGGTATTCAGAACTTGTTTGATAATGACTCATAGGCATAGGAGAAATGACTAACATAACTTTAGTGAGCTCCTTTCCCTTAGTGAATGTACATTTTTCTTTAGCTTGTTTTTCTTAATTCTAGAATTTAAAACATCAGCAATCATTACACACCATGAACCATTCAAATGTCTTAAAAACATATTTAAATGCAAATGAATAGAAATATGGGTAATGAATTTCTTTTAGATATAACTGGTTTTTAAAAAAGGAATGTGGAACAAAGAGTATATACTAAAGGCATTTCTATACAAAATCTTTTTTCATTTTGTCCTATTGAGATTTCAATAATACATTTTAATTAATTGGGTTCATTTTGAATACATTTGTTAGCATTTAGAATCTGTCAGATCTCTGTCTATCATTATGGGGAGTAGGGAAAGTGCCATTGCAGAATGTGTGAAGTGATGCTTTGAACCTTTAGACACATATTTGACATATTGTTGATAATGTATATTATGGGTTTGTATAAGAGTATTAATGTGTATATTTTGTATTTCATATGCTCACCAAACTTTTCTTTCATCTCTATGGAATGGATGGTAATAGTTTACAGTTGTAAGGCTGGCTTATATAAAAATGTATGCTCAAGACTAATATTTTTTAAAATTTTATTTTAAAACAATCATGTAAGTTTTACAGTGTTGATCAAAAGTATTTGAAGAAATAAATACTTGTTATTTGATGAACTTTTTTACTTGCTATTTTATGAATAATATTCATATACTCTTCTTATTTAATGTTTCCCGAACACCTTTTTAAAAATTATTCTTAGTTTTCAAAACTGAAACACAATAGACTAATAAAATTTTTCTGTAAAAAATAATTTTTATGAGCTAAATTTTAATAGAATTTATTAGAAATAAAATGTAGCAGTTATTAATATTACAAAGTTAATAACTCATTTTAAAATTTAAAAACTACATATAAGGCTAAATAGAATAATTTTATTTTTATTCTTAAATCTGGGAGTATAAATTAAATGTATTGCAAGAGATTTTTTATTATATCTTATATTAAAATTTTATTTACTTATCTCATTTAATTACTGGTAACTTTTCTCTACTTTAAGTAATATATCTTTAAAATTCATTACTCATGGGATTAATACCAGTTCTTTGTTCTGAAAAATATCCATTAACAGGTCCAACTTAAATATCAGAAATAGCAAAACTATCATCTACCCAACACTACTAGAAAAAAAAACAAACTATCTTCATTTCATTATCTTTAGTTATTTTAAGATTAACAAGGTGAATTTTATAGTTCTCTGAATAATTCTTTACTATATCACCACCCATTTTAGTATTTATTTGGTGTTAAGTGACCATATAAGCTAGAAAGAGAGAGGGAAAAAAGGCAATGAAGTTTTTATGGGTTAATTTCTTCTTCTTGGTTAAACCATAGATCAGGTTTTAGAATGGGTCTTGTGGTCTTAATTGAATCATGGGTTGCCAAGTTCTAAACTTAACCTCACAGATTGTGTGTGGGATTGATCTATTAATCACAGCATAGTCTTAGGTATGTTTACTTTCAATAAACTCTGTCTATAATGCTGGTCTCAAAACAAAGCCCAAGATTGTGTACCCATATATCATTATCACAATTCTAGAAGAAGCTTTTTATGTACAAAAAAAAAAAAAATCACAACACTGTCATTGGATTTACATGGCAAAGTAACTCAAAGCAGGGGTTCCTAGTCAAAGATCTTATTCCCAACTGAGTAGATATTTTATATTTATCATTTTCTGACTCATGACTAAAGTCTTGCTTCCTTTTTACTTGATTTGCAAAATCACAAAGGTTTCTGTTTGTTTGTTTGTTTGTTTGTTTAATCTATAAACCTCACACAGCATACACAATTTTCACTTTTGATTTCTTTAAGGTTGTGAATCAGATATATCTGACTGTTTTAATCTATGTTTTTGTTTCTTTTGACAACCATATTTTAGCAGTTCATTTTGTAATGTACTTCTCTTATCCATTCAAGCATATGTGTTTTCTTTCTTATTTATTTATATAAACATAATGAAAAAATAGCTGGTGAGTTAACTGGAGAAACAGAGGTTACTGACTGAGCACACATTTGTCACTTGTGGGATCAGAGTGAGGTGTCTCAGTTAACACAACCTTTCAGCTTTCTTGAAAGAATTGTATTAGGAAAAAGTACTTAGGTGTATATTTACATTTTCAAAGGAGCTGAAATTTAAATATGCTTACTTATTTGGACAAGAATTTTCTAGTTTTCTCATTTTAAACACCATCAGCTTTTTAAAAAGTAAACATATATGAATGTTGCAAATAAAAGCTCATCTTCATGCATGACAGCTTTCCTTCATTTTCCAAAATTATAAGCATAGTTTTATTTCTGGATACCAGTAAGAATGAGGGACAGGTGAAGCAGACTCTAAGATGGTATTTACTATTTTCATTACAAATAAATACTGAATTTTCTGCTATATATACTTTTCTACTACTGTTTCTAAAAAGAAAAAAAAAGTTAACAACCCTATAGCATGGTAATATGCCAAAACCGCACTTAATTCTTAAAATAACTCTGTATGAGGTACTACTACTACTATCTCATACTATCTCATCTTATGAGCAATAAGGCTGAGGCCAGGATAGGGTAAATGGCACACATAGTCTTAAACTTTCTAAGTTATAGAAGCAAATTGAAAACCAGGCTCATAGGCTTCATCTCTGCTATCAAAATTACTCTCCACACCATGATTACCATTTTTTCTCTTCTTTTCTTTTTCTTTTTCTTTCTTTCTTTCTTTTTAATTCTTTATTATTTTTTTTTACAGTCCAGTCTTTATCCCCCTCCTGGTCTAGCCTATGACTGTTCCATATCCCATAGCTCCTCACCTCCCCTGTCTCCAAGAGGATGTCCCCAAGCCCCACCCCCACCCCACCAGACCTCTCCACTCCCTGGGGCTTCAAGTCTCTTGAGGGTAAGGTGCACCTTCTCTCACTGAGTCAAGACCTGGCAGTCCTCTCCTGTGTATGTGTTGGGGGACTCATATCAGCTGGTGTATTCTGCCTTGTTGTTGGCTCAGTGTCTGAGAAATCTCAGGGGTCCAGGTTAGTTGAGACTGCTGGTCTTCTTATAGGGTCACCCTCCTTCTCAGCTTCTTCCAGTTTCTCCCTAATTCAACCACAAAGAAAAGCTTACATACGTTCCTGAATTTTAACCTACTGTTCTTTACTTCCAAATCATTTCATTCATAAAGAAATACAATTTTCGTCACCTAATAACTAAGTGTAAGTTAACTGACTGAATTAATCAACTATAAATATTAGTGTGCTCAGATTGAAATTTAATTTTTATCAACTGCATTGACCATTTGACTGAATTGGGCAAAGTTTCATGCAAATACAATCTTGCTGTGCATCAGGAGCTAGAGAGCAAGCATTCTTGCTGAGACTCCGGATTCAGTTAATCAAAGGCATCTACTGAAAGCTCCCTAAGAATTTTGATTGGTAGAAAAGATATAGAAGTTATTTAATTGCAAATGCTAAAATAATTACTAACTACTAGGAAGCTGGAAACTTGTTTTTTTCACTGCCAAGAATTTGAAATCAATATCTGCATGGTGATATGATTTGTCATCTCAGAAGCATGTGGCAGAGACCACCATTTTGTCTTCTCTATCACTGAAACAATGAGGGAACAGATTTCAGTGCACTCTTACTATTTGTTTTTTACAAATTTACCATTATTTTAAGAAAAATATTGCTTACATAGCTTGAATTAAAAATATTCACACCAAGTGTTTTCTATTTTAGGTAGCTAAAACACATACATTGTGATTATGTTTCAAACTGGCCTAAAGAGCTTCTGTGGTTACACATGTGCTCTTCTATCACTTTCAAAAATTTCCATACTCTTCAGAGCAGTTGTTTTCTGTTGAATAACTTTTTGTTTTAATGTTGATTTACTTATACTTTCAGACTCCATACTGCATTCTACTTTACAGGAAACTCTGAAAAGGAGAATACTCTCACTCATAAAAACCGTCTGTTCTTTATTCATGAATATTGATTCACCCATTTCCAAAAGGCTTTACAGAGATGAGGATGATGCCAGATTGCAAACCTATCATTGGTTAGCCAATCTCTTATGGATTTAGTACATACAATTTTGCTTCTCTCTGAACATTTCAATTTATGTTTATAAAATGATGGTATTGTGAAATGCAAAATATCTTAATTCATACAGACATATATATGTATATACAGACATGCATGTATTAATGTATACACACACACACACACACACTCACATAAACACACACATACACATACACCCTCGTAAATGTGGAATAGTCAAAAGCTTAAGAAGTTACAACTTGCAATTAACTGTTGGCTAAACCAAAAGTACATATTGGTTGAAAATTAAAGACACATGCTGCCACAACAGTTTGGTTGGAGGAAGCCAAACTAAATTAACCCCGCACTGTATACTCTAAACCTATTTCTGTACTCAGTATATAACTATGACCCTAGGTTGAAACTCACTCTCCAATAAAAGTGTGTAGCTTTCCTCCTCTGTGTGAGATCAGTGAAAGTGAGTATTCATCCTTTTGTCTTATGCTGACTGTATTCAAACTGCTAATCATGTTCTGGCCCTGAAGAAAATATGGTACAGCATCAGAGTTTCTGGAGTGTTTTATATTGCTTCAAATAGAGCTAGAAAGACAAAAGATGGCATAGAGGCCATGCAGTAGGGAATTTTTCTTTTGGTCATCTTCTCTCACTTCCTTCTGAAATAATAAAGCTGACTTCATTTTATCTCCTAATCAATATTCCAGTTCCAGGGTAGCTCTTGTTTTGTTACTTGTTCAAGTCATGCATTCAGCAGTAGGGCTTGTTCTGTAATTCATGAGGTTTTATGTGACTCAGGCTTGGGGTTTTCTGATTGCCTCATTAATGCTCTTGTACCCCAGCAGTCAATTTAAGTTAGATTGATATTTGCTATGTGGCATAGTCAGTTTCTTTCAGCAGAATTTAATTTACAGATTTCATTCCTTTACTTCTATAGTAACAACTTAGCTTGATTCCTCCTTACTTCTGACCCCTTGATGTTACAGGCTTGCTTAAGTGTTCTAATTACCTTCATGTCTGTGTGCAAATTTTGTTTTACCTTCACACTTTATGTTTCTGTTATGAAATGTATTTATGTAAATAACTGCTTGTGTCTTTCAGTTTTATTCATTAATGTCAATGGATGTAGATAAATAATTATATTTAAATATGATTATGTCTGACTTGGAATTTAAAGGTAATTAATGTAAAATTATCATGAAATACATTCTAACCATTACTAAATATTCTTGTGAGAGTAAAAGCACAAGCAAAGAGAGTGTGTCAGTAGACACAGATAGACTGTGGAGAGAGCCGCAGGCTCTCTTAGAACAAGGCAGGCTTAACCTATGAGTCCGATTTATTTCGTACCATTGACAAATTTTAAAAATAAACTAGGTCACTGAAAATGTCCTCTGTCTCTGAAAGTAATTTCAAACAGCACAGAGAAACTGAATAATCTCTTTAGTATTGCAGAGTCTGAAGTAAAGTTCCCTCAATTTAAATTGGTTTAAGGTAAAACAAAAAAATTCTTTAGTATGCTTTATAGTTCGAAATAGTTTTCTAAGAAATACAATTCAGTATCTGCTTACTAGGTATTAAAAATGCCTTGCTTAACCCTGAATGGGCACTAGCACTCTAGTAGTTATTTTAAACACACAAACAAAAACTCTCTGATGTCTTCAAAACATAGAAATGGGTTATCCGAAAGGACCCATTTAGTGGATGGTATGTAGTACATACTTGCTGTATGTATACTAGCCCTTCTGATAGTTGAACGACTATTGAGAAGCCTCAACCTGGAAGTCATTGCAATTTCTTTCTCTATATTTACATGAGAATCTATTTTATTAGCTTTCTACCTTAAGTAGTGTCCCCACAGTTATCCCTTACCCACCAAATTTATAGAGGGTAATTTCAAAAGAAGTGTGATCATGGAATCACAATGCTCCTCAAATTTAAGCAATGTGTCTACATCTGCTCACTTGCCAGCAAGAGTGAAAACTCACAAGATTTCCTTACTGTATACCTGAGTATACAGAAAGGGCCAAGAGTTACACATTTCCAACATTTAAGAGTAAATTCTTGCACTGCTGTGTTACTAAAGGGAAAATGTGGAAGAGAAGCTATAGGTTGCTCAGAATTTATAGTATGAAATATAAATATAATGAGATAATCATGGGAATATTAGGGAATTTTTTTATGGTTCTAATCCATTTCTCAAATAATTTTATGGCTAATTTGGTATAAAATGCAAAAGAAAATAGAACAATTTTGGGGTAAAAGCTTGTCAGGGGCTAGATTAAGACAAAATAAATTTTCAAATATAATGGGCACAGAATCAGAGCTAGTGTAGGTTTACTCGCATAGGCAGTCCTGTTTTCCATTCAACATGCTAAGTCTCAGTATTTCATTATCTTACCTGTTTACCCTCTTTAAGTCATTTTGCATTTGACCACTCCACTTTCTTTAAGAGCTATCCCAGATAGTCATCTCCATGTAAGGTTATGTGCGTGTAATGTAGCCCCATCAGAACTCATACATTAATACACATTTTGACGATTTACCCACTAGAAAATATAAAGTGAGAGCATTAGCTCACATAGATTTTCCTTCTACTGCACTTAACAACTAATACTTACAAGACAGAGACAAAGACCTTAAGTGTCTCGCTTTATGAGGTGTTGTGACTGTGCATGCTAGTGTAACTACACTCAGACCAAGAGAAAATTTCCATTACCATACAATGTTCTTCTTCTCTCTTCTTGAACAAATTTCCTTCTTTTCTGAATTCTATTTTAGATTCATTTTCTGTGTATTTGCATGTATGCAGATTTACTCTGTGTTTACTTATGTGTGTGCCTAATTTCATTTTTTAAAAAAATCTTATTTGTTTTTTTGTTTGTTTACTTATTTATTTTAAACTCCAGATTTTATTCCCCTCCAGGTCCACTCTCTGACTGTTCCACATTCCATGCCTCCTCTCCATCCGCCTGTCTCCACAAGGATGTACCTACCCCTCACGCCCCATCCCACCAGACCTATAAACTCCCTAGGGCTTCCAGTATCTGACTAAACCCAAAAACTGCAGGCCTCTGCTCTATATGTGTTGGGGGCCTCATATCAGCTGGTGTATGCTGCCCAGTTGGAGGTGCAGTGTTGGAGAGATCTAGGGGGTTCAGATTAATTGAAACTGCTGGATTCTTCTACAGGGGTGCCCTCCTCTTCAGCTTCTTTCAGCTTTTCCTTAATTAGACCACAGGAGCCAGCAGCTTCTGTCCTTTTACTAGTGTAAATATATGCTTCTGACTCTTTCAGCTGCTTGTTGGGTCTTTTGGAGGACAGTCATTCATGATAGGTCCCATTTTGTAAGCATTCCATAGCCTCAGTAATAGTGTCAGACCTTGGGGCCTCCCCCTGAGCTAGATCCCACTTTGGGCCTGTCCTTGGACCTTCTTTTCCTTAGGCTCCTCTCTATTTCAATCCCTGCAGCTCTTTCAGACAAGAACAATTATGGGTCAGAGTTTTGACTGTGGGCAGCAACCCATCCCTCACTTGATGCCCTGACTTTCTGCTGGAGGTGAGCTCTACAAGTCCCTGATCCACACTGTAGGGCATATTGTCTCCGGTCCATCCTTTTTATTTCTAAGTGTCTCTCACCTCTCAGGTCTATTATACATTCTGGAGCATCCCCCCAACATCCTACATCCTGAGGTTGCCTGTTTCCATTCTTTCTGCTGGCCCTAAGGGCTACAGTCCTTTTCCCCTGTTGTGGGAAATATTAAAAAGTGAACCCACCAACTCTCCGTGGTTTCCAGATCTCTCTTCTGTGCTCCTCCTGGCCCACCAACTCTTCAGCCATGCCGGAACAAAGGGCTCCCACCAGGCCATCTCTCAGGTGCCCTCCCCCATTTGAATCAAGACTATTAATACTTAGTTAACCAATTAGATGTATCAACAATATCACAATTTACAAGATGCCAATACAATAATTTCAGAGTCAATTGATAATGAAAAAAAGCTTTATCCCAATATTTCTAACCTTGTGAAATCATAGTTACTTGTGGCTGGAAAATGTGTCCACAGCCATTTTGATCCCCTCCTACTCCAAGACACCCTCTGTCTCTCAAAACTCTTTCTGTGCCTCCTTTTTCCCTGTGCAATCACAGGCCTCCTCTGTACTAATGTAATTGGACAGGGAAAATCCTGCAACATATCACCATTTCTGTTTCATTAAATAATAAAAAACCCAACTTTCTCTTAAAATAAAATTTGAGCACAGCTATTACCATTTTGTAATTTATGGAGTACAAGATAGACCTAATACCCAGTTCATTTAGTCTACTTTCATTTAAACTATGTGGTAGATTTTAAGTCACTCATGTAATATAGTGTGTTCCTAAACATGCTGAAGGATATGCTTGTCATTGATATATAGAAACTTGGCCATTTTCCTGGTGCACACACTATTTTCAAGAGGGAAATTCTCGAGCTATGTTGACTTTACAAGGAAATGCAGGCACAGATTTCCAAAGTGCTGGTATGACACTTTCTGGTGATCTGTGTCTTTATGAACATTTATTTTTGCTAGTCATTTTTACCAAAAGTATGTTTTACTTTTCTTGAGGTTACAACACATATTTAGCAAAAATGTATATGTTAAGTGTTTTCACAAGTGCTTTATGGTCATTTGCACTTCCCCCTTTGTTGTATTAATTATTTAAACTGTTAGTACATTTTAAGTGACCTATTTGTCTTTTTACTTTTAACTTTCAAATCCTTTATATATTCTGGATATAATGTTTATGTTGTATAAAAAATAAGCTGTCAAATAAGCAAATCATTTTCTTTGAATCTGTAGCATGTCTACTTACTATTCTAAGTAGAATTGTGAGAAAAATTTATTTCATATGATATAATTCATCAACATGACTTCTGTATAGATGACATTTTATGGGTCCTGTTTTGCCAATCCTACTGCTACTAGGGGCACAAATATATTGTATGCTTTTTGTATGGAAGATTTATGGATTTGAAATTCGCACTTTTATATGTCCAACAAATAATCAGTTTTTATATATGGAAGGAGGTAAAAAATCTATAGTACATTTTTCTCCAAAGGTTTTCTCAAAAATTTCTCCATTTTAAAAATTCATTGGGCTATGAAAATCAAGTTTATTAAAATCATCTCTTCACTTAAGCTTTTATAAAAGGCCATTGTCTTGATATATTTGTAAGTGTGTGAGAAATAAGACTTATTTTTGTTCTTGTTGATTAACTTAGGCAGATTTTACTTATTTTAAAAAGAAAATGTATTTGAAATTATTCCAAATGTGGTTTTGCACTAATTTGTTTTTGTAAGTACGAGGCTTAAAGTGGCTGTTTTTACTTTTGTCAATATTTGTTAAATAAGTTGGAAGTTACAGTGGAACTTATGTGAAACAATGGGAGGCAAGGACAGTGACTAGCCAGAGTCATTCTTCTAAAAGTAGTCTTTAGATTGGAGCATTGATTATATAGTGAGCTCTGTGTTCAATAGAAATAGCACTATTCTTTTTTTTAGGGTATTTTTTATTAGATGTATTCTTCATTTACATTTTAAATGCTATCCTCTTTCCTAGTTTCCTCTCTGAAAATCTTATTCCCTCCCCTCTCCCCCTGCTTACACTAAGGTAGAATGTCCACAAAAGGACAAAATTAGTGGTTTCTGTGGAACTATCTTAGTGATTTGATTGCATATATGTAATTTAAAAAAATTTACATTTGCTATGCTACTCCTTATAGTGTAGACTGAAATGTAGGAAGTTAATTAAATTTAATAAAAAGGGGCAATTTTTCTGTACCACACACCACAAGGTAACAAAAACAAACAAACAAACAAACAAACAAACAAAAAAGCCAGTGCCAGGTATAGCTTTCAATTGTTGGTTACTGAAGTTCCATAAAACTTCCATAAACATTACAAACTCTTGCCATGCTTTTTGCTAAACTATAGAACTTAATATAAGACTTTATTCTGAAGATATCACACAAACTTAGTAATAGAACATTGGGAAATCAATCTGATACTGACCTTGAAGCCTCCTTCCCATTGACTGTCTTTTAGAGTGTCTAGGGAAAATTATCCAAGAATGTCAAGCAACTTTTAGTGTGGCACTGTGAGCATGGTGTTTATGCAAATTCTGTCATGAATGTTAATGGAGAGTCACATTCTGATTATTGTAAAGAATGCTCTACAAGTCTGAACTCATGCTCAATACTGTTAACCAGGACTAACTTATAATCACATAGAAGATCCAGGTATAATTATTATGCTAAAATGGTACAGTATCAAACTACCCTGTAAATTGTTATCGTTATCCATGTAGACTAGTAGTAATCTCTCTACACTCATCAGAGAGGATTTTTTTTTAAGTTTTGCAACAGATGGTGATTAATGCAGAGACCTACAGCTGGCCAGTGTTCTGAGAATAAGAGACTGTGGATTGCTTAGCTCTAAGATTATATATATATATATATATATATATATATATATATATATATATATATATATATTCCCCTTTGTACAAAACTCAGGGTTCATTTTAGAAGAAGGGGACAAAAGAATTTTCAGAGGTAGGACTGTATTCTGCAGTGAAATATTATTTGGTAGACATGTCAACATCACTGGATACATGAAATCAAGAGAGATTATGATTGTATGCATTAGAATCACACAAGAACTAATCAGACCAGATACCTATATGAATGGTATAAGGGGCTCATGAAATTTCACTTCTAAGGCTGCTGACAGCTGATGACTACTGAGGAGAGAAAGTCAATTTTATGCAGGAGTAGGGGACTAAAGTCTAGTAATACTCACGCACATGGTCCTATACATATGCATGTACTGCTAGCACTAATCCAACTTAGTAGGTTAAAACAAAACAAAAAAAAATGCAAACCAAAGACAAAATGAAAGAAAACACATTATATAGGGAGTGAAAAGCTGTGGTGGGAAAGAATGAAAGATGGAAAAGGAACAGATTTGATCAAAACACATTATGTGCATCTTCAAATTTTCAATATAAGAGGAAAATAAAAAGGTACCTCATATTTGCAGTAAAATTATATTTAAATTTTCTACTTCCATTCCTGGCTGAATATGACATTCTACATGACCATATCTGTAATTTAGGAACATCTTTTGGCATTTAAAAATGTTCTTAGAACTCTTAAACAGTAAATTGTCTTCTTGTCCAAATGACACAAATGGATTTGCTGATGAAGCCATTTAAATAACTGTCAAAATGATAATTATTTCTAGCAAAAATAGCAAAAGATAACCTGCTTTTCACTCGGCCCAGATTCACTTTTGTGGATGCCCTAGGATTGCTAAGAGGCAGAGGCACTATAGCTTAGCAAAGTGTCAGGCTGTAAATATAGCCAGCTGACCATAGATGCCATAAAGCTCTCAGAGGCTTTTCTAAAAAGGGAAACAGAACCAAAAGCATAGATTGTAGTTGAAATCTGTGTTCCAGGATGAGGGAGAGCAGCCCTGATTCCCATAACTGTGCCTGAGGGACTGCTAGATAGTAGGGTTGTGGGTAGATGCTCTGTTCATATATCTCCTTAGACCTTGTCTCTAAATCAGGAGGCAGAGTAACAAAGAAGTTAAACAGACATTTAAAATTTGAACTTTGTCTCCCCAAATGGAAACCTTTTGTTCTTGGCTTTGGTCTTTTGAGGAGAAGGTTTTTGTTGTGGTTGTTAAGCACATAATGATTAATACAGAAAGACCCACAATGTTCAGAGAGTGGGACTGTGGAGTGCTCAGATCTACACAGGACATCTATATCATCGAAAATGCCTCAGGGAGAGGGATGAGCCGGAACTCTCAGTTACAGGAATGGTCTGATAGTTTTTTCTCTATTGCCTTGTTTCCCCTGCTAACATTCTTGTGACAAATTGAAGAATGTTTGACCCAGAGAGTTTTCCTTCCTGAGCATAAATGACCATCACAGAGAAACAATCTTATATAATCAGTGACTTATTGTTCTCTCAGATATTGGAGTAAGCTTCCTGCCTGCTAAGGTACCAACAGTATAACCAATAGAATCACACATACATATAGTGGAAGATGTAAAATGTTATTACAACTCACTAATACATTGTAAGTCCTAATGATTATATTTCACTAAGTTATGAAAAATTCTGAAAATCTTAAGTACATAAAGAAAAATGAGAGCCACATGTTTAAAAAGTAAATGTATTAGTTTATAGTTTATATTTCGAGAAATGTGCATTAGAATTTAGCTAAAAACTTAATCTGTCTTCATTTATCAGTCTCTGACTTTCTTACTAAACACATAAAATTGAGGAAAAATACTAATATCCAAAGGATTTAATACAATCCAATAGGATTCTATTATAACAAAATAATTTGCTAACTTCAATTTAAAACAATTATACATTGAAACTTTATTTCTGAGTTGTATATAGCTTCATATTTAATCCGATTTATATCCCCTGAATTTGGTAAAGTTGCTAATTGATCTAGAATTTTCTAGATAAACTATTACATACTACTAGTAGTTAATAGATACTTTTAAGTATCTCAGTACTATTTTATATCAATTAAATAGAAAGAAAAAATAATTTGATTTTTTTATAATCCTCCAAGGTATATTTATTATTCCAAACAGAATCAATGAGATGTAACACTGTCTGTAAGCGCTCTTGAAAACTCTTCTCTAGGACTTGAAATGTGTCCATATGAATAAGTCACTTAGCTGAACTCACTGGATAAATTGCTCTAAAGTTTTGTAAGTGGAAGGAAGAAGAGTAATGACATAAGATTTCAATTTTTAAATAGCTGTAACTTTAGGACCTTATAGATATTGGATTCTGAAATATATGTTAATGGAATGGATTTATTTTTATTAGGTAGAATATAGCAATGTGATACAATAACAGAGACTTTCTTACAGTATTTTTCTATTTTATTCAGGTTGGCTAACATGGAATATTTTGTCTGTTTCAGATCTTTTTTAAGAGAAGCTAATGATATTTTGACTTCATAGAGAGGACAAAGCAGACCAAAGGGAGGTTCCCAAGTTCAGCTTGGTGAACCAATGGATTGAATAGAATTGATTGAAACAGCTTGAGTTAGTGATTAGTGACTGAAAGCAGCTCTACCAACAAGCTTTAACCCAGCACGGGCAATGCGATCAGGGGCACTGAATCCCCGGGCTTCTCCACATGTGACAGTGTTGTGACAGAAGCAACTCTTCTGTCCCAGCAATTGTTTATTGTATACAATAACTAAAGGGAGGTGGGTCATGACTCATGAAGATTTCTTGAACATGGCGATTCACAATTGTCTGTGAGTCTGCTGAGTCTTCCTTCAGTCTCCAGGATGGAGAGTTTCGATCTGGGGAAAATTGCCATACAACCATCTATGCAAATTTAAGTTCAGTGAACTCTTCTTTTCGTTATTTTCACAGAGTTAGGTATTTAGGCACACTGGTTTGTATTAAGCAGAAAATGTCTTTGGGAACAGGTAGAGAAATTTTAACTTGTGAGTATTATAGAGATTTCCTCCAAATCTCAGCTAATCTCTTTGAATGTGGACACTCACTCATCCTTAAATAGAGATATAAACTTTCCCAACCTATTGCAATGTCTCATTGATATAGAAATCTCTGAAAAAGTCAACTATGATTATTAGAAATATCATAAATAATCATGTTGGGCAAAATTAGTTGAAGCGAAGGAATATAGATTAATATTTCTAGGTATATTTATACACATGCACACATACAGTGTCTACACACACACACACACACACACACACACACACACACACACACACAGATGTGCATGTGAAATATCCAAAAAAAATCTCTTACATTGTCTGATGACTGAAAATTGATCTAAAATTAGATAGCTCACAGATGATTATTTCAAAGATAAAACACAGGGTTTTTTTTTTTGTTTTTGTTTTTTGTTGTTGTTTCTTTGAAATATTGCCTTCAGAAATGCATTTGTCTTTGGCAGGAAGAATAAAAAAAACTACTACATTTACATGTTTCATATTTACTTCAAAATTAATATGCATCATTCATTCTTGGATTTTTCTTATATAAATTTTGTCAAATGTTGGATTCAGAAATGAAAAGGTTGATTTGAAAAAAAAAAAAAAAAACAGAAAAAAAAACCCCAAACAAACAAAATCTCCACTGTGTAAATTTCAGTGAATTATAATTAGTAGCTCTGATAAAATCAGACTTATTTTTGAATTTTAGAATGTAATTTTTGAGGTTCTCATTTATCATAAATGCCAAGCAATGGTAATAATAAAAGCAAGGCTCATGTACCGATTGGCCTTAGTTACTCACTGTGTTGTGTATCTGGACAGCTGTGATAAAGATAGTCTATACATCTTGGAGCCCTTAGCCTAACAAAGGAAACAATGATTGATAGTAATTTCAACTTCAGCTTTCAGAATGATCAAACATTGTGAGCTTCTGCTTATTGTTTTTTTAAAAAGAAACATTTTAAGAGCTGAATGATTGATTAATTAATAACATAAATGAGATTGGTTATAGGATCCTTTTTCATGTGGCCTTTATTTCTTTCAAAATGCCACTGAAATGCTAAAACTCTAAAGTCAACATTTTCACGATGTTATGTTATAAAAAATATATATGACTTTTTGTGATGAATGTATATTATCATCTACCCAAAGTTTATTAAGTGATGACATATAGTTTCTAAAGAAATATGACACTTGAACAGATGTTACTTGTATTCTTGTGGATTTTGTAATAAAAACTCTATGGAGAAAAGGAAGCCTGTAATGAGTGAATCCCTGAGGCAATGTGTGCCTTTGACATAGGTAAGGCCAGGTGAAAGCTCCCAAATTCTTTTTTTTTAATTTATTTTTTTAATTAGGTATTTTCTTCATTTACATTTCAAATGCTATCCCCAAATTCCCCCAGAGTCCCCCCTCCCCTATCCACCCACTCCCACTTCTTGGCCCTGGTGTTCCCTGGAACTAAGGCATATAAAGTTTGCAAGACCAAGGGGCCTCTCTTCCCAATGATGGCCGACTAGGCCATCTTCTGATACATATGCAGCTAGAGACACGAGCTCCTGGGGGTACTGGTTAGTTCATATTGTTGTTCTACCTATAGGGTTGCCGACCCCTTTAGGTCCTTGGGTACTTTCTCTAGCTCCTCCATTGGGGGCCCTGTGATCCATCCAATAGCTGACTGTGAGCATCCACTTCTGTGTTTGCCAGGCCCAAGCATAGCCTCAGAAGAGACAGGTATATCAGGGTCTGATATGCACTCACTGATAAGTGGATATTAGCCCAGGAACTTAGAATAACCAAGATACAAGTTGCAAAACACATGACTCTCAAAAGGAACGAAGACCAAAGTGTGGACACTTTGTCCCTTCTTAGAATTGGGAACAAAATACTCATGGAAGGAGTTACAGAGACAAAGTTTGGAGCTGAGACAAAAGGATGGACCATCTAGAGACAGCCATGCCCAGGGATCCATCCCATAATCAGCCTCCAAACGCTGACACCATTCCATACACCAGCAAGATTTTGCTGAAAAAAAAAAAAAAACCCTGAAGCTCCCAAATTCTTAGAACCATGGGAAATGCCAAAACCATCCCCTGTTCCAGGCTCAGCCACACAAGACGCTTTCTCCTGTATTTTTGGAAAGTATGTCTTGTTGAAATATGTAGACAAAATTCTTCATCTAACACAACTTGGTGAAATAAAATGAGATTTGAAACTCTAATATTTTAATGAACATACTGAACATAGTGGCATCCCTGCCAATGGTAAGCACAGTACATGTTAGTTTCTGTAAAATCTAAAGATTTATTTGTGTAAACTAATGAGGAACAGTAATTTTGAACAGTAAAGGTGAATAATTAAATACTTTTGTTATGCTTGTATAGTTATGGACATTTGTGACATTGTAATTTTATATTAATTATCACAAGAGAAAACAAGAGAAACTCATAGATTTCTCTTTGAAAGTTGATCTTTAGTCAAGGGATAAAATTTTCAACTGTTATTTTCCCCTTAGGCCTGCTTAACTATTTCTATTACAAATGGAGACTGTAAGATGCTTTTAGAGAGTCTTGGAAATAACAGAATGAATGTACTGGTTAATGCTGTAATGGAAACTGTATGGTGAAAAGGAAGCTTGTGAGTGAATTCCTGAAGGTATGTGTGCCACTGACATGGCCATGATGGTAGGGAGGCTCCAAAAGCCTTAGATGCATGGGAAATGGCAAACCATCCCTCTGTTCTAGGCTCAGAAATGCATGGCTTTGTCTCCTGGTCTGAGTGTGAATATTGAGAGTGTGAGCAGAGCAGAAAATGCTCACCACAACTTTCTCCCTCTGGATGTTCTTAGGCAGAAGGCTGCTCCTCTACAAAAACATCTCCTGCTGAGAAGACCCAAATCTGTCTGTTGATCCAACTGTTTATATACCAAAACCCTACCTCTTTGCTTTTACATATAGAGTAATCTCACTTCCTTGTTCAGCTGTTTGTAATAATCCCATGTCCTTCTTAGAGTAAATATGCTGAGCTTCCCCATTTCTGCATTTTCTCCTTTAGAGAGCCCAGCCCATCTAGCGCCAGCTTCTCTGTGTGCTGTCTGTCTTTTTTTTCCCTTGCCTCAGCAATGCCAGTCAGGCCTATCCCAGAATTGTATTACATTAAGGCAATAAACAGAGTGGTGGGGGTGTACTTCATTGCTTCTTGATTCGATATAGCTCCGAAATGCTGATGCTATCAATTCGACTCGATTTTTAGTATTCTTAATCAGAAAAAGTGTGTGTGCAAGTAAAACAAATCCCAAAGACACTTGAATATAATAGCTATTCAGATTATGGAAATAGATTAAGAAATGAGTAGACAACTAGAAAAAAATTAGTCAATACTTGAAAGAACCATTTAAGGAGAATTAATCCAGATTGCCCAGAAATAGTAAAATAAATGTGGGGCATTATTATTAACAAAAATATACTGGTTATTCAACTTGAGCACTATAAAAGAAACTATCTCATGGATGATAATAAGATTTCTTTTCATTGTGAGGATTTTGAATCTCAATAAATTTAGCTATCAGAAACAATATAGAGAAAAAACAAGATGAGTATTTAGGGCACCTTAGTTCCAGTTTTCATAATGTAAATACTTTTAAAGAGTTACTTTAACCAGTTGGCATGTGCTTTAAAGATGTATAGCACATTAGAACAGTGACACAATTTGAACTACATAAACTGCCCTCATTAGTTATTTGTTCTGTTACTGTGATAAAACACCATGACCAAGGCAACTTAAAAAAAAGATCTCATTGAGCAGGATGCTGAAATCATACATTTCTGACAGTTGAAAAATAAAACACAAACCGAGAATGGCTGCAGTTTATAAACTCTCAAAGCCAACTTCCAATTACACTCCTCCTTCCATAAATCCACATCTAAACCTTCCATATCAGCACCAGCAGCTACAGATCAAGTCTTCAAGTGCATGAGCCGACGATGACAGTCTCAGCATTTATAAAGTTCTGATTCAAAATAACTCATTAATGAGGAACTTAGGGATCTCATTGGCAGTCACATCTCTATAGGATCACCTTATGATTCAATTGGGAGGCATGTGCTGAATGCGTGTACATGAAATGTTTTATCTTACTGAATTTGTTCTTTGACAATTTCATACATATTTATAGTGTACTCTGACTGCTTTAAATCCTCTTTCTTATCTCCCTTCCAACCTTATTACCCTACCTTTGTTCAAATGCCTGTCCTATCTTTTTGAAACTGAGCTTAGGCATAAAAATAAGTGCCTTGCTTCACTCAAATCTCAACATTTTATATAATCACAGAAAATGTTCACATTGTAAAAAAATATACAATAAGATTTAAATATGTTTACTTAAATTTTTAAGTAAATATTAAATTATTTAAACCACTTAATAAGGAAATTTATATATAATGTGTATATATATATGTATATACAAAATTTTATATGACCATGGTAATGGCTTAATATTTCATATAGTAATTTTTAAAATTTGTAGAGAATCATCATAGATTTTGCGTCAGTAATATTCATCTTGCCATTGGTTTTGAAGGACGGTGTTAGAAAAAAAGATTCTTTATGATGTTGTAAAATGAAATGAAATACTGTTTTCAAAGGATAGAAGGAGTTGAAACACACGGGAGGAATATGTATGTATACCTTACTACTTAAGGGCAAACTGGAGATTATAAAGAATATTGTCAATTGCCTTTGGCCAGGAAAATCAATTTATTGGAAAAATACTTAATTTCTGAGGGAAGTAGATTGATGAATTTTCAAATTTCAAACTTTATTTGTGGATATGCTAAATTTTACATAAGAAACCTATATTTATCTAAGTATACAATGTCATAATTCACACTTCTAGATTCTCTTTCTTTGCAGTACCTTTGACAGCTGGAGCTTATGCTTATAAATCACTGCTTTGAGAGATCTCCTTTTGCTTATTAAGAAACATATGGTTTAGTTACTCTCTGATATGAAATAGATTCATTTGTTAGGTTAAAATAAAAAAGTCACTTACCACAGAAGATAAAAGTGAAAGTCAAACTAAATTAATATCCAGAAAGAGAATTTGGGACTTGTAATCCAGGAGTATTGATAGTCTAACACACAAGACAATCCATCTCTTCTAATCATGGATGTATAAGAAGTTTGACTTCTAATGAAGGAAGCATTCTCTGTTAAAATAAAATTTATGATTCTTTTAAGGATTTATATGATTCTTTTTATGTAAACATAAAAGAGCAGTGAGCTTGGCTTTTATTCGTATTGGTTATATTGGTTAACACTTTGCTCTGCCTTTTATTTCTGAGATTTTACATGTGAGAACCAAGTTAAAGTGGTCTTAGTATAGTCTGTTTCTTCCGACATTTGGATCTGTCCCTAGATTGATTAAACATCAGTGATCCAGCCAGATACATTGACATAGTAGCGTTGTTTAAATTGCAAAAGTAATGGATTTCTCTAGTGTAAAAATCTAATTAATAGCTTGAGTTCTGAGACAGGTTGTGTTTTAAATGTCAGCCATGATATCTTATTCACTATTATGCTTATAACATATTGTTATAATGTTTAATAGAGAAGAAAAGCAGTTGAATTTATACTCACACACATGTTAAGTACAGAACCCAGAGGAGCTGGAGGTCTGTCCTTCAGTTTGGAAGAAAACACACTGAAGATCTCTGAAACTATATTTATCAGGGACCTTGACAGATGTAGAAAGCGAGCATTCAGGTACACACAATTCAAGGATGACATTACTCTCATCACTCAAATGCAACTGCCTAATGTTAAAACTTAATTTGGAAGAGATTTTAAATTTAATAAACATATATAGTTTTATTTTCAGAAATAATCATGTTAGATTTCTGGCAAAATATACCCTATCAAATTATAGTGTTAATGGAAATTTCATTCTTTGTTTTATAGTATGAGTTTGGCAAAGCTGAAATGTTGCTGATATGTAAATAGGCTCCTAATATGTTAATATGTAATCAATATATTACTCTAAACATATTGATATTAACAGTCAATATGTGACTTGTTTCTTATTTTTCCTCTTTTCAGTTGTCTACTGTATAGTGGTAGTGTGTGTGTAGATGCTATCATATCATCTGCAAAAAGTGATATTTTGACTTCCTCTTTTCCAATTTGTATCCCCTTGATCTCCTTTTGTTGTCCAATTGCTCTGGCTGATACTTCAAGTACTATGTTGAAGAGGTAGGGAGAAAGAGGGCAGCCTTGTCTAGTCCCTGATTTTAATGGGATTGCTTCCAGCTTCTCACCATCTACTTTGATGTTGGCTACTGGATTGCTGTAGATTGCTTTTATCATGTTTAGGTATGGGCCTTGAATTCCTGACCTTTCCAAGACTTTTATCATGAATGGGTGTTGGATCTTGTCGAATGTTTTTCGCAATCTAACGAGATGATCATGTGGTTTTTATATTTGAGTTTGTTTATATAATGGATTACATTGATGAATTTTCGTATATTAAACCATAGCTGCATCCCTGGAATAAGACTTACTTGGTCAGGATGGATGATTGCTTTAATGAGTTCTTGATTTCGGTTAGCGAGAATTTTATTGAATATTTTTGCATCGATATTCTTAAGGGAAATTGGTCTGAAGTTCTCTATCTTTGTTGGATCTTTCTGTGGTTTAGGTATCAGAGTAATTGGGGCTTCATAGAATGAGTTGGGTAGAGTTCCCTCTACTTCTATTTTGTGGAATAGTTTGTGCAGAACTGGGATTAGATCTTCTTTGAAGGTCTGGTAGAACTCTGCACTAAACCCATCTGGTCCTGGGCTTTTTTGACTGGGAGACTATTAATGACTGCTTCTATTTCTTTAGGGGATATGGGACTGTTTAGATCGTTAACTTGATCCTGATTTAACTTTGGTACCTGGTATCTGCTAGAAATTTTTCCATTTCGTCGAGGTTTTCCAGTTTTGTTGAGTATAGCCTTTTGTAGAAGGATCTGATGGTGTTTTGGATTTCTTCAGGATCTGTTGTTATGTCTCCCTTTTCATTTCTGATTTTGTTAATTAGGATGTTTTCCCTGTGCCCTCTAGTGAGTCTAGCTAAGTGTTTATCTATCTTGTTGATTTTCTCAAAGAACCAACTCCTCGTTTGGTTAATTCTTTGAATAGTTCTTCTTGTTTCCACGTGGTTGATTTCACCCCTGAGTTTGATTATTTCCTGCCGTCTACTCCTCTTGGGTGAATTTGCTTCCTTTTTTTCTAGAGCTTTTAGATGTGTTGTCAAGCTGCTAGTATGTGCTCTCTCCCGTTTCTTCTTGGAGGCACTCAGAGCTATGAGTTTCCTTCCCTCTTAGAAATGCTTTCATTGTGTCCCATAGGTTTGGGTATGTTGTGGCTTCATTTTCATTAAACTCTAAAAAGTCTTTAATTTCTTTCTTTATTCCTTCTTTGACCAAGGTATCATTGAGAAGAGTGTTGTTCAGTTTCCACGTGAATTTTGGCTTTCCATTATTTATGTTGTTATTGAAGATCAGTCTTAGGCCATGGTGGTCTGATAGGATACATGGGACAATTTCAATATTTTTGTATCTGTTGAGGCCTGTTTTGTTACCAATTATATGGTCAGTTTTGGAGAAGGTCCCGTGAGGTGCTGAGAAGAAAGTATATCCTTTTGTTTTAGGATAAAATGTTCTGTAGATATCTGTCAGATCCATTTGTTTCATAACTTCTGTTAGTTTCACTGTGTCCCTGTTTAGTTTCTGTTTCCACGATCTGTCCAGTGATGAAAGTGGCGTGTTGAAGTCTCCCATTATTATTGTGTGAGGTACAATGTGTGCTTTGAGCTTTATTAAAGTGTCTTTAATGAATGTGGCTGCCCTCGCATTTGGAGCGTAGATATTCAGAATTGAGAGTTCCTCTTGGAGGATTTTACCCCTGCTGAGTATGAAGTGTCCCTCCTTGTCTTTTTTGATAACTTTGGGTTGGAAGTCGATTTTATCTGATATTAGAATGGCTACTCCAGCTTGTTTCTTCATACCATTTGCTTGGAAAATTGTTTTCCAGCCTTTCACTCTGAGGTAGTGTCTGTCTTTTTCCCTGAGAAGGGTTTCCTGTAAGCAGAAGAATGTTGGGTCCTGTTTGTGTAGCCAGTCTGTTAGTCTATGTCTTTTTATTGGGGAATTGTGTCCATTCATATTAAGAGATATTAAGGAAAAATAATTGTTTCTTCCTTTTATTTTTGTTGTTGCAGTTGGCATTCTGTTCTTGTGGCTGTCTTCTTTTTGGTTTGTTGAGGGATTACTTTCTTGCTAGTTCTAGGGCATGATTTCTGTCCTTGTATTGCTTCTTTTCTGTTATTATCCTTTGAAGGGCTGGATTCGTGGAAAGATAATGTGTGAATTTGGTTTTGTCGTGAAATACTTTGGTTTCTCCATCTATGGTAATTGAGAGTTTGGCCGGGTATAGTAGCCTGGGCTGTCATTTTTGTTCTCTTAGTGTCTGTATAACATCTGTCCAGGCTCTTCTGGCTTTCATAGTCTGTGGTGAAAAGTCTGGTGTAATTCTGATAGTTCTGCCTTTATAAGTTACTTGACCTTTCTCCCTTACTGCTTTTAATATTCTCTCTTTATTAAGTGCATTTGTTGTTCTGGTTATTATGTGTAGGGAGGAATTTCTCTTCTGGTCCAGTCTATTTGGAGTTCTCTAGGCTTCTTGTATGTTCATGGGCATGCCATTCTTTAGGTTTGGGAAGTTTTCTTCTATAATTTTGTTGAAGATATTAGCTGGCCCTTTAAGTTGAAAATCTTCATTCTCATCAACTCCTATTATCCGTAGGTTTGGTCTTCTCATTGTGTCCTGGATTTCCTGGATGTTTTGAGTTAGGATCTTTTTGCATTTTGTATTATTAATGATTGTTTTGCCGATGTTCTCTATGGAATCTTCTGCACCTGAGATTCTCTCTTCCATCTCTTGTATTCTGTTGCTGATGCTTGCGTCTATGGTTCCAGATTTCTTTCCTAGGGTTTCTATCTCCAGCGTTGCCTCACTTTGGGTTTTCTTTATTGTGTCTACTTCCCTTTTTAGGTCTAGTATGGTTTTGTTCATTTCCATCACCTGTTTGGATGTGTTTTCCTGTTTTTCTATAAGGACTTCTACCTGTTTGGTTGTATTTTCCTGTTTTTCTTGAAGGACTTGTAACTCTTTAGCAGTGCTCTCCTGTTTTTCTTTAAGTGAGTTATTAAAGTCCTTCTTGATGTCCTCTACCATCATCATGAGATATGCTTTTAAATCCGAGTCTAGCTTTTCGGTTGTGTTGGGGTGCCCAGGAATAGGTGGGGAGTGCTGCGTTCTGATGATGGTGAGTGGTCTTGATTTCTGTTAGTAGGATTCTTATGTTTGCCTTTTGCCATCTTGTATTCTCTGGAGCTAGTTGTTATAGTTGTCTCTTGTTAGAGCTTGTTTCTCAGGTGATTATGTTAGCCTCTATCAGCAGACCTGGGAGACTAGATCTATCCTTAGTTTCAGTGGTCAGAGTATTCTATTCAGGCAAACTCTCTTCTTGCAGGGATGGTGCCCAGATATCTGGTGTTTGAACCTGCCTCCTGGCAGAAGTTGTGTTCACTCACCAGAGGACTTAGAATCCTGTGGCAGATCCTGTGTGGGTCCTTATGGGTGTCCTGAGACTCCCCCGGGCCAGGGACCACAGTGCTGCTGTGGGCCGGCCAGAAGGGATTTGAGCCCTGTATCAGGCCGGGGGATTTGAGCCCTGTATCAGGCCGGGTTACCTATTTCCTTAATCAATGCAGTCTGAGGTCCTGTGTGATTGGATTGGAGCCGGAGCTGTGTTCCACTCACCAGAGGTCTTAGGATCCCGTGGCAGATCCTGTGTGGGTCCTTGTGGGTGTCCTGAGACTCCCCCGGGCCAGGGACCACGGTGCTGCAGTGGGCCAGCCAGAAGGGCTTCAGAAATTTTTATATAAAGCCAGGACATACAAATTTTAACGGTGACCTAAATAAACACAATATTTATAGTCACATGGTTTCAAAAGCTGTTGCATCATATAAAAATTCTGAAGTAGATATCACTGTTCTATTTCAAGTAATTTTTGGAAACTCAGTATTCTAACTGAGAAATTAAGAAACCAATAGAGCCCCGGTAATTTGTCTTACAAATCTGAGGATATAAGAAGTAACGTTACTTTAAAATTTTAAAAGAAACTACTTTAATCTGAATAAAGAAAAATTTAAAGAGTGAAAAACTATAGAAGCTTCAAAGAATACTACATTTATTCAAAACTGATTACCACACAATAATCCTAGCGCTCTTAAGAAAGAGGTGGATGACAGCCAACATGAGGGTAGTCTGTTCTACATGTGTTGCAGGATTGCCAAGGAATAAAGCAAGACATTTGTCAAAAACTAAAGCAAATGAACAATAACAGCTCTTCACAACAACAACAAGCCCCCTAACCCACAGACCCCCTAATCACTACTGATTTTTCTCACTCCCTAGTATATGCTTAGATCTTATTTTCTGGAAGAATGGTCTGATGTCAGGAAGAACTAGCACAAAATTTTGATATACCTTTCTTTCATTGTTTGAAAATTTCATTCATGATTATAATGTCTTTATCAAGTTCCGATTCTAACCCCTAATTCTTCCCTTAACTCCACAACTACCACTATGTCATCTCATTTTCTTGTATTCATTTAAAGACTTCATTGAGCCCATACTGCCAGTATATGCACAGGTATAGGGCAATCTATAGGAGCATATATAGTCTCACAACCCCCCAGTTCCTAAAGAAAATGGACTCTTTGTTTTGTAGCAATCATCAAGTCAGAAGTTGGGGTTTGTGATCTCCCCCACTTTCATGCTGGAGTTTTGGCTGGCTTGAATTTGCACAGTCTTGTGCACGTGAGCTCAGCCACTGTGAATTCACATATGGAACTACCCTCTTGTATCCAGGAAACATGTTTGCTGTATTTTTCTTTTTTTTTTTCCATTTTTATTAGGTATTTAGCTCATTTACATTTCCAATGCTATACCAAAAGTCCCCCATACCCACCCACCCCCATGCTGTATTTTTCTACAGTTCTGGCCTCATAATTTTTATGCAGCTCTTATGCAATGATGCGAGATCCTTGAGGCATGTTGTGTAGAACAGGTGTTTCATTTAGGGTTTCTCATTCAGTAGTCACTGATTTGCTGTATTTTGAATCTCCATTTTATTTTCAAGCTACTGCCAAAAGAAGCTGGTTTTGTTTGTATGTTTATTTGTTTGGTTGTTTTTTTTGTTTGTTTTTGTTTTGTTTTGTTAATAAGGGGTAAAAGATATTTTAGTCTATGGGTACCAATATATAAAGTTATAATCAGTTTAATACTATGTCAATTTAGGATAATAATGGTAGTAGTTTTTCCCTATTATGTGATGTAACTCTCTATGGTACTTTGGCTTGTTAATTGGGCTAGCTGTGATTTCTGTCTTTGGAGCCTTGCAGTCGATCAGAAATCAGGTTGGTTAATCTTATAACATTTATACCACTATTGAGCCAATAGGCAATTCACTGGTGGATTTAGATTTTTAAGCCATTGTTTCCTCATTTTCACAGTTCACTTGCTTATTTAAACATAAAATATGAATCATTAATTTATCTTTCATTTTGCTATTGTTATATCACCCAAATCATGTATCAATAGTAATTACTGGAGATTTTCTTACTTCTAAATTCAAATTGAAAATATTCTCATTGAGGAGTTCATGATACATCTCTCAGGTAAAGGTGCTTGCTGACCAAGCCTGTTTACCTAAGTCTCATCCTTTGAGCTTATAAGTAAAAGGAAAGAAATGACTCCTGAAAATTGTTCTATGACCTTCACATGATTACTTTGGCACATAAGACTGACACACATATGTGTGAACACATTCAACAAACCAACCAACAAATAAATAGTTCTCTTTAATGAGATTTTAGCTAAGGTATATGATTTCTCACTAAAATAAATAAACAAACAAACAAAATTTGAAATCTCAAGAATCTAAGAGTATAATCCCATTTGGAGATAGATTCTTTGATGTGATAGTTAAATTAAAATGGAGTCATTGAGATTAGCCTTGACACAGGATATTTATGTTCTCTGAGTATGCACCCAGAGAAACATCAACGCTTCCCATACACAGAAGACACACCACGTGAAGGCAGGGAAGACACTAGCTATCTGCAAGCTATAAAGAGAGCACTCAGGCAAAAACTTTTAGCCTTCTAGAATTTTAGAATATTGTTTAAGTTACTCATTCTTGTACCCAGAGTTAACGCACACACTATCATGACACTGCTCTTTCACTAGAAAATATTCTCTATGTGCCTTATTTTACATGACTGTGATGTATGTGTGATATGTTATTTTCAAGTATACTTGTTATTGTTAACTTTAATGCCATGAAGGTTTGGTAGGCTAAAAAAACTTTCAGAAAGCATGCATAAAATGTTGATTGGTGATTGACTTAAACTACTCATGGTGTCAGTATTTGTATAATGTCACGTTCAGCATTTAGTTTGACTATCACAGTGGTGTAATGTTATAGTAAGAACATCATAAATCAGGAATGTGATATAACGGTTCTCTAATGCTTTGCCTCTTAAACAGAAATTCTGAATTTCAGAAGAAAAAGCATGGTTTTAAGACAACTCATGATGCTTCGTTTTCTTATGGTCAAGGCGGCTGTATTATATAAAGAAACTAGGTGGTTTGTAGCTAAGGTAGTCACAAAGATAAAATCTTTTGTTTTATGAATATTTCAAGGAATCTGTGGAAACCGATCTGGCTACAACTGGCCCTAGAGGAGGTGCTATATGATTTAGATATGCAGAGTCAATGGAAAGGCAAATGAGCTGTGCACAGTCAGTGTCAGCTGCAAAGGTTATTATGTAGCAGGCATGCAGAAGAGAAACTCTACAGCTGACATACTTTACATTGCAGTAAGTGGCAAGATGAGGATGGTTAATGATCTCCATGACTAAGATGTGATTCGCCCAGTGTCTTAGTTAGGGTTTTACTGCTGTGAACAGACACCATGACCAAGGCAAGTCTTATAAAAAACAGCATTTAATTGGGGCTGGCTTACAGGTTCAGAGGTTCAGTCCATTACCTTCAAGGTGAGAGCATGGCAGCATCCAGGCAGGCATAGTGCAGGAGGAGGTGAGAGTTCTAAACCTTCATCTAAAGTCAGCTAGTGGAAGACTGACTTCCAGGAACCTAGGGTGAGAGTATTAAGCCCACACCCACAGTGACACACCTACTCCAACCAGGTCACACCTCCAAATGGTGCCACTCCCTGGTCCAAGAATAGACAAACCATCATACCCAGGAAGTTGGGTGTTGGGGAGAAAATAAATCTAGTCAAAATGGTAGGGACTCTGACTCATAGATAAAACATGGATCCATAAATAAAGAAGCAGAACTGATAGAACCAAAGCTTAAATTCTTGTTAACTGTTGAAGAAGTTATGTCAGTTCATCCTCCCAGCTCCATGCTCCCAGAAATAAGACTCGGGCGCAAAATACATTTACAGATACCATGTCCATAAAGGCTAGGCTCTTTTCTGATGTGAATCATAATTAACGATAACCCATTTATTTTAACCTTCTCTCTGCCATGTGGCTGATTATGAGTTCAGATATCATGCATACATCTCACATCTTCTCAGGCAGATCTTCTGACTCCTGGCTTTTTCCCAGACTTCTTTCTGCTTCCTGGATGTTCCACCTTCTATTTCCTGCCTAAGCCATAAGCCAGCTTGTTAATTGACAGGTGATGTATCCACAGGTAACACAAACATTCTCTCTAAAGTCTGTCTCATCACTGCAGGTAGCAGATAGGAAACACTGGCTATGGTAAAATGTGACCAATTAGAATGCGTTACTGCACTCCATTCAAGCTTCAGCACCTGGGAAAACTATCATCATTACAGCTTGAACAAGGAAGCGGTACCATCTGTACTTTCTACTTCCAGTTAGGAAGATCTGAAATATGTTTAGAATTCATTATTTCTATTTAAAAATGAAACAAACTGCCCACATCAGAGGATTTCTTTAAATAGCTTTAACAAACAGAGGAAAGAAAGAAGCACTTCCCATGTTTCCTAACCAATTTTTTGCTTAGCCAACCCAGGCACAGATAAGAATATCTATTGTATGATTTTTCAAAATTTCTGCTTCAGAATTACCTACAACACAAAACTAAGACAAATTCAACTAGTGTTTGTATAGAAGTTTTATTTTCGATTTTTTTGTATATCTTTGATCTCATTGTTTTAATCCATGCTATTTTGTTCTTTCATGTCTTTTGTCTGTTATACTGCCAATCACACTGACATGTCTACCAGGGAAAAGGAAAGACGGAGAGTCCCTGTTGCTCTACAATTTGTTACATGAGTACAGGGCATCTAAAGAGTGACGAAGCCCATGTGTTTCAGTCGGCCATCAGTGGAAAGACAGGTCCATTGGTCTTGCAAACTTTATATGCCTAAGTACAGGGGAATGCCAGGACCAAGAAGTGGGAGTGGGAGGGAGGGGAAGGAAAGTGTGGGGGGGGGACTTTTGGGATAGCATTGGAGATGTAAATGAAGAAAATACCTAATAAAAAAAGGAAAAACAAAACAAAACAAACAAAAAATATATATAAATTAAAAGAAGAAGAAGAAGAAGAAGAAGAAGAAGAAGAAGAAGAAGAAGAAGAAGAAGAAGAAGAAGAAGAAGAAGAAGAAGAAGAAGTAGTGACGAGGCTTTGGGTCCCTATAGCTAGATTCCTAGATATGCTCCAAGTATAAAAGCTACACTAAAGTTGATAGATTTGTGTTGTTGATGTTTTATAATGTGAAAATTTCCAAAACTGTGAGATTGACAACAAGCAGTAGAACAGCATGCTAAAATAAAATGCTACTGGTATTATAATTCATTTCGATATCAAGGTTTTCCCTCAATGCGATTTCATAAGCCAGATGTATTTCTGAGAAAAATACTCATTTTACAGAAAGATAAAATCTTAACAGTTGAAATAAAAAACAGTAATCTGTCTTACACTGAAAAGCATTTTTATCAATGTTTTCTCTGAGTTGTAATTTGACCTTGCCTAGACAACTCTGGATTTTCCTTACTATGCATTTCATATCATATAGACAGCCTGAGGGTGACTTTTTTCTATTGTAGTCAGTGGTGTTTGATATATGACTTTTTCATTCTCCCCTCCCCTCCCCTCCCCCTCCCCTCCCCTCCCCTGATTTCAGAGTCACAGTGTCACTTCTTCATCCCTCATGGTATATAAGCTGTATATATGCCATATAACATACTGGTACATATACCTAATTCCATAGTTGAGTAGATTTTAAGTCCAAACTTCCAGATGCTTGCATTGACTGTCTTTGGGCTTTAACTTATCATGATTCTAATCCAATGTCTTCTCCTTCAACTCCCTGGTGTCAGGCAGCACCCGTCTGTGCATGTTTAAATGACTAGGCCAACTTTGCTACAATAGATAGCCTCATCAGCAGGATTATTTGAAGACTAAAATGGTCTCATCCATGTCTTCATTTTTGAAGAATGAGCTTAAACTTTGATCCCGTCCTTTTGATTTATAGACTCTAACTTCTATTCAAAAATAACGGATCCCTGGCTTTATACTTGAAGGGCACGGGTTTTGTGACTTGACCTTTTTCATCTTGAGTTATCCTGCCTCCATGTGCGATCAAATTATGAAGGCATTTCTGAATAACTAATACTTACAAGAGCAAACTCTGACTTACAAAGAAACAGTGGAAGTATTTTTAGCTACCAGCTGTGCAAGCAATAAGAGACTTTGAAGTCCTAAAAATATTTGGAAAGTGTCAAGTGGGAATTGGCAAATACCCTGGGGTGAGAAAAGCCCTAGATGCAATATATCTGGCATGCATCCTTACGCTGTTCTATTCTATTCTTAGACTCTATTTTGCTTCCTAAAAAGATTGAGAGGTGTTTCCCTTTTTTAAAAAGACCATAAATGACAGAAAATCAGTCTTTGAATTTTGCTCTCTATATTCCCTTTGCTCTTCCAGTTAAAATATTTTACATGTCTAGATAGAATCTGGAATTATAGATCACCTTAAAATCTTTGGAAGGAAAGTATCATGTAATTTTTAAACATAAATGAAAATGCATCATATGGAACATTAACATATTTGTAGTTTTGGTTAAAAATATCTGAGTACTTCATAGCTGTGTTATGTATGGCCTAGTTAATATTTCAGACTTTTAGTTTTAATCTTTGTCTAAGCTGTGTTTCCTCTGAAGATCTGCCACTTTACCTCTTTATTTCTAAATATAACTGAATTGCTGTAAATTTTTTAAAACTCTGTTTGGCAACAACAACACAAAATCTAGCTTGGTGATTGAAAAATATTCCTCACATATTAAAACACTGTTTTTATCTTTCTTTAGTGATTTAAGTAGATACAATCAACACATTTTACATGTATTTTACAAAGGATATCTTTAGTAAATTTATGAATCCAAATGATGTCATCTTTAAATATTTAATGATTTTTGCCAACCTTCTAAAACTAAATCTTAAAACTTGTTCATTTAAAAATATTTCATATGTTTGCATTATATACAGTGATTTTTAGCTTTCTGTCTAATACAGTCTAAAACACTGACCAAAAACAACTTCAGGAGCAAGGGGAATTATTTCCTTTTATAACTCTTGGATTGTAATCCATCATTTAGTGAAGACTGGGCAGGAACTCAAGACAGGGATATAGAGTCGAGAGATGAAGCAGAGTCCACGAAAAAATTCAGTTTACTGGCTTGGTCCTCATGGCTTGCTCAACCTGATTGATTATATATCCAACATCATAACTTAGATGTGGCACTATCCACCATGGATTGAAACATTTCTGTAAGAACACTTAAAGAAATTTTGCACATTTATTCTTTAGGCTGAGTGCTTATTGAACTGTGCATATGACAAAGGCTAAAATGTAAGAATTATTATAACTGACTTATATGTAGTGTTCAATATTACTGACAAACTTTTCTAAGTTTTGATTTGATACTTTGTCAAAAATGTGTAGAACTCTAAGAAATACTGTTGAGTAAATCATATGAGTATAAATGTAGGTTTATGTTCACTTAAAATATTCCATGTAGCACTCAAAAACTACTCCTGGTAATATTTTAATTCATGTGTGGAACACTCATTATCATTTAAGAGAACCACTCCCATGCATAGATGATAAGGGACCACAGTTTGTGTCAGTTGAAAAGGGGGAGGGAGGGTGAGTTAATGGCCTAGAAGCTGCCTTTAAAAAGATTTCTTTTTAAAATTTTTATTAGATATTTTCTTCATTTACATTTCAAAAGCTATCTCAAAAGTCCCCTATACCTTCTTACCACCCTGCTTCCCTACACACACTCCCACTTCTTGGCCCTGGAGTTCATCTGTACTGGGGCATATAAACTTTGCAAGACCAATGGGCCTCTCTTCACAATGATGGCCAGCTAGGCCATCTTCTGCTACATATGCAGCTAGAGACACGAGCTCCGGTGGGTACTGGTTAGTTCATATTGAATAGCAAAAACTTTTCTCAAGGATAAAAGAACCTTTGGTGGAATCACCATGCCTGACCTAAAGCTGTACTACAGAGCAATTGTGATAAAAACTGCATGGTACTGGTATAGTGATAGACAAGTAGACCAATGGAATAGAATTGAAGACCCAGAAATGAACCCCCACACATATGGTCACTTGATCTTTGACAAGAGAGCAAAAACCATCCAGTGGAAAAAAGACAGCATTTTCAACAAATGGTGCTGGCACAACTGGCTTTTATCATGTAGAAGAATGTGAATTGATCCATTCCTATCTCCTTGTACTAAGGTCAAATCTAAGTGGATTAAGGAACTCCACATAAAACCAAAGGCACTGAAACTTATAGAGGAAAAAGTGGGGAAAAGCCTCAAAGATATGGGTACAGGGGAAAAATTCCAGACTAGAACAGCAATGGCTTGTGCTGTAAGATTGAGAATCAACAAATGGGACCTCATAAAATTGCAAAGCTTCTGCAAGGCAAAAGACACTGTCAATAGGACAAAAAGGCCACCAACAGATGGGGAAAGGATCTTTACCTATCCTAAATCAAATAACCCCATTAAAAAATGGGGCTCAGAGCTAAACAAAGAATTCTCACCTGAGGAATACGGAATGGCTGAGAAGCACCTGAAAAAAATGTTCAACATTCTTAATCATCAGGGAAATGCAAATCAAAAAAACCCTGAGATTACACCTCACACCAATCAGAATGGCTAAGATCAAAAATTCAGGTGACAGCAGATGCTTGCAAAGATGTGGAGCACTCCTCCATTGTTGGTGGAATTTCAAGCTTGTACAACCACTCTGGAAATCAATCTGGCAGTTCCTCATAAAAATGGACATAGTACTACCAGAGGATCCCGCAATACCTCTCCTGGGCATATATCCAGAAGATGTCCCAATTGGTAAGAAGGACATATGCTCCACTATGTTCAGAGCAGCCTTATTTATAATAGCCAGAAGCTGGAAAGAACCCAGATGCCCCTCAACAGAGGAATGGATACAGAAAATGTGGTACATTTACACAATGGAGTACTACTCAGCTATTAAAAAGAATGAATATATGAAATTCCTAGGCAAATGGATGCACCTGGAGGGCATCATCCTGAGTGAGGTAACTCAATCACAAAAGAACTCACACAATATTTACTCACTGATAAGTGGATATTAGCCCAGAAACTTAGAATACCCAAGATTAAGATACAATTTGCTAAATAAATGAAACTGAAGATGAACGAAGACCAAAGTGTGGACACTTTGCCCCTTCTTAGAATTGGGAACAAAACACCCATAGAAGGAGTCACAGTTTGGAGCTGAGACTAAAGGTTGGACCATCTAGAGACTGCCATATCCAGGTATCCATCCCATAATCAGCTTCCAAATGCTGACACCATTGCATACACTAGCAAGATTTTGCTGAAAGGACCCAGATATAGCTGTCTCTTATGAGACTATGCCAGGGCTTAGCAAACACAGAAGTGGATGATCACAGTCAGCTATTGGATGGATCAAACGGCCCCCAATGGAGGACCTATAGAAATTACCCAAGGAGCTAAAGGGAACTGCAACCCTATAGGTGGAACAACAATATGAACTACCCAGTACCCCCCAGGGCTCGTGTCTCTAGCTGCATATGTATCAGAAGATGGCCTAGTCGGCCATCAGTGGAAAGAGAGGCTTATTGGTCGTGCAAACTTTATCTGCCTCAGTACAGGGGAATGCCAGGGCCAAGAAATGGGAGTGGGTGGGGGAGCGGATGGGGGACTTTTGGGATAGCATTGGAAATGTAAATGAAATAAATACCTAATAAAAAAAAACAAAATAAAAATAAAAGAATTACACCAGACTTCTCACCAGAGACTATGAAAGCCAGAAGATCCTGGACAGATGTTATATAGACACTAAGAGAACTCAAATGCCAGGCCAGGCTACTATACCCAGCAAAATTCTCAATTACCGTAGATGGAGAAACCAAAGTATTCCATGACAAAACCAAATTCACATAATATCTTTCCACGAACCCAGCCCTTCAAAGGATAATAAAGGAAAAACACTAATACAAGGATGGAAACTACACCCTAGAAAAAGCAAGAAAGTAATCCTTCAACAAACCTAAAAGAAGACAGCCACAAGAACAAAATCCCAACTCTAACAACAAAAATAAGAGGAAGCAACAATTACTTCTCTTTAATTTCTCTTGCTATCAATGGACTCAATTCCGCAATAAAAAGACATAGACTAATAGACTGGCTACACAAACAGGAGCCAACATTTTGTTGCTTACAGGAAACCCACCTCAGGGAAAAGGACAGACCCTACCTCAGAGTGAAAGGCTGGAAAACAATTTTCTAAGCAAATGGTCTGAAGAAACAAGCTAGGGTAGCCATTCTAATATTGAATAAAATTGACTTCTAACCCAAAGTTATCAAAAAAGACAAGGAGGGGCACTTCATACTCATCAAAGGTAAAATCTACCAAGATGAACTCTCAATTCTGAACATCTATGTTCCAAATACAAAGGCAGCCACATCATTAAAGAAACTTTAGTAGAGCTGAAAGTACACATTGTAGTTCACACAATAATAGTGGGAGATTTAACACCCCACTCTCACCAATGAACAGATCATGGAAACAGAAACTAAACAGGGACACATGGACATTAACTGAAGTTATGAAACAAATGGATTTAATACAGAACATTTTATCCTAAACCAAAAGGATATACCTTCTTCTCAGCGCCACATGGTACCTCCTCCAAAATTGACCATATAATAAGGCTTATCTTCAATAACAACATAAATAATAGAAAGCCAACATTCATGTGGAAACTGAACAACACTCTACTCAATGATTTCTTGTTCAAGGATGAAAAAAGGAAAGAAATTAAAGAGTTTTTAGAGTTTAATGAAAATGAAGCCACAACATACCTAAACTTATGGGACACAATGAAGGCAGTCCTAAGCGGAAAACTCATAGCCCTGAGTGCCTCCAAAAAGAAACTAGAGAGAGCATTCACTAGCAGCCTGACAGCACACCTAGAACCTCTAGAAATAAAGGAAGCAAATTCACCCAAGAGGAGTAGACGACAGGAAATAATCAAACTCAGGGCTAAAATCAACCAAGTGGAAACAGAACTATTCAAAGATTCAACCAAAACAGGAGCTGGTTCTTTAAGAAAATCAACAAGATAGATAAACCCTTAGCCAGAATAACTAGAGGGCACAGGGACAGTATCCTAATTAACAAAATCAAAAAATGAAAAAGAGACATAACAGAACCTGAGGAAATCCAAAACATCACCAGATCCTAGTACAAAAGACTATACTCAACAAAACTAGAAAACCTGGATGAAATGGACAACTTTCTAGACAGATAACAGGTACCAAAGTTAAATCATGATCAGATTAACAATCTAAACAGTCCCATTTCCCCTAAAGAAATAGAAGCAGTCAACAATAATCTCCCAACCAAAAAAAGCACAGGACCAGATGGGTTTAGTGCAAAGTTCTATCAGACCTTCAAAGAAGACCTAATTCCAACTCTTCTCAAATTACTCCACAAAATAGAAACAAAAGGTACACTACCCAATTCATTCTATGAAGCCACAATGACTCTGATACCTAAACCATACAAAGATCCAACAAGAAAAGAGAACTTCAGACCAATTTCCCTTATGAATATCGATGCAAAAATACTCAATAAAATCCTCACAAACCGAATCCAAGAACACATCAAAACGATCATCCATCATGACGAAGTAGGCTTCGTCCCAGGAATGCAGGGGTGGTTTAGTATACGGAAATCCATCAGCGTAATCCACCATATAAAAAACCTCAATGACAAAAACGACATCATCACCTCCTTAGATGCTGAGAGAGCATTTGACAAAATCCAACACCCCTTCATGAAAAATGTCTTGGAAAGATCAGGAATTCATGGCCCATACCTAAACCTAATAAAAGCAATCTACAGTAAATCAGTAGCTAACATCAAACTAAATGGAAAGACACTCAAAGCATTCCCACTAAAATCAGGCAATAGATAAGGCTGCTCACTTATCCCTACCCATTAAATATAGTACTTGAAGTACTAGCCAGAGCAATTCGACAACAAAAGAACATCAAGGGGATACAAATTGGAAATGATGAAGTCAAAATATGACTATTTGCAGATGATATGATAGTATATATGAGTGACCCCAAAAATTTCACCAGAGAACTCCTAAACCTAATAAACAGCTTTAGTGAAGTAGCTGGATATAAAATTAACTCAAACAAATCAATGGCCTTTATCTACACAAAGGATAAACAGGATGAGAAAGAAAGTAGGGAAACAACACCCTTCACAATAGTCACAAATAATATAAAATACCTCGGCATGTCTCTAACTAAGGAAGTGAAAGTTCTGTATGATAATAACTTCAAGTCTCTGAAGAAAGAAATTAAAGATCTCAGAAGATGGAAAGATCTCCCATGCTCATGGATTGGCAGGAATAATAGAGTAAAAATGGCTATCCTGCCTAAGGAAATCTACAGATTCAATGCAATCCCCATCAAAATTCCAACTCAAATCTTCACTGAAATAGAAAGGGCAATTTGCAAATTCATCTGGAAAAATAAAAAACCTAGGATAGCAAAAACTATTCTTAGCAATAAAAGAACCTCTGGTGGAATCACCATGCGTGATATTAAGCTGTACTACAGAGCAATTGATAAAAACTGCATGGTACTGGTACAGTGACAGACAGGTAGATCAATGGAATAGAACTGAAGATCTAGAAATAAATCCATACTCCTATGGTTGCTTGATCTTGGACAAGGAAGCTAAAACCATCCAGCAGAAAAAAAAAAAAAACAGCATTTTCAACAAATGGTGCTGGCACAACTGGAGGTTATCATATAGAAGAATGTGAATTGATCCATTCTTATCTTCTTGTACAAAGCTCAAGTAAGTCTAACTGGATCAAAGTCCTCCACATAAGACCAGAGACACTGAAATTAATAGAGGAGAAAGTGGGGAAAAGCCTCGAAGATATGGGCACAGGGGAAAAATTCCTAAACAGAACAGCAATGGCTTGTGCTGTAAGGTTGAGAATTGACAAATGGGACCTCATAAAATTGCGAAGCAAAAGATAGTGTCAATAAGACAAAAAGGCTACCAAGAGATTGGGAAAGGATTTTTACCAATCCTAAATCTGATAGGGGACTAATATCCAATATATACAAAGATCTCAAGAAGCTGAACTCTAGAAATTCAAATAACCCCATTAAAAATGGGGTTCAGAGCTAAACAAAGCATTCTGAACTGAGGAATACCGAATGGCTGAGAAGCATCTAAAAAAAAAATGTTCAACATCCTTAATCATCAGGGAAATGCAAATCAAAACAACCTTGAGATTCCACCTCACACCAGTCAGAATGGCTAAGATCAAAATTTCAGGTGACAGCAGATGCTGGCGAAGATGTGGAGAAAGAGGATCATGCCGTCACTGCTGGTGGGATTGCAACCACTCTGGAAGTTAGTCTGGAGGTTCCTCAGAAAATTGGCCATAATACTACCAGAAGATCTAGCAATACTTCTTCTGGGCATATACACAGAAGAATTTCCAACTGGTAATAAGAACACATGCTCCACTATGTTCATAGCAGCCTTATTTATAATAGCCAGAAGCTGGAAAGAACCCAGATGTCCCTTAATACAAGAATGGAATCAGAAAATGTCGTACATTTACACAATGGGGCACTACTTGGCTATTAAAACAATGGTTTTATGAAATTCTTGGACAAATGGATGTATCTGGAGGATAACATCCTTAGTGAGGTAACCCAATCACAAAAGAAGTCATTAGGTATGCACTCACTGATAAGCAGGTATTAGCCCAGAAACATAGAACAGTGGAGACACAATTTGCAAAACACAAGAAAATCAAGAAGAGAGAAGACCTATGTGTAGATACTTCATTCCTCCTTAGAATAGGGAACAAAATACCCATGAAAGGAGTTATAGAGACAAAGTTTGGAGGTAAGATGAAAGGATCAACTATCCAGAGACTACCCCACCCGTGGATCCATCCCATAATCAGCCACCAAACCCAGACACTATTACATATGCCAGGAAATTTTTGCTGAAGGGACCCTGTTCTAGCTGTCTTGTATGAGGCTATGCCAGTACTTGGCAAATACAGAAGTGGATGCTCACAATCATCTATAAGATGGAACACAGGGCCCCCAATGGAGAAGCTAGAGAAAGCACCCAAGGAGCTGAAGGGCTCTTCAACCCTATAAGTGGAACAACAATATGAACTAACCAGTACCCCCAGAGCTCATATCTCTAGCTGCATATGTAGCAGAAGATGGCCTAGTCGGCCATCATTGGGAAGAGAGGTCCCTTAGTATTGCAAACTTTATATGCCCCAGTACAGGGGAATGCCGGGGCCAAGAAGAGGGAGTGGGTGGGTAGGGAAGCCAGGTGGGGGAAGGGTATAGGGAACTTTCGGGATAGCGTTTGAAATGTATATAATGTATATACAGATACAGAAAATGTATCTTTGAAATGTATATAATGTATATACAGATACAGAAAATGTGGTACACCTACACAATGGAGTACTACTCAGCTATTAAAAAGAATGAATTTATGAAATTCCTAGCCAAATGGATGGACCTGGAGGGCATCATCCTGAGTGAGGTAACACATTCACAAAGGAACTCACACAATATGTACTCACTGATAAGTGGATATTAGCCCAAAACCTAGGATACCCAAGATATAAGATACAATTTCCTAAACACATGAAACTCAAGAAAAATGAAGACTGAAGTGTGGACACTATACCCCTCCTTAGAATTGGGAACAAAACACCCATGGAAGGAGGTACAGAGACAAAGTTTGGAGCTGAGATGAAATGATGGACCATGTAGAGACTGCCATATCCAGGGATCCACCCCATAATCAGCATCCAAACGCTGACACCATTGCATACACTAGCAAGATTCTATCGAAAGGACCCAGATGTAGCTGTCTCTTGTGAGACTATGCCGGGGCCTAGCAATCACAGAAGTGGATGCTCACAGTCAGCTAATGGATGGATCACAGGGCCCCCAATGGAGGAGCTAGAGAAAGTACCCAAGGAGCTAAAGGGATCTGCAACCCTATAGGTGGAACAACATTATGAACTAACCAGTACCCCGGAGCTCTTGACTCTAGCTGCATATGTATCAAAAGATGGCCTAGTCGGTCATCACTGGAAAGAGAGGCCCATTGGACACGCAAACTTTATATGCCCCAGTACAGGGGAACGCCAGGGCCAAAAAGGGGGAGTGGGTGGGTAGGGGAGTGGGGGTGGGTGGGTATGGGGGAATTTTGGTATAGCATTGGAAATGTAAATGAGCTAAATACCTAATAAAAAATGGAAAAAAAAAGTTTGATGCTCGATTTGACAAATTACACTCAGATCCAGCACAAAAAAAAAAAAAAAAAAAAAAAAAAGAAACTGTTTCCAATTGATAGCCACGTGCTGAAAAAGAGAAATAAATTTTCTCCAATGGTGTGTCACTGGGTGTGTAGCTTTTTGTTTTGGCTGGTTGGTTGGTTTTGCATTAATATCTTATTTTCTTGTTACTTTGCTTACTGTAATTTTATTTTGTTTCATTTTGTTTTAATTTTGGCTTGTTGCCATTTGACTCATTTTTGCCATTTTGAGAGCAATGGGGAGGGAGGAAGAAATAATCGAATTTCGATAGGTGAGAGGATCTGGGAGGAGATAGATGACAGAGAAGGATATGATAAAAATATATTGTATGAAACATTTTTAATAAAAAGTAAGTCAATTAGAAAAAAAATATCTAAATAAATAAATAAATAATAAATAAATGCATTTATTTTTCTTTAAATGAATTAATTAATCTATTTATTTATTTGTGTTTATTTACTTATTTACACAGCCATTTATTTACCATATATGATTCTACTTGCCATAAATCTTATGTGAAGATTATAGGGAAAATTGCTGATGGTGGTTCTCTTCTTCTACTCTTTAGGTCTTTGGAGTTGAATTCCAGTTGTCAGGCATGAGTGTATGTTCTTTATCCAGAGATTCATGTTATCATTTATTGAATAAACTTCTATAAGGATTCTTGGAGGCCAAATCATTAGACAATAATGCAATGGGTAGAAGAAATAGCCATAGAGATTACTGAAGGCAGGTTCCTATAGAAACTCTCTGAGATGGTGGGACTACTCTGTGTCCTGAAGGTGTGTTGGTCACAGTGTTTACATTTGCTAATAATTGCTGCATTGTACCTTCCAAAGACTGTATTTTACTTTAGGTCAACTCAATAAATCAGTCTAAATAAGCAAAATAAAGGCAATATTCTGCTGTTATTGTGAAGGAGAAATATTCCATGAAGAGAGGAAACATCTTTTTTAATAGAAATAGAAATTCTTGTTGTATGGCAGAAGACCTTTCTTCCTGGAAATTACATAGGAAGTGACTCACTAACAGTCTAGTATCACTAAGTTGTTTTCATTAAAAGGATATTATTCTGTGTTTTAAAAACCAGATTTAAATAGATGGGACAAAACCTTTCCATGATAAAGAAGCAGGAATATAGTTTCTTAAATTTAGATCTTTTTATGTATGCAATAAGGAGTTCCAAATAGTAGCTGCACTATTTTCATTTAGTAATAAAGAGTCACATCCTCTTTTTAATCTAATATTTTTTCCTCAAAAGAAATGCTGGGTTTTGCTAAAAAGTTTTCTATATCAATTTTATTCTTTCCTTTTGAGAATACAATTTTACTGTTTAAGCATACATGAGAAAAAGAATGACACAAATACACAGATAATCACACAAAGTACACACACACACACACACACACACACACACTGTGGTGTGCATCTGTGTGTATAGCATGAGCTAGCATCATAAATTCCTCCTTATTTGACCTCTGAATTCTGAGATACAGGAATGCACCACCATATCCAGATACTTTGTTCCTGTTAGAGTGCTGTCTGTACTTCATATGCTGACAGCATTTGGAACGTTTATGTGCCCTCAGAAGAGATTATAGGGCTTCAGACTGTACCTAAATATTTTTTGTGATCTTTGACTTTTCCTCTTAGAATTGTTTCTGTCATTGCTATGAAGTAATAAAGCCTGCAGTATTCTTAAAAGACTCTTCCATGATGCTTGGATTTTCAACATTGAAATACTTATGCTAAATAAGCCTCTTTAATTTATGAAGTTAGCTTATTACAGCTATGTTATTGTCGTAACAACATTAAATGAATGCACATAATAAATACATGTATCAACATGTATTTATAAAATTTCTATGAATTGATTGATTTACTTACATTTGTATGTGTGTGTTTGGCATATACATGTTCATGTCCACTTGACAATGTTTGCAAAGGTTAAAAAACAAGCCAATGAAAATTTTCTTTCCTTCCATCTTTACATATTGAACTAAGGCCGCCAGGATTCTGTGGCAAGCAACTTTAGCCATTGATGTATTCTCCCAGTCCACAAGATTTTTTTCAATCATGAATAAATGTTAAATCTTGCATAGGACATATTTGGACATGATAAGATTATCATCTATCATTCAATCTATCATCTATCTATGTATCTATATATCTATGTATCTATCTATGTATCTATGTCTCTATCTAGATAGTCTCTATGTCTCTATGTCTCTATGTCTCTATGTCTCTATGTCTCTATCTATCTATCTATCTATCTATCTATCTATCTATCTATCTATCTATCTATCTATCTACCTATCTGCTTATCTGCCTACTTATTTATCTAAGTCTGTTCTATTATCTATATCTGTTTACTAATAGTTTTAGGATACTTTGAAATTTTTGTTTAGAGGGGATTTGCTACTATAGTTTTCTCTCCAGGTAAACTATTTATTTGATCTTGGTATTTGGCAAATCCTAGTGACATAGTCCAACAAGATTTTTGTATTTATTTCTTTTATTAATTATTTTATGTACATTTCAAATGTTATCCCAATTCCTGGTTTCCCCTGTGCAAACTCCCTATAACATCCCCCTTCCTCCCTGCTTCTATGAGGGAGCCCCACCACCACCACCATTCATTCTTACCTCACTGCCCTAGTATTCCCCTATGAGTCTCCATAGGATCAAGAGCCTCTCTTCCCATAAGTTAAGGCAATCCTCTGTTACATATGAAGCTGGAGCCATGGGTCCCTCCATGTGTATTCTTTGGTTTGTGGTTTAGTTTCTGGGAGCTCCTGGGTGTCTGGTTGGTTGATATTGTTGTTCTTCCTATGGAGTTACAATCCACTTCAGCTCCTTCATTTCTTCCACTAATTCATCCATTGGTGTTCCAGTGCTCAGTCTGATGGTTGGTTGATTAAAAGTCCAGGTATTATTCTTTTATTACTACTTAATTGTTTTAAAACTGTCTACTAGTGAACCCCACTGGGTTAAAACTTTCATTGAGAAACTTTTCTAGATTAATGCTATAAATAGTGACTGTCAGTTTATTTAAGTTTACGTAAACTTTTATTTAATTTGTTTATTAATTATTTTGATATAGAGTCTCATGTAGCACAAGCTAGCCTTGGATTTTGATCCTACTTTTTCCTTCAAAATGATGGGTTATAAGCATGAACCACAATGCCCAGTTTCTTCTTTTTTTCAAAGAGCTTTCCCATTTAATCTAATTATCAATTTCAAGGCACAAACCCTGTTTGGTTTCTATTATCATCTTTATTATTTTGTTCCATCTGCTTGTTTGGATTGAATTTGTTATTATTTGACTTTTATCAAAAATTACATTTTGTCAATTTACTTGTTTATTCAGTGTGTATATGTATGCATACATGGACTCTGCAGGTGTGCTTATGTCTCATGTGCATATATGTGGTTATAGGAGGACATCTGGAAATTGGTTTTCCCCTGCCATATTGTGGGAGTTTGAAGGTAAATTTAGTTTGTAATCCTTGGTGAAAATTGCCACTGTCCCCTGAACCATCTTCTAGTTTTCTTTTGGCAATTTAAAGAAAGATCTTTATGGTTAATTTCACATTTCAATTTCCAAAGGCACTTATAATAATGATATTAATTTTTTCTAAGAATTACTTCATAAGTCAAACAGAAAGTTTTAAACAGTTGAAATTTAGTTTTCATTCAATAATTAAGTTATAATTAACCTGTGATTTCTAATTTTGATAAGTATCTAGCTATAGACTGTTACTGATAGTTTATAATTTATTTTTAATGGGAGTAACATATATTACATGAATTCTCAAATAAGTTTTTGCTGTAGTCTTAAAAATCATATTGTAGTGTTCCTACATCTTCTACCAAAGCTTCCTATAAGATCTTTTAATAAAATTGTTGACAATAACTATGTTTTAATGAAACAAATAAACCTTAAGTTCCTTCGTAATATCTTATTGACTCTAATTATGAGATTTCTATCTGTGGCAACAGAATTAAGTAAATACTGTCCTTTATCTTTACCTGTAGTTGCCCCATTTTTCAGCAACTTTAAGGTAATTTGAAACTTGAACCAACCAAACAAACACTAACCAATCTACCTTTTAAAATCTTGAACGTTTTAGGTCTAAATACTCATTAAATGATTTATGTTAGAAGCTCAATAATGTCACAACAGAGTCAATATAAACATGGGCTGGTAGCATTATCTGTTGTGGGACGTTTTGTGCATTCTTTGTACACAGAGATTTATTTTATAAAGTCATTTTATTCAAGTAGAGTATGTGCTTTGACCATATTCAGTCCCTGTTTTCTCCCCTCATCTCCTACCAATATCCCTTAAAAATGTTCATAAAGTCAGTATAACTTCTTTCTTTAATAAGAAAATACTTGAAGTTCTGAAGCACACTAAGGTCCTACTCAGCCAGAAATAAAAAGAATTGTGTCATGTAGCTATTTTTTTTTTTTCTTTTCTGGTATTTGACTTGTATACTAAACAGCTGTATCACATTTAAATCTCAATGCCTCATCCCTTCAGTTTGCTAGTCTGTAAATTAAAATTCAATCAAAGTATTATGTGATATATTTATAAAAACATTTTTCTTAATGTATTTTTTTAAAACCCCACTTAACATATTTAAGGCCTTATATTAAATACAAGGATCAAATCATATTATGGACAAAGCATCCTATCTTATACAATAAAGAAACAAATTAAAGTAATAAGACTTAAATTACTCTATAAATGTTATTTATATTGATAGTGAGTTTGTAAATATAGAAGATTTCCAAAGAACTTTGAAATGTTCAAGAAGGACAGGAGAACTGTGTTAGAAGTATGCTTTCACTCTGACTTCTAATTAGTAGACCTTGGAAAGAATTACTCAAAAGCTAAGAAAGCATTGCTGTAAAGGGGCGTTGGTTTTTAAGACTCTTGGCCCAAAATATGTAACATTTAAAGAACTTTTCTTTCAAAGAAGCCATATAATTTCTGATGGAAATGTATGGAGAACTTTAATAAATATGGTTGTCATTAGAATGAGACGTGGATTATCATGTATTAGAAGGATGGATCTTGCTTTAAGGTTAATGTTCAGTGTTTGCTATTTTAGCTTTACAAATTCCTTTACCTTTCAATGAAAGTTTGAATAAATAATTTACAAAGTATGCAATTGAATCATAAGTTCCAATAGCTGGCATTAAGACAGAACCTTCGGTGATTAATCACTCTAATTAGTTTGAAATAGAATTTGAATATTAAAGCTTCTAAATTTTATCATGTTACATCTTCAAATAACAACAGATTCTACATATACACATGTATATATATGCACATAAATGATTATAGATGATAAATGTATATGTATGTGTGGATAATGTTTGAGGTTATTTTTGTCATTAACTCATGAGGAAAATAATGCCTCTCATTTAATGTTTTCATTAAAAATTTAAAAGATTTATGATGTGACCGATATTATCTTTACATGTAGATAACTGATCATTTTATTATGCAATTTTATATAATTATATTAAAATGTGTCCTGTGACTGGGTTATGGAGATGAAAACAGTGCCCACTGGGCTATCTGTCTCTATTGAACTTAATATTGTTTTAAAATTTCTGTAAATGGAAGTGTGTGTAAAACTTGAATGCCTTAACTTATTTCTGCATAAATTGTAAAAGGACACCTTTTCTGTTTTGTTTTTTTTTTTTCTTTTTCAAAATGATAAGACTTTGAGTTTAAAATACATAAACATTAGGGAAATTGATTTCTTATTCAAGAGTCAATTTCTCTTTATTTTTATCTGTTCCCAGCTGGTTGTGGGTGGGAACTTGTTCCTAGAAATCTATAACTTCAGAAGCAAATACTGAAGAGAATATTCACTTAGCTACAAAGCAGTGACATTTCCTCTCTGAAATGCCATTTGAACGGGTCTTAGTTATAAGAAGATAAGTACATCTGTAGTTCTCAGTGGATGGGCTCTGTTGCCCATGCTGTATTTAGCAGCATGATTTGGCTGGACTTACTGCACATGTTTAAAATTGTGAAAGAACAAAATTTATTATATAAATTTCTGTTCTGTTGGGGTTTATGTATTCTTAATTGACTTTCTTGGCTTGTTTTCATTTTTCTCCATTACAGTAATGACATAATCTGTTCTATGTAACCGTCTATGTTTTTTTCACTATTTCTTCAATGTTTAGATAGATTCAGCACAGTTAACTACCTAACATGTAAATGATGAATGGATGCTTGCTAGTGTATCTTCAATGGTTCCTAAAAATTTAGCAACGTAGAATAAGTGAGCTTCTATACTCCTTGAGTCTCTAATATTTCTAAGAAATGATCCACCTTCATAGATACCATAGAATTTTATCTTTTCCTAATATACTTATTATTCTATGACATAATTTTATTATTTATTGAAATGCAATTATAATTTTGATTACTTTCCCTAACCTCCATTCAATTTCCCCCATGCCCCACATATTCTCTCTCAAAATCATGGCCTCACTTCTCTATGATTTTTACATATATATAGACATATACACATATATCTATATATATATGTATGTGTGTATGTATATATATTACATTATATCATTGCATTTGTTATAATATATTTATATTATATATGATAAATTTATAATATATGTTACATATTATAAATAAATAGTTATATAATTGGTACATGGATAAACATACAAACATGTACACTTATACCCCTTGATGAGTCTGTTTAGTGTTACTCATATGTTTATGATTTAAGATTGTCCATTTGGTATTAGATAATAAATTAGGGGGCTCGTCACTGGTAAAGAGGATTTCTTCTACAGTCAGCTTTCCTTATTGTTTATAGTTTCTTTGTCTATGGTTGAGGCCCTTTGAGTTTTTCTATCTATTGGTGTTATACCTGTTCAACCCTTTCTTAGGCTGCCATATTTTTGAGTTATCATGGGTGAAACTTCATTATTATTTCTGGAAGATACAATCTCAAAGCATATATCCTCATTCTCTTGATTTTCCAATCTTTTAACTCCATCTTCTGTGATATTCAAAAACTTTAAGTGAAAAAGTTGCTTTGAAAATATATTCATTTGGTGACAACATGATTTCAAATAATTTCCATAAATATGTAACATATTTTGCTAACAAAAATTTATCAGTGTGTATCATGCTTTGCAACCAGTGCTTTACCTTATGAATATTACCACTTGAGAGTATATTTTTTGTGTGTACAGGTCTTTACCACAATTGTAATCACTTCTTCTAACTTGCTAGATTATTATATATGTCCCCTCTTAAAACAGTTTTCACAATTATTTGTTTTTATGAGAAAGTGTCTTGCCCTCTAACCTAGTCTGTCCAGGAATTTACTACATGCCCTAAACTGACCCAAAGGGTGATTGACACACAAGCTAGGAGAATATGATGTAAAGATGTAATTATAGTAAAAATTAATGAGATTAACAGGAAGAAATCAATAGGTAAAACTAGCAAATCAAATATTGATTCTTTGAAAAAAATATATATTACTGTAGATTAGAAGATTTTCTAATCTGCAGAGGCTTGTTGTGTCAGGGTGAATGGGACACCCATGGGGGAGCCCATACTACCAAAGGATAAGGTAGGGTAAATGGATGGAGGGACTATCTGAGAGGGGGAACTGGGAAGGGGGCCAACATTGAGGGTACCAAAACAAACAAACAAACGAATAAACACACTTTTGTTTTTTCTGACAAACAAGTGTGGTCAGAAGAGCTCTCTTTACCACATGTACTCAATATTATAGTAGAAGTCTTAACTAAAGCAATAAGTTAACTAAGTAACAGTGAGAATCCTGGAAATAATATATTTGCTTTTATATATACAGATAATGTAGTCGTCTATATAAATGGTTCTAATAAGAAAGCACTGCCCCTAGAATGAGAGTAATTATTGCAATGTTTCAAGATGTAATGTTAATATTAAAAGTTAATTGACTTCCTGCAGGACAAGAATGAACATTTGCATTTCATAATAATTTTTTTTTACATTATCAACATAAAATAAAATACAAGCAACTTATATGTGGGTGACGAACATGCACTTGAACAAAAACTTCAACATAAAGTTTTTAAAATCTAGACAAGTAAATAATTTATGTGCATGGAAAAATGTCAAGATGTTGCTAATTTACAATATTATTCATATATTTAGTACTTTTCAATTTCCTTAGTCAGCCAGGAAATCATTAATATTCATGAAACATTAAAGGACAGTTAAAATGTTAGGGAAGTATCCTCAAAAATTATTATAAAACTACATGCCATATTGAGTGATTGAGTGCTAGTCGTTTAAAATGTAGACATGAGTCCATTAATAGTGATACACACTTCTAATACTAGCAGTTGGGAGGTAAAAACTGGTGTATCTCTTAGATCAAGGCCAGCAAGTCTAAAGAGTGACTTCCTGGACAGCCAGGGCTTCACAAAAGACATCATTTCTTGAAAAAAAAAGTATACATTTCTATAAATAAAATAAAATAGTTGAGAAAAATCTTCATGATAATATAGTATGGGACATCACTCTATTTGAAATGAGCATAAATAATTTAACAAAAAACAGAAACTAATCCTGTTGACTTGTTGTTCTTTTAAAATTTTTTAGATTCATTTATTTATTTTGTAAATGTGAGTACACTGTAGTGTCTTCAGACACACAAAAAGAGGGCATCAGATCCTATTACAGATGTTTGTGAGCCCCATGTGGTTGGTGGGAATTGAACTCAGGACCTCTGGAATTGCAGTAAGTGTTCTTAACCACTGAGCCATCTCCCCAGCCCTTATTTTTTTGTTTTGCTTTTTCTTTTTGTTTTTATGTTTAGCTTTTTAAAAAAATAAGATATTTTCTTTAATTACATGTCAAATATTATCCCCTTTCCTAGTTTCCCCTCAGAAAAGCCCCTATCCTCTCCCCCCTCCCTGCTGCCCAACCCACCCATTCCCACTTCCCCTATACTGGGGCATAAAATCTTCACAGGACCTATTAATGACCTACTAGGCCATCCTCGGCTATATATGCAGCTAGAGCCATGAGTCTCTCCATGTATTTTCTTTGATTGATGGTTTAGTCCCAGGGAGCTCTAGGTTTACTGGTTAGTTAACTTAATTTTCCTAAAAAAACAAACAAACAAACAAAAACAAGCTAACAAAAAAACAAAAAAAAAACCCAAATACTCCTACATGAAAGAAGAATGAACTGAAAACAGGAGAAAAGAGAGTCCAGACTTACATTTTATAATTTGGAAAAAAAAATACACAATAATTTTTCATAAGCAGAAAACATAACAGTGTTTTAGTTAGGGTGGTACTGCTCTAAACAGACACAATGACCAAGGCAACTCTTATAAGGGCAACATTTAATTGGGGCTGGCTTACAGGTTCAGAAGTTATTGTCATCAAGACGGGAACATGGCAGCATCCCACAGACATGGTGCAGGAGGAGCTGATGGTTCTACATCTTCATCCGAAGGCTGCTAGGAGAATATTGACTGCCAGGCAGCTAGCACGAGAGTCTTAAAAACCACACCCACAGTAACACACATACTCCAACAAGGCCATACCTACTTCTACAGGACCACAACTTCTAATAGTGCCACTCCCTTGTCCAAGCATATACAAACCATCAAAATATCATAGAAGAAAATATAAATGACATTGTTTTAACACACAAATAAAAATACCTTTTCTCTGGGAAAATGTTAAGAACAAGCAATTAATGGTTTCTGAGAGAGAAGAATCAGTTTTCCTTCTGATTATATTCCAGTAGTCAGCCTTCAATACACATATATACAAGTAATAAATGAACTCAACCTATCTCTCTCTCTCTCTCTCTCTCTCTCTCTCTCTCTCTCTCTCACACACACAGAGATTTTTAAAATAAGTCTTCTTATACCGAAACTACACAAAGACCCAAAAATCAAAAGAACTTTAGGCCAATTTCCCTTATGAATATCGATGCAAAAATAGTCAATAATATTATTGCAAACAATCCAAGAACTCATCAAAATGATCACCCAATATAATCAAGTAGACTTCATCCCAGGGATGCAGAGAAGGTTCAATATACAGGAATTCATAAACTTAATCCACTATATGAACAAATTAAAAGAAAAAACTAACATTACCCTTTTAATAGATGCTGAGAAAGCATTTGAAAAAATCAATAACCCTTCATGGTAAAAGTTTTGGAAATATCAGGAATTCAAGGCCCACATTTAAACATATTAAAAACAATATACACCAAACCAGTAGTCAAAATCAAACTAAATAGAGAGAAACTTGAAGTAATCCCACTAAAATGAGGGACTAGACAATGCTGCCCACTCTCTCCCTACCTATTCAATATAGTACTTGAAGTCCTAGCCATAACAATTAGAAAATAAAGGGAGGTTAAAGGGATGAAAATTGGAAAGGAAGAAGTCAAAGTATCACTATTTGCAGATGATAGTATACTAAAGTGAGCTCAAAAGTTCCACCAGAGAAATCCTAAACCTGATAAATTCAGCAAAGTGGTTGGATATAAAATTAACTCAAAAATCAGTAGCTTTCTTCTAATCAAAGGATAAACAGGTTGAGAAAGAAATTAGGGAAATGACACCCTTCACAATAGTCAGAAATAATATAAAATACCTTGATATGACTCTAAGCAAGCAAGTGAAAGATCTGTATGACAAGAACTTCAATTCTCTGAAGAGAGAAATCGAAGAAGATCTCAAAAGATGGAAAGATATCCCATTCTCATGGATTGGCAGGAATAACGTACAGAAAATAATCGTCTTGCTGAAAGAAATCTATAGATTAAATGTAATTCTCATTAAAATTCCAACTCAATTCTTCATAGAGTTAGAAAGAGAAATTTGCAAATTCATTTGGAAACTCAAGATAACAAAAACTCAAAAACTATTCTCAATAAAAGAAATTCTGGGGGAATCACCATCTGTAACCTCCAGCTGTATTACAGAACGATAGTGATAAAAAAAATAATAACACTATGGTTTTGGTACAGAGTCAGGCAGGAAAATCAATGGAATAGAATTGAAGACCCAGAAATAAACCCATGCAACTATGGTCACTTGATATTTGACAAAGGAGCTAAAAGCATCCAGTGGAAAAAAGACAGACATTTCAACAAATGGTGCTGTTCAACTGAAGGTCAAGATGTAGAAGAATGCAAATTGATCCATTCTTCTCTCTCTGTACAAATCTCAAGTCCAAGTGGATCAAGGACCTCCACATAAAATCAGATACACTGAAACTAATAGAAAAGTACAAACTGAAACTAATAGAAAGTGGAGAAGGGCCTTGCACACATGGGCGCCAAGGAAATTTTCCTGAACACAACAATGGCATTTGCTCTAAGGTGAATGGACATTTATTCCAATGGACAAATGGTTCCTCCTAAAATTGCAAAGCTTAAGTAAATAGAAGGACACTGTCAATAGGACAAAATGCAACCAACAGATTGGGAAAAGATCTTTACCAATCCTATATCCATTAGAGGACTAATATCTAATATATACAAAGAACCCAAGAAGATAGATATCAGAGAATCAAATAACCCTATTTTAAAAATGGGCTACAGAGCTAAGCTAAGGATTCTCAACTGAGGAATATCAACTGGCCAAGAAGTACCTAAAGAAATATTCAGCATTCATCAGGGAAATGCAAATCAAAACAACCCTGAGATTGCACCTCATACCAGTCAGAATGGCTAAGATCAGAAATTCAGTTGACAGCAGATACTGGAGAGGATGTGGAGAAAGAGGAACACTCTTCCTTTGCTGGTGGGACTGAAAGTTGATACAACCACTCTGGATATCAGCCTTGTGGTTCCTCAAAACATTGGACATAGCATTACCTGAGGACATAGCAATGCCACTCCTGGGCATATACTCAAAAGATACCCCCAACTTATATCAAGGACACAAACTCCATTATATTCATAGTAAGCTTATTTAAAATAAGAAGCTGGAAAGAAACCAGATGTCCTTCAACAGAGGAATGGATACAGAAAATTTGGTACATTTACACAGTGGAGTACTACTTAGTGATTAAAAACAATGAATTCATGAAATTCTTAGGCAAATGGATGGAATTAGAAAATAACATTCTGCCAGGCAATGGTGACACATGCCTTTAATCCCAGCACTTGGGAGGCAGAGGCAGGAGAATTTCTGAGTGTGAGGCCAGCCTGGTCTACAGAGTGAGTTTCGGGACAGCCAGGGCTACACAGAGAAAGTCTGTCTTGAAAAACTCAAAAACAAACAAACAAAAAAGAAAATAACATTCTGAAGGAGGTAACCCAGTCACAAAGAACACAAATGGCATGCACTCACTGATAAGCCCCCAAAACTCAAAATACCCAAGATATAATTCCCTGACCATATGAAGCTCAAGAAGAAGGAAGACCACAGTGTGGATGCTTTGTTCCTTCTTAGAAGTGGTAACAAAATTCTCATGGAAGTAGATATGGAGACAAATTGTGGAGTATACACTGAAGAAAAGGCTCTCTAAAGACTGCCCCACCTGGGGATCCATCCTATATCCAGTCACCAAACACAGACACTATTTTGGATACCAAGAAGTGCTTGTTGATATAACTGTCTCATGAGAGGCTCTGACAAATATAGAAGAGGATGCTCATAGCCAACCATTGGACTGAGCATGAGGTCCCTAATAGAGGAGTTAGAGAAAAGACTGCAGGCTCTAAATGGCTTTTCAACCCCATAGGAAGAACAATATCAACCAACCAGACCCCCAGAGCTCCCAGGGACTAAACCACCAACCAAAAACTACACATGGAGGGACGCATGGCTCCAACTGGATATGTAGCAGAGTGTGGCCTTGTTGAACATCAATGGGAGGAGAGGCCCTTTGTTCTGTGAAGGCTTGATGCCCCCGTGTAGGGGAATGAAGGGCAAGGAGGCAGGAGTGGGTGGGTGGTTTGGGAACATAGAAGAAGGGGGAGGAGAGATGGTATAGGGGGTTTTCTGGGGGGAAACCAGGAAAGGGGATAACATTTGAAATGTAAATAAAAAATTTCCAGTAAAAAAATAAAATGGAATTCTGAATATCGAAGGAAGTAAGAGGTATTGGAGAACTTGGAATTCAACAAAGGGTTTTATATATTGTAACATTATATATATGAACCTCTCAGAAAATCAAATTACAGATTAACAAAATAAGCTACAAACCCCAAATATCCAAATATCTTAGAAGTGCAACAAATTTAAATTATTCTCTATAAAAGCCAATTATGTGGACAACACTGTATGACTCCAAAAATATTAATATTGGAATGGGGAATCCTAGTGAAAAAATAAGGAATTTATAGATATCTGGTTTGAAGAAAGAAGAAAAGGATAGGTGCTACAAAAATAATTGTTTGAATCTATTTTATATGAATTATATGGAGCTACATTAATGATATGCATTAAGCAAACCCCACAAAATCATGGTATAGAAGTAAGGAATATGAATGATAGTTATAAATTAAGCTGTAATTAAGTTTGTTAATATTTGTATACTATAAACTGCCAGTTTTGATCCACTAAATATAAATAGTGTACTACTAAGGTACTGTGTAAATTTTCTGGATGTGGGTAGTAAATTTCATTCCATTTGACCCCAGTTTTCTGCATGTCTAATCATTTTCTAAAATTATAAGTCTCTAATTAAGGACATAACAACTAAGAATGAAATATATTTTCCTTCTTTTTTCTTCTGCATAGTCTATTGAGAGTTTATCTTTTAATTTTCATTGGTTAAACACTTTCATGAATTTCACATTAAAAGATATTTGTATAGATTTTCTCTATCTTATGACTTTATTAATTAATATTTTCCACTCTCAATCTATCCTTAAATATTTTGTAGATCTGGATACCAGTCTTGTTTTCATGATCTCTGTCAACATTTTTATTTGTTTATTCAAATGACTGTATTTAATTTACTCTTTTGGTGAAATGTATTTAATTCTGTCTTTAATATGTCACAGTATGTTGTTACTTTTCAAGCACTTTTTCTGAGATAACGCACAGTCTGTATTATGTTATTGATATTAATTAGAAAACTAACAGAAATATTTGTAAGTCTATGTTCTAAGATATTTCTCATCAGTTGAATTGACTTTGCTGTCCACATTTTCACATTAAGCTAAATCAATCACACAGGAGTAAAAAAAAAAAAAAAATTAAAATGACAAGTCCAGAGAAGTTTTTGTGATCTAGGCTTTCAATTTTCTAAATTAAATCAGCCTGAAAATAGATAAAGAAGATTTGGCATAGACCTGAGCTTAATAACGACTTGGATATAGTTTTTGATGAACCAGAGATTTTAGTTTCCCTCTAGGATGAATGATGCATGTACCAATGTAAGATCAGTGGTCTATGATAGTGCCATGTGCCTGTTACTCTAGCACTATGGATGCTGACATCAGATGATCTTTAGTCCAAGGTTGGCCTTTATTTAACAGTGAGACTGTGTCTGAAAAAAAAAATCATGATGCTTTTTCAACTTGTGCAATGACAATAATATTGGTAAGACTCCATGCCATCATTTAAAATTCTTTAAAAATGTCCTATTCAGTGAGTCATTTACTGGCCATGTTTTTCTCAAAGCATGAAGGCATCAACTTTCAATGAAGCCAAATATTCTCTTTTCTTATTTATACTATGTGAATCTGAATTCTGATAATCATCTTTCTTAGTGACTAAAATTGTCTTTTGATGCATAATCAGTTCAAAATAAGTGAAATATTCATAATTTATATTTGAATATTCACTTTTCTTTCTTAAGTGTGACTCATCACTAATATTTCTTATTTATGGAATTAAGGTTCAGGCTCATTTTATTCTTTGCTTCCCTCTAGTAAAATTAATGTATGTCCAGGGCACTCATTTTTGGTACAGTGAAACACTACAGTCTAAACAACTTCTTTGTGAATTCCCCTTAAGTTGCTTCCTTCTGGTTTAATATTTAGAACCCTTAAACTCACAACTACTGATGCAAGATTTTCTCAAAGAACAGTACTTTTGGCATCTTTGTGTGCTCACTTCTAGTAGGATAAAATAATCCAAAGTAAGTACACAAACACGATGTGAGGAATTGAAACAAGCTTTTCAAAATATTAACTGGAGTAATTTGTAAGAATTTTAACTAGAATGCTGAATATATAGTTCCCTTAGAGTTGTCAATTTCCTTTCTCAACTCTTCTCATGTTTGATTTTTGCTAGTTTCTCAATTCACACATATCCTCTTGGATAAAATCTATAAAATGATTCTACAAAATTATCCTATACCAGCATACTTGAGAACCCTTTAAGTTTCTCTTACATTTAATGAAACAAATGGCATGTAGTTAGAATTTCAAATATTTTGGCTAATGGGAGTAATATAGTACAATATACATGAGATTGTATTTAACAGTCGCTGTCACTGTGAAGTTCTTTGCATCTCTTATAGGAGAAATTGATTACGCTCACTGTGAACTGTTTCCTATCCATGCCAGAAGGAACCTCTCAGGCATTTGTACTCTCTGGCTCCATTGCTTTTCTACTTCTATAATTCCAATCCCTTATATAAAATGTTTTTGGTAGCTTTTTATACAAGAAATAAACTTATTGCCCATCTCCAATGGAAAGTTTGGCCTCTACCCAAATCAAAGCCATAAATCTTAAAATACTTAGCCTCCACAAGACCAAGGGTTTCTCCTTCCATTGATTCCACATAAGGCCATCCTTTGTTATACATGTATCTGGAGCCATGGATACCTTCATGTATACTCTTTGGTTGGTGTTTTAGTCTCTGGGAGCTCTAGGTGGTTCAGTTTGTTGATATTGTTCTTCCTATGGGCTTTCAACCCCCTTCAGCTCCTGCAGTCTCTTCCCGAGCTCTTCTACTGGGGTCTTCAGGCTCAGTCTGATGGTTGGCTGTGAGTATCTGCATCTGTATGGGTTAGGTGCTGGTAGAAACTCTCATACAGAAAACAGCCATACCTGGCTCCTGTCAGCAAATGCTTCTTGGTATCAGCAATAGTGTCTGGGTTTGGTGTCTGCAGATGGGATGGATCCCTAGGTGGGGCAATCTCTGGATGGCCTTTCCTTCAATCTCTGCTCCACCTTTTTTCCCTGTCTTTCCTTGGACAGTAACATTTCTAGGTTAAAAATTTTAAAATAGGAAAATCTGATTGTTTAAATTTTGAAAAATCTAGTTTTTATGTAAATTTTTTTGGAATGTCTTTCAGACATTTGTGATACAAGTTCATTCTTTCAGTCATTTAGTCTCAAATCATGTAAAATTATATATTTGTTTGATGTTATTAGATGGAGATTATGTGATAAGACATTATCTAGGTTCTAAGAAATTGCAGTAATGGTAAGGCTAGAGTTTACCCTCAAAAAGTTCACAATGTACTGAGAATAAAAAAACACACACCTGTGATGTTGTGTGACTTTTGCTGTATTGAAAGTTGTGTGGTACCAGTGAGCAGATGAAGTAGAGTCTTACAGGAAGTATCTCAGTGTAGACATCTGAGTTATACAAGACAGGAAAGGAGAATAAGGAATGTAAATCATCCCAAGAAAGTGATACATATGGGGCAAACATATCTTCAGGCTGAAAAGGTGAGGCTTAGCTTTTAAAAAACACAAGGAAAAATGTTAGCACTCTTGTAAGTTTTCTCTATAATGTTGTATACTACCATTTTCATGGATTTAAATTTTTGGTCATTTCTAAATTTATTTCCCTGAAACAATTTTCCTTCCTAAACATGGCACTGAATCACAGGACTTTTTTTTAAAAAAATTATATTTGGTTGAAAAATCATCAACAGAGTACAATTAAACTAGTGAACATCTTTAAATATTTATTTTTTTTTTTTTTAGAGAAAGTGCAGTGAATTCTTAGTAATAAATCTCCACTAGGAAAAAGAAAATATTCAACCTCATATTCTTTTTGGAAAAAAACAAATTAAAATTTGATGCTATTTCCTACTGGTTACACCAATGACCATGAGAGCCATTTAAAAATAGCATTTGTAGGGTAACTTCTACTAAGGATAATATTTCTGAATCAAAAGTTGTTTTATGAAGTGTCATTACAAACAATATATATTAGACATTACACCAGTGGACAAGATTCAAATCAATACTTCTATTACATATGCAGTAAAATGCATGCTAATGAAATACAGATCAATTCTATTCCACATTACGTTTTTTTCATAAATTGAAAGTATACTGAAGTACAAAGGACATATAACTATTCAATAAGTATGTTAAATCCCTACAAATAAATCCGAGCATCAGTCTTATAATGATTACTATTTTATAACTTATATAGAAATTGTTTTAGATTCTTTTATCTTGGTTACAAAGCACTGGTAATTAAGACAGTTATTTGCTACTCTATTGACCATAAATCATATCATTTATGAATTTTAGATACTTGATAGATACTGATTATGGCCCTGAACTTAACTTTGACACATGTTTAGAGGATATATTTTTCTGAAATTTCTATGAGTGAAGCAGTCACATGTTATAGGTTTTTAATAAAAGGGGAAGCAAGCATGTGCTGGTTTGTACATAACTAGCTGAAATACCATTCTTAGGAGCTCATATATTCAGTCTTCTGCTATCTCCTCATAGAATGTGTCCTCCTGGGTATGAAATTTAAAAAATAAATAAATAAAACCATGGATCTGGGTGGTTTATAATTAATGCCAGAGAACTATGATCCCAGCATGACACAAACTATATCACCAACGCAAAGGATAAAGAAAACTGATGATTGCTTATCCATTCACACCGTAGGATGAAAGGGAAAGGCACGGTAAATCAATGGTCTCAAAGCCGTGTGCTGCCGTCTATGATGCATCAGTCTTGTCTGAGCAGTATCTCCTGTCAAAGGGGAACTTCACCATCCCTAAGCGAATATCAAGCATCATATTTCTTCAAAAGAAATCACCATTTCAATTTTACTTTACCAATTTCCCTATAGTAAGTAAGATTTCAGTATAGAATTTGATTAAACTGTGCTCTGTTAGTAAGAAACAGTTTCCTTGTTAAAAAAAAAACCAAAAACTGTTGTTTGTTGCATTGAGGAAAACATTTACTTGCTATACATTGTCATGAGGATTTTATTTTTTTTCCATTTTTTATTAGGTATTTAGCTCATTTACATTTCCAATGCTATACTAAAAGTCCCCCATACCCACCCACCCCCACTCCCCTACCCACCCACTCCCCCTTTTTGGCCCTGGCGTTCCCCTGTACTGGGGCATACAAAGTTTACGTGTCCAATGGGCCTCTCTTTCCAGTGATGGCCGATTAGGCCATCTTTTGATACATATGCAGCTAGAGTCAAGAGCTCCGGGGTACTGGTTAGTTCATAATGTTGTTCCACCTATAGGGTTGCAGATCCCTTTAGCTCCTTGGGTTCTTTCTCTAGCTCGTCATGAGGATTTTTATAAACCCAAAGTGGACTATTACTGCACTTCCATAAGGACCCAGAAGTTGACCTACAAAAGTTGTACAGAACATTGATCTCTTAAATCGTCAACTCTTCCTATCTAGCACTGAGAGGCCTAATGCAGCAAGAACATAGTCACATGAAGATTTGTAGCTGTATGAAAATACTAGCATTGTGTTGTTATTCAGTTTTCCTGAGAAGAGATTTGAACTTTCTCTTCATTTAACTCAATATTTCTCCTATGTATTTCCCCCATTAAAACACATAGAAAATATTTGACAAGGTTTGCCATCAATTGATGCTTAAAAAGTAACCTTTCTGCATGAAAGCCTTGAACCAAGAATTAAGCCTAGGAGATTGGATTTAATTAATTATATATAAATCACATAATTGAAAGCACTTTTCATTTATAAAGATAGTTAAACCAAAGTGTCTTTGGAGCATTGACTGCTTTTCAATGAGCTTTGAATGATAATAAGCATTACATACATATATCCACAAATAATACATACTTATATACAATTATTAATTTTATTCACATTTACAGAAAAAAATGAAAATATTTTACTTTACATTGATTATGCAGCAAGTATTGTTTATGGACTATTGTGTCCTTTGTTATTTCTGTTAAGTTCACTGTGTTATTTATGGAGATTAGTATGGACCAAGATTAGATATTTTCCATAAAACAAATAGTCCAGAACAGTTTAAAATCAAGAAGAAGAACTAAGATACCATGGATCATAGGACTTAGTGTTTCAGAAATGTCAATAGTATTCAAATGACTATGCTCTCAGTGGAATACATATCTTTCCAGTTTCGTTTCAGTTAGTGTGATAAAATAGTCTATAAAAACAACTTAAGGAAGGAATAGATTTGTTCAGATTATGGTTAGAGGTTCTAGTACATCTTGGGAAGTCAAGACAGTTGTGAAAACACAACACAAAAGCTTCAAATACTGGCTTTTCCCAGTGGTTTTCATTGTTATGTTTGTTTGTTTTGAAATCATTAGTAAAAAAAGCACAAAACAAAATCAAACAAAAGAGCAAATCAATAAACACAAGAAAGGATAGTAAGGAATAAATGTATATATATATATATATATATATATATATATATATATATATATATATATAGAGAGAGAGAGAGAGAGAGGAGAAACACTATCAGAGAAAGCAAAATGTAGGCATGGAATGTTGCTCCCTGATGCAATGCTTGCTACACATGTAAATGCCTTGGTTTCAGAACAGTTCTGACAGGGACCCAAGAAGTTCTCAGGACCCAACTGGGAGGACTTTAACCAAAATACCCAACAAATGAGGAGATATAACTTGTAGAGACCATATTCAGTGGATAGGTATGGTCCCCAGTTGAAAAATGGGGTATCACCTTCTTCAAAAATATTAATCTAGAGTGGAGCAGAAACTGAAAGAAAGGCCATCCACAGACTTCCCCACTTAGGGATCCATCCCATCTGCAGACAATATAACCAGATATTATTGCTGATGCCAAGAATTACTTGCTAACAGAAACCTGATATAATTGTCCCTTGAGAGGATATGCCAGAGCCTGGCCAATACAGATGTGGATGCTCACAGTCCAGTGTAGGAGTTAGGGGAAGGAATGAAGGAGCAGAAGAGGACTGCAACCCCATAAGAACAATATCAACCAACCGGATACCTCAGAGCTCCCAGGGACTAAATCACCAAACAAAGAATACACATGAAGATACCCATGGCTCTAGCTGGATATGTATCAGGGGACTGGCGTTGTTGGGACTTGAGCCCCTTCTTCCTGTGAAGGCTTGATGACCCAGGATAGGTGAATGGGTGGACGGATGGGGGAGCACTCTCCTCTGCAGGGATAGGGAGAAGGGGATAGGGATTTGTGGAGGGGAACCTGGGAAAGGGAGTAACATTTGAAATGTAAATGAATAAAATAACCAATAAAAATAAGAAATAATAATAATAAAAAAAAAACAGTCTTGAAAGGAGACATAGCCTACTGGAATCTAAGAAGTTCAGCATCTTGTAACAACTTCAGAGGAAGCTGAAGACTCAGACTAAACTGCATTCAACAAGTTTGAACCCAGAACTCTGGAGGGAGCTCCACCTATTCCAGCAGCCCCAGTGGATGAACCAGGGAAGGTTTCAGATTCGACTTTAGGTAAAGCCTCAGGAAAGCTCAGAAACATAATTGAAAGAGGCCCTATCTGACACAGAACCATGTCTGACCATGCAGCTGAAAACTCAAGATTGAACCCCTAAATACCAGCCCCACTGTTGGAAAACCTAACACCAGTATGATTCAGTGCTGCACTAAATATTGCAATGTAGCCACTGAGGTAAAATGTGAAGAATTTTAACAATTAAAAATAGAAAAGAAAGGAAAGTAAACAAGTAGATGAATTATATAAGCCCAAAATCTGAGCACAGAGAAAGAACTTTAAAAATCAGGAGCAACACATTTCCAGTCACTAATACCATGATAAAGGCACCTGATAACAATGACTTTGAATATCTAGAAATGAACTTTAAAAATGATAATAAATATGTTCAAGTGTTCAAGATCATATATACACTCTACAACAAGACAAAAAGTGTAATAAAACAAGGAAGTCGATGCAGGATCTGTAAATAGAGATATTGTTTGTAGATAATAGTCGAATTGAAATTGTGTTGAAAATAAACAACTCAAAAAGTCAATTAGAAGCTCGGGAAATTCTCACTAATAAAATGGATTATGTAGAAAACAGAGAATGAAAATGAAAGCTAAGATAGAGGAACTGGATCAATAAGTCAAAGTCAAGATATATAAAAAACATGGGAGAGACCTAAGACATGATTAAAATATATAAACTTGGATTATGTGTAGAAGGAGCAATACATCAGAGTAAACTTATAATGCATATCTTCAGTAAAAATTAAAAATGAAATTTAACATAGAGAAAGAGATGCCCACCCTGTACAAAAGTCCTTCAAACCCCAATTCTGAATGAATAGAAAGAAATGGAAAAGAAGCACCCTATAACACACTATACTTAAATTATTAAAAACACAGAATAAAGAAAGAGTATGGAAAGATGTAAGAGAAAAATGTCAAGCCCCTTCCACTATATCTGATTATTTGACAGAAGCTTTTATAACTACCAGGATCTTGTAAGAGATATTTTAATTTCTGAAAGCCAACAACTGATAATTCAGAGTACCACATGCAGAAAAACTATTACAATTTAAGGGGAAGTTAAACATTTACATAGAGGTTGAAAATTTATAACCACCAATCCAGTTCTACAGATGATACTTGAAAGAATAAGTCAGTTGGAAGACAACAATGAAAGCATCTAAGATGTCAGAAGGGAATAAATGATTTAAGAACACATAATCAGAAGTGGCATAAAACGATGTGACCAGAAGAAAATGAGAAGAATCAAAGACATTTTCTAACAACAATACTTAATAATAGGGATCTTAACAAAGAGAGATAATAATTTTCCACTTTGTTTTAGAAAAGAAGACACATCTTTTTGCTGCCTCCAAAAACAATCCGTCACTACTAAATTGAGACTACAATTTTGGCTAAAATGTTGGAAATGATACCAAACAAAAGGTATCACGTAACAAGAAAATATACTTAACTTAATATCTGAAAAATTAGTTTCAATTCAAAACTAATCTAAAGTGATAAGGAATGATTTCTTACTTATTCAGTAAAAATTCACCCAAGAGTATAATATTAGTCTAAATATGTAGTCACTACAAAATGGCACAGTTAATTTTGTATTAAAATTTATTTTGGACTACAGTGATAGATGATGAATTGAGTACCACACTTCCACCAACAGAGAGATCCTCTGGACAAACCCAAAATAAATAAATATTGGAGTTAAATAGTATCACAAAGTAGGTGGACCTAACATTCATTTATACAGCATTCCACCCAAACACTGTCAGTTTTCCATGGAGCCTTTTCAAAAGTTGACCACATATTAGGACAAAAAGTGTCAATAATATAGGATATCTGAAATATTACATATTTAATAGAAACAACAGAAAGTACACAAGACTATGTAGACTCCATGTCTTCCAATACTGAATTGGATCAGGGAAGAAAACAACAACAACAAAAATGTTATTTAAAAATTTCTAGAATGGGGCCACCCACTCATCTCCAAAATTTTAACTCAGAATTGCCCCGTCCAAAGATAATACAGGGACAAAGAGTGGAGCAGAGACTGGAGGTAAGGTCATTCACAGACTGCCCCACCTGGGGATCCATTACACATGCAGACATAAAACCCAGACATTATTGCAGAAGCCAAGAACTGCTTGCTAACAGGAGCCTGATACAGCTGTCTCCTGAGAGGCTCTGCCAGAGCCTGACAAATACAGGTGCAGATGCTCACAGCCAACCATTAGACTGAGCACAGGGACCCCAATGGAGGAGTTAGGGAAAGGACTGAAGGAGCTGAAGGGGCCTTATCTGGCATCAATGTGAAGAGAGGCCCTTTGTCCTGTGAAGGCTTGAAGTCCCAGTATAGAGGAATGCTAAGGTGGTGAGGCAGGTGTAGGTGGCAGGCGGGGGGGGGGGGGGTAGCCTAGTAATATAAGAATAAGGGAGGATGGATAGGGGGGTTACAGAGGAGAAACCTGGAAAGTGGATAATATTTGAAATGTAAATAAATAAAATATCCAATTAAAATATTTTCTAGAATTAAGTAAAATGATAGCATACATAAATTGAGAGGAATCAAGGAAGGAAGCCCTAAGATGAGATCTTGAGTGAATAATTTACTGATGCACCTGAAGGCCTTGAAAAAAGAAGTTGGAAATATAAAATCAAAATCATAGCTCAAACTGATTAAACAGAGACAATAAATAAAAAAATTACTAAGAATCAATGACTTGAAGAATTGGTTCTTTGAATATATTAACAAGAATGACAAACCATTAGCACATTTACCATGAAAAACACAAATTAATAAAGTTAGAGGATGGAAAAGAAGACACTTAAGAAATTCAGAGAATAAAGACATAGCATTTAAAAAGTATCTTTCTCCTACACTAGAATATTTAAAGGAACTCAATGAATTACTTTTAGATGTATATGGCCTAAAAAATTAATAATAACAAAATAAATACTTTACAAAGAAATATACCAATCAATGTAATAGAAGCAGTAATTAAGTATCTTCCAAATAAATAAAGCTTTGGGCCAGATAAATTCTGCCATATCTTCAAAAGGGAAATAACATCAACACTGCTTAAAATATTTGAATATCTTCCAAATTGTTTTTATTAAGTCAATATATCCCTGACACAAAAACACCTCCCCCTAAACACACATACACACACCAAGACTTTATCAGATAACTATACAAATAGTAAAGATATTTAGCAAAAAAACCCCCAAAAAACAAAAAAACCCCAACAATTTATAATATTAATGCACCCAAAGCAATATTCCTCCTGTATAAAAGTGACAGGCATATTGAGAAAGATATAGGGGAGACAATACCATTCAAAGCAGCATTAAATTTATAGGATTAAATATATACAAATAAATGAAAGTTTTGAAATACTTAAGAAAACAATCAAAGAAGATATCAGAAGATGTGAAAGCCTTCTATGCTCATGGACTAATATGATTACAAAAGTGGATTACAGATTGTGCAAAAATCTATCAAATTTCTAACACCGTACCCAGGGATCCATCCCATAATCAGGCACCAAATGCAGAAACTAGTGCATATGCCCGCAACATTTGCTGAAAGAACCCTGATACAGCTGTCTCTTGTGAGGCTATGCCAGTGCCTGGCAAACACAGAAGTGGATGCTCACAGTCAGCTATTGGATGGAACACAGGTCCCCTAATGGAGGAGCTAGAGAAAGTACCCAAGGAGCTGAAAGGGTCTGCCACCCAATAGGTGGAACAACATTATGAACAGCATGGTAGCACCACATAAACTGACACACTGATAACTGAGAACTGGAAACAGATGTATATGTTTGTTTAAGCATAACAAATGGTGTTGTTAGACTATGCATCTGCATGTAGAAGAATGAAATTTGATTCTTCTTTCTTATCACCAAAAAGCTCCAAATAGATTAACGATATCAATGTTAGGCCCCCAAATTTTGAAACTCCTTGAAGTAAGATAACAGATTATACTTGAAGACATGGGCTTAGGTAAGGATTTTCTAGTTTCCAGGATACAAGACCAACCATCAACAAGTGGGACTTGAGATTAAAGTTATTATTTACTATAAAGAAAATGATTAACCAACAAGATGCATTCTACACAATAGAAAAGAAAAATCTTTGCAAGATATACATCAGAAAGAGGAACAGTGTCTAGAATATACTAGAAAAAGAAACAAAAGCAATTGAAAAGTGGGCTATGGTTATGTCTAGTGCCACATTTCTTTAATCTTATATCAGGTGAGGCGGAGGCAGACACACCTCTGCCAGTTTGAGGTCAGCATGGTCTTCATACTGATTTTCAGGACAGAGTTACACAGAAAGAACCTAAGGAAAAATTAAAAAAAAATTATATGAGCTATTGAACTGAACAGAGGGTTCTCAGAAGAAATCCAAGTGACTAAGATGCATTTTGCCAAAGTATCCACCATCCTTAGTTGCCAGGGTAATCCTAATTAAAACTACTTTGAGATTTTGCCTTTACGCAGTCAAAATGAATAAGAATAAGAATACAAAAGAGGGAAAGCCAGAATACCAAGAAATGAGAAAAGGCAACAGGAGCAAATCCTGAATAATAACAATGTCGGTATACACGCTAGTCCAGAAGGAGGAAGTCTCCAGGATCCTACCCTTGGAGAAAGCACTACAGGAAACAACTCTGGGAGAAGAAAAATACCCTCTTCCCCTGAGATGGATTTTTTTAAAATTTTTTATTAGGTATTTTCCTCATTTACATTTCCAATGCTATCTCAAAAGTCCCCCAATACCCACCCCCCCCCACTCCCCTACCCACCCACTCCCCCTTTTTGGCCCTGGCGTTCCCCTGTACTGGGGCATATAAAGTTTGCCAGTCCAATGGGCCTCTCTTTCCAGTGATGGCCGACTAGGCCATCTTTTGATACATATGCAGCTAGAGTCAAGAGCTCTGGGGTACTGGTTAGTTCATAATGTTGATCCACCTATAGGGTTGCAGATCTCTTTAGCTCCTTGGGTACTTTCTCTAGCTCCTCCATTGGGGGCCCTGTGATCCATCCAATAGCTGACTGTGAGCATCCACTTCTGTGTTTGCTAGGCCCCAGCATAGTCTCACAAGAGACAGCTATATCTGGGTCCTTTCAGCAAAATCTTGCTAGTGTATGCAATGGTGTCAGTGTTTGGAAGCTGATTATGGGATGGATCCCTGGATATGGCAATCACTAGATGGTAAGATGGATTTTTTTAAACATTTTTTAAAAATTAGATATTTTCTTTATTTACATTTCAAATGTTATCCTCTCTCCTGGTTTCCCCTCTGAAATCCCCTATCCCCTCTTCTCTCCCCCTGCTTGCCAACCCACCCACTTCCACTTCATGACCCTGGTTCACAGGACCAAAGGCCTCTTTGCCCATTGATGACAGACTAGGCCATCCTCTGCTACATATGCAGCTGGATCTGTCAATGTGTACACTTTGGTTGGTGGTTTAGTCTCAGGGAGCTGTGAGCATCCACTTCTGTATTTGTCAGACACTGGTAGAGCCTCTTAGGAGACAGCTATATCAGGCTCCTGTCAGCAAGCCCTTTTTGGCATCCACAATAGTGCCTGGGTTTGGTGATTGTGTATGGGATGGATCCCCAGGTGGCACAGTCTCTGGATGGATTCTTAATGGGTTATTCAGTACAAAATGGTTAGTCTTGAAACCAGATTCAACCAATAAAACCAATAAAAAGCAGGCTCAGCGGGTAGCATTTACCGATTTGTGTATACACACCTAATGCCATTAAAAAAAAAACAGAGGCTATCAATATGAGAGTGAAGGGCATGGGTAAGAGATATGGGGATAGGTGAAAGAAACAGAAAAATTGTACAACTAATTTAAAGAAATTACTTAAATCATGATAACCACCAAAAAGATTCTAGGAAAGATGTGGGGAATGGGGACTTTTGTGCAGGCTTGGTAAAAGTTGCTGTAGCCACTGTGGAAATCAGTATGGCAGTTCCTCAGAACTATAAATATTCCTACAGTTTACCACCCTTGGCCATATATCTAAAGCATACGATTTCTTACTTTAGAAACACATACTAATTCATGCTCAAGGCTACTCTACTTACAACAGCTAGGGCATGGAAGCAATCTCTAGGTCTACCTGATAAATGGAAAATAAAAATGTAAAACCCACAATCAGTGAATTTTTATTCAGTTATAAAATACATAAAAGGGCATCATTGCTAACAATTATCAAAATGTAAATCAAAACTGCAAGGTGATATTAAAGAGTTATATAAATAACTATTAATTGGCATGCTAATGGAAAATTACACATATTGATAAAAATGTGGAGGAATAATCCTTTTATATCATTGGTAGGAGTACAAACTAACAAACTCTTAGAGAAAACAATATGAAACTCCTACAATCAAAAAATCAAAGTTATTATGTGATAGAGAAATTTTTGTTTATACCATATAGATTGATATCTAAAATGTGAATTTCCATTCATATCACGTGAACTGTCACTGTGAATACATTTATTGTCACTGGAAATATGGTTAAATGTAAATTCAGTATTATACAGATTAGACCAAGAAAATTAATCAAAACAAGAAAACTCATTCAAAAGGAAAGATCTGTTGTATTTTTCCTCCAGATTTTGGATCTTACTTTTCTTTTCAGTAGTACAAGGTGAGCAATAAATGTTCTGAGAAGCCTATGAGAAATCTAAAGTGATAAAATTCTACAGGCATCAGGAAATCCCACACAGGAAGGAGACGTCTGCCTGACACTCCCCAGAAGCTATCCCTCACGCTTTGCTAAATATTTATCATTGGTTAGCAAGAACTCTTGATGAATATCTTAGTGTATAAAAAATTTAATCCTGTAAAATATGAGATATAACATGGAAGATGTCAATTCTGAAGAGAGCGTTTACTCTGAAATCCTAAGAAGGAATGCAAACATTTAAAAATGTTAAATAGTAAGATGATAGAGCAACGGGAATAAATTTTTCTTGTAAACTTAAACCTTCAGGGTGTCCCCAAACATTCATGTGGTCTTATTTTCTGAAAGGAAGAATTTCGATGTATTTTTAGTGGACTGAAGCAATGCATTCAAAGGAATGGATGACAGGAGATTCTCCTTATTGCTCTCTATCTGCTTTGGAACTGAAATCAGTAGAATTCATCTATCTTACATTTGAGAATAAGCTTCTTTAAACGTGAAGTAGATGTGTGCATAAAACCTATTTTCATCTGTTAGAAGGTTGGCTCTACAGCCACAAGAAGGCTAACCTTGTGAAGGAAGCTGTGTGAGAGAAAAGGGCTTGTTATTTTCTCCTCTGGCTATCACATAGATGTCTGAGCTATAAAGAGATGAGAAAGTTGAAAACAGATGGCCCATCTGTTTCTGCCCAAATGGATTGTGGAGGAACGTCAGTCACTTATATTGAAACCTAATAGCACACTACAATTCCATATGCTGTTTCTGTACTAGCCATGGGTGAGTCATTACATTATTTATCTATTTGTTATTCACTGAGGTAATTTGAGAGTATTTGTTATTTAGAATTTTGTTATTATCCAGTAGTGTGTCATTTTTTGTACATCCTAGGTAAACATGGATTGAGACTGAATTCAGTCTACCATTCTGAAATGTTCTTAAAGTGAAATAAAATAAAGGCCAATCATAAAAAATGTAAGGCTGGTGACTAAAATCACCAAATTTGTAGGCAAATAGTTTTGAATGTATACCAGTTTAATTATATCAAATACTAGTAGTATCTGTAGTGTTGCCATTTTAGGTGGGAATCTTACAATTATGGGATCTGTCATTTTAGTATTTTCTACCGGAAAGGCAAATATACTCATCAGTTTTTCATTTAGCTTAGAAATTCAGCTAAAGGAGCAAAGTCTTATTTTGCTCAGTTTCAGACCATGGCACATAGGTGTCTGTTTAAGACACTGTATTAGTTCTTCTGATTAATTCTCTTAAAATGTAACTTAAGAAATAAAGGAGTGTTTTCACCATAATCCATTATGGCAAGGGATAACACAAGGGCCCGGGGTGAGAAGTAGCTACTTAAGAAAAGAGCTAGTCAACTTTTTTTTTTATTGGTTATTTGATTTATTTACTTTTCAAATGTTATTCCCCTTCCTGGTTTCCCCTCTGCAACTCCCCCATCACATCATCCCACTTCTATAAGGGTGGTACCCAGCACTGTGGCACGGAGCCTCCACAGGATCAAAGATCTCTCTTCCCACTGATGCCCAACAAGGTTATCCTCTGCTTCTTATGCAGCTGGAGCCATGTTTCCCTCCATGTGTATTCTTTGGTTGGTGGTTTAGTTCCTGAGAGCTCTGGGGGTCTGGTTGGTTGATATTGTTGTTCCTCCTGTGGGGTTGCTAGTCACTTCAGCTCCTTCAGTTCTTTCCCTAACTCATCCATTTTCTCAGACTGAAGTTTGGCTGAGAGCATACACATCTGCATTGATCAGGGTCTGGCTAGTCAAATCATATCTACGATTAGGAAACAGAACAGAAATGTTTATGTTCGTTAAAATTCTCATTTTAATATAATCTAAGAGTCCAGCCTTCGGAATGTTGCTACTGAGAGTAAGCAAGTCTTGACACCTCATTTAACTCCATCAATAAAACTCTCCATGTTCATGGTCAGAGGCCCATTTCCCAGGAGATTCTAGATCTCAAAAAGTTGACAAGAGTGATTAACCAAGCCTCACACTTATGGTAGCCATGAAGCAGAAACAAAACACTTTCTTCCAAAACAAAATCCCAAACCCGTTATCTCTAAATCAGCAAATACTTTGAACGAATGGGAATGTCAGCAGCTCCTGACCTAATCACCTTCCACAGATGTCAAATCTAAAGAAATTTCGTAAAATTCTTTCATGGAATCAAACCTTCATCACAAACTTTTACAATGGATTTTTAGTTTTATGAAGAAAACATTGAGGTCTAACCTACAACGTTAAATCAATGTATACATATTTATTTTGCATACATTTAATTCTAAGCCTATGATACATTTCACATATTCTTACCATGTGTTCTGGCATTAATGATGCTTCTTACTAAATTATCATAAGTAGGATGATGCACACTTGTATACATGTTATCATAGTTTTTCAGCATTAATGTTTGCACAATAAAAATCATGAATAGAATAGGCAAGGGCAGGGATAATCATATAATAAGATGATTCTAAAAAATTTAATAACTATAGTAACCAACAGGAAAACTACATTAAAACCAAATAGGAACCCATGAATCACTTAAAATTGATCGCTTGTCTAGAATGAAGCTAAGCATGATATTTATTTTAGATTATTATTTATATTTTATAGAATACATCAGACCCACAACCCTGTTACAAATGCCAAAAATTATGTCATCTCATCTGTATTAGAAGTTTGTTAAAAATAACAAACCTTAAAATTAACAACTGTTATTAAATCGTTCATTTTTTCTTGTATAAAATATTTTATTATGAATGCAATTTGTTAACAATGTTTACAAATTAATTTATTTTTCTCCCATCCAAAAACATGTATGCATCCTCCAGAAACCTGCTTCTGTGAGGGGCCTTCCCCACCCACGCACCTACTCCTGCCTCTCTGTCATAGCACTCACCTACACTGGGGCATTGAGCATTCACAGGACCCAGGGCCTGTCCTCCCACAGATGCCAGACAAGGAAATCCTCTGCTACATATGCAGCTGGATCCATGGGTTCCTCCATGTGTACTCCGTGGTTGGTGGTTTAGTCCTTGGGAGCTCTGAGGTGTATGGTTGGTTGATATTGTTGTTCTTCTTATGGGGTTACAAACCCCTTCAGTTCCTCCAGTCCTTTCTCTATCTAACTCCTCCATTGGGAACTCCATGCTCAATCCAATGGTTGACTGCAGACATCTGCCTCTATTTTTCAGACTCTGGCAGAGCTTCTCTGGAAACAGCAACAACAGACTCCTGTCAGCAATCACTTTTTGACATCCACTATAGTGTCTGAGTTTGGTGACCAAGAATGGACTGGATCCCCAGGTGGGACAGTGTATGGATGGTCTTTCCCTCAGTCTCTGCTCCACTCATTTCTCAATATTTCTTCCTGTGAATGTCTTGATCCGCCTTCTAAGGAGAACTGAACCATCAACATTTTTGTCTTTCTTCTTCTTTAGCTTCAATTCCGTGGCCCGTATCTTGTATCTTGGGTATTCTGAGCTTTGGGGATAATATCAACTTATCAGTGAGTACATACTGTGAGTGTTCATTTGTGACTGGATTACATACTTTCTAGTTTGATCCATTTGCTCAAGAATTTTATGAAGGCATTGTTTTTAATAGCTGGGTAGTATTTCATTGTGTAAATGTACCATATTTTCTGATCCATTCTTCTATGGAAGGACATCTGGGTTCTTTCCAGCTTAGGGTTATTATAAATAAGGCTGCTATGAACATAATGGAGCATGTGTCCTTGTTATATCTTACAGCATCTTTTGAGTATATGCCAGGGAGTGTTATACTTGGTTCATAAGGTATTACTATGTCCAATTTTCTGAGGAACCGCCAGACTGATGTCCAGAGTGGTTGTACAAGCTTGCAATCCCACCAACAATGGAGGAGTGTTCTGCTTTCTCCACATCCTTGACAGGATCTGCTGTCACCTGAGATTTTGATCTTAGCTATTCGGACTGGAGTGAGATGGAATCTCAGGGTTGTTTTGATTTGTATTTTCCTGATGACTAAGGATGTTTAACATTTTGTTAGTTGTTTTTCGGCCATTTGATATTCCTCAGTTGAGAATACTTTTTTTGTCCTGTACCCATTTTTAACAGGAGTATTTGGTTCTCTGGTGTCTAACTCCTTGAGTTCTCTGTATATGTTGGATATTAGCCCTCTATTGACTGTTGGATTGGTAAAGATCTTTTCCCAATCTGTTGGTTGACATCTTGTCCTATTGACAGTGTCCTTTGCCTTACAGAAGCTTTACAGTTTCATGAGGTACCATTTGTTGAGCTTACAGCCTCACCTGTTCCCACTACTGTTCTGTTCTGAAATTTTTCTCCTGTACTGATGTGTTTGAGGCTCTTCCTCACTTCCTCTTCTATTAGTTTCATTCAGTGTATCTGGTTTTATGTGGTGGTCCTTGATCGACTTGGACTTGAGCTTTGTACAGGGAGATAAGAATGGATCTATTACATTTTTCTACATGCTGACCGCCAGTTTAACCAGCACCATATGTTGAAAATGCTGTCTTCTTTCTACTGGATGGCTTTAGCTCCTTTGTCAATGATCAAGTGACCATAAGTATGTGGTTTCATATCTGCATTTTTAATTCATTTCCACAGATCTTCCTGCCTGTTTCTGTACCAATAACATACAGATTTTATCAGTATTGCTCTGTAGTACAGCTTGAAGTCAGGGATGGTGATTCCAGAATTTCTTTTATTGTTGAGAATAGTTTTTGCTATCCTAGGTTTTTTGTTATTCCAAATGAATTTACAAATTGCTCTTTCTAACTCTATGAATTGTATGAAGTTGTAATGTTGATGGGGATTGCATTGAATCTGTAGATTGCTATTGGAACGATGGCCATTTTTACTATATTGATCCTGCCAATCCATGACCATGGGCAATCTTTCCATCTTCTGTGATTTTCAATTTCTTTCTTCACAGACTTGAAGTTCTTCTCATACAGATCTTTCACTTCTTTAGTTAGATTCACACCAAGGTATTTTATATTATTTGTGACTATTGTTTTTTTCTTAATTTTTTAATTACTTAAATGCATTTTATACATCAAACATATCAATAATATTTATTTTGAGAATTCAACAATACATACAATTGTTTAGCTTTTATATTCATATCCTTTCAAACCCTAAAAATATCACTAATGAATATTAAATACTATCCATAACTAAGTACTCTATATCCAATGATGAATACTAAATTGTTTCAAAATATAGAAAATATTCTTTAGGAGATAAGCATAGTAAAAAAGCATAAATATTAAAAATGAATCATTAAGAAATATATTTAAAAGCCTTTATATGATACCACCTGACATAATGAGAGAATATTTATAATGCATTATATATTTGTTAACATTGTTTGACAATCAGTTTACTTAAAAAAGATTATCAGTGTTTCTGGGAGAGAAATTATTTTTTTCAGTAAGAATATGTTAAAAATTTCAAAACATCAAAACTCTTTGAACTAAAACATTAAGAAAATGCTCTTTCAAGCACAGTGAGAAAAATTATCAGTAATATTTCCATGGTGTTTATACAACATGATTTTAATATTTTCAACTGTTGATATTCAACAAACAGAATAATTATTTAAGATATATTTTGTTGTTATGCCTCTTTTTTAATTTCTGATTTTATTAATTTGGATACTGTCTCTGTGCCCTCTGTTTAGTCTGGCTAAAGGTTTGTCTATCTTTTTTATTTTCTTTCTCAAAAACCAGCTACTGGTTTTGTTTTTTTTTTTTTTTCACTTTTTTTTATTAGATATTTACTTTACATTTCAAATGTTGTCCCCTTTCCTGGTTTCCCTTCCTAAATCCCTCTACCCCTTCCTCTCCACCTGTTCACCAACCCACCCATACCTGCTTCCTGGCCCTGGCATTCCCCTACACTGGGGCATTGAACCTTCACAGACCAATGGCCTCTCCTCACATTGATGATCTACTAGGCCATCCTCTGCTACATAAGCAGCTGGAGCCATGAGTCTCAACATGTGTACTGTTTGGTTGGCAATTTAGTCCCTGGGAACTCGAGGAATACTGGTTAGTTCATATTGTTGTACCTCCTATGGTGCTGTTAACTGCTTTCAGCTCTTTGGGTCTTTTCTCTATTTCCTCCATTGCGGACCCTGTGCTCAGTCCAATGGTAGGCTGTGAGGATCCACCTTTATATTTGTCAGGCACTGGTGGAGCCTGTCCAGAGACAGCTATAACAGGCTTCTGTCAGTAAGCACTTGGCCTCCACAAAAATGTCTGGGTTTGGTGATTGTATATGGGACACATCCCCAGGTGGAGTAGTCTCTGGATGGTCATTGCTTCAGTCTCTGCTCTACACGTTGTCTCTGTAAATCCTTCCATGTGTATTTTGTTCCCCTTTCCAAGAAGGATCAAAGTATCCAGACTTTGGTCTTCTTTCTTTGTATAGTTCTTTGGCTTCTATTTGTTGATTTCAGCCCCTAGTTTGATTATTTCCTGTCATCTAGTCCTCTTGGGTATATTTGCTTCTTTTTGTTCTAGAGCTTTCAGATGTGCTATTAGTGTAAGCTAGCTTCAGCTTCTTTTTGGAGACACTCAGAGCTATGAGTTTTCCTCTTAGGACTGCTGTCATTGTGTCCTATAAGTTTGGGTATGTTGTGGTTTCATTGTCATTAAACTCTAGAAAGTCTTTAATTTCTTTCTTTATTTCTTCCTTGACCAAATTATCGTTGAGTAGAATGTTTTTCAGTTTTGACATGTATGTGGGCTTTCTATTATTTATGTTGTTATTGAAGATCAGCCTTAGTCCTTGGTGATCTGATAGAATGCATGAGATTGTTTCAATCTTCTTGTATCAGTTGAGGCCTGGTTTGTGGCCAATTAGATGGTCAGTTTTGGAGAAGGTTCTGTGCCTTGCTGAGAAGAAAGTATAATCTTTTGCCTTAGAATGAAATGTTCTATAAATATGTTAGATCCATTTGGTTCATAACTTCTGTTAGTTTCACTGTGTCTCTGTTTAGTTTGTGCTCCCATGATCTGTCCAATGCTGAGAGTGGGGTGTTGAAGTCTTGCACTATTATTGTGTGAGGTGCAATGTGTGCTTTGATCTTTAGTAAAGTTTTTTTAATGAATGTGGCTGTCCTTGCATTTGGAGCATAGATGTTCAGAATTGACAGTTCATCTTGGTAGGTTTTTCCTTTGACCAGTATGTACTGTTCTTTCTTATCTTTTTTGATAACTTTTGGTTGAAAGTTGATTTTTATTAGATATTAGAATGGCTACTTCAGCTTGTTTCTTGGGACCATTTCCTTGAATACTGTTTCCCAACCTTCTATTCTGAGGTAATATCTGCCTTTGTCACTGAGGTGCATTCAGTGTATTCAGCAAAATGCTGGATTCTGTTTACTTATCCAGTATGTTAGTCAATCTCTTTTTTAGGGAATCAAATACATTGATGTTAAGAGATATTAAGGAAAAGTGATTGTTACTTTCTGTAATTTTGTTGTTATTTTATGTTTGTGAGGCTATCTTCTTTTGAGTTTGCTGAAGGATTACTTTCTTGGTTTTTTTAGGGTGTAGTTTCCCTCCTTGTGTTGGTGTTTTCCATCTATTATCTTTTGTAGAGCTCAATTTCTGGAAAGATATAGTTTAAATTTGGTTTTGTCATTTGTCTTGTTTTCTCTATCTATGGTAATTGAGAATTTTACAAATGCTAGCCTGGGCTAGCATTTGTGTTCTATTAGGGTCTGTATGACATCTGTCCAGGATCTTCTGACTTTCATAGTCTCTGGTGAGAAGTCTGGTGTAATTTTGATAGGCCTGCTTTTATATGTTACTTGACCTTTTTCCCTTACTGCTTTAAAGTTCTTTGTTTTGTACATTTGCTGTTTTGACTATTATGAGGAATTTCTTTTCTGGTCCAATCTATTTGGAGTTCTGTAGGCTTTCTCTATGTTCATGGGCATCTCTTTCTTTAGGTTAGGGAAGTTTTCTTCTATAATTTTGTCAAGATGTTTACTGGCCCTTTAATTTGGGAATCTTCACTCTCTTCTATACCTATTATCCTTAGGTTTGGTTTTCTCATTGTGTCCTGGATTTCCTGGATGTTTTGGGTTAGGAGCTTTTAGGTTTTTCCATTTTCTTTGATTTTTGTGTCAATGTTTTCTATGGTATCTTCTGCAATTGAGATTCTCTCTTCTATTTCGTGTATTCTGTTGGTAATGCTTACATCTATGACTCCCGATCTCTTTCTTAGATTTTATGTCTCTAGGGTTATCTCCCTTTGTCATTTATTTATTGTTTCTATTTCCATTTTTTTGATCCTAGATGGTTTTGTTCAATTCCTTAGCCTGTTTGGTTGTGTTTTCCTGTAATTCTTTAAGGGATTTTGTGTTTCCTATTTAAGGGCTTCTACTTGTTTACCAGTGTTCTCCTGTATTTATTTAAGGGAGTTATTTATGTAGTTCTTAAAGTTAGCTATCACCATCGTGAGATGTGATTTTAAATCTTCATCTTGCTTATCTGGTGTGTTGGGGTATCTAGAACTTGCTGAGTTGGGAAAACTGGATATTGATGTTGCCAAGTAGCCTTGTTTTCTGGTGCTCAGGTTCTTGTGCTTGTCTCTCACCATCTGGTTATCTCTGTTGTTAGTTGGTCTTCCTGTCTCTGACTTGAGCTTGTTCCTCCTGTTGGCCTATAAGCCTATGATCTTAGTTGTGTCAGCACTCCTGGGGAGACCAGTTCTCTCCAAGTGGGATTTGTCTCAGAGATTTGGGCCAGCCTTAGCCCTGGGGAGCAGAAGGAGACCAGAAGGATCATGTTCTAGGCTGTTCAGAAATTCCTGTGCCCTTTGTGATCCTGTAGATTCCTTTTGGACAAGTATTGGAGCAAAAATGGTGACCTCATCTGTGAGCTTAGGAATGAGAGTACTCCTGGAAGACCAGCTCTCTCTGGGCAGGATTTGGATACTGAGGGCTATGGGACAACCTTAGCTCTAAGTCATAGATAAAGATCTACATTAAGATTAAGAACTACATTCTTTTTTTTTAATTAGGTATTTATTTCAGTTATATTTCCAATGCTATCCCAAAAGTCCCCGCACACGCTCTCTTAAACACTCCCCCACCCTCCCACTCCCACTTCTTGGCCCTGGCGTTCCCCTGTACTGAGGCATATAAAGTTTGCATGACTAATGGGCCTCTCTTTCCACTGATGGCCTACTAGGCCATCTTCTGATATATATGCAGCTAGAGGCAAGAGTTCCGGGGGGGTACTGGTTAGTTCATATTGTTGTTCCACCTATAGGGTTGCAGATCCCTTTAGCTCCTTGGTTACTTTCTCTAGCTCCTCCATTGGGGGCCCTGTGATCCATCCAATAGCTGACTGTGAGCATCCACTTCTGTGTTTGCTAGGCCCCGGCATAGTCTCACAAGACACAGCTATATCTGGGTCCTTTCAAAAAAATCTTGCTAGTGTATGCAATGGTGTCAGCGTTTGGAAGCTGATTATGGGATGGATCCCTGGATATGGCAGTCTCTAGATGGTCTATCCTTTCCTCTCAGCTCCCAACTTTGTCTCTGTAGCTCCTTCCATGGGTGTTTTGTTCCCAATTCTAAGAAGGGACAAAGTGTCAACACTTCAGTCTTCATTCTTCTTGAGTTTCATGTGTTTTGCAAATTGTATCTTATATCTTGGGTGTTCTAAGTTTCTGTGCTAATATCCACTTATCAGTGAGTACATATTTTGTGAGTTCTTTTGTGATTGGGTTACCTCACTCAAGATGATGCCCTCCAGGTCCATCCATTTGCCTAGGAATTTCATAAATTCATTCTTTTTAATAGCTGAGTAGTACTCCATTGTGTAGTACTCCATTGTGTAGTACTACTCAGCTATTAAAAAGAACTACATTCTTAATTCTGCCCCATTATAGTCTTCTGGTATGAATCCACATTGATTTGTTTGTACATGTTTGTTAATGTTTTATGTTTTACTTGCCTTAAAGTTTATGATTAGGCTGGTATGCTGCCTTCCTTGAAAACAGTATATGACACCTTTAATCCCAGCACTTGGAAGGCAGAGGCAGGCAGATTTCTGAGTTCGAGGCCAGCCTGGTCTACAGAGTGAGTTCCAGGACAGCCAGGGCTACAAAGAGAAACTCTGTCCCTAAAAACAAATAAACAAAAAAAAAAAAACAAAAAACAAAAAACAAACACAAACAAACAAACAAAAAGAAAATAGTATATGAAATACTGTGCCTTGAACAAAAAAAGTGGACTATTATGAATAAACACTAAATGAAAGCATGCATTCACAAGGTGCAGACATTGCTTTAATATGTGAAGAGATGTTTTGTCAAAAACAAAGTTAGGGAAGATTTAACTGTGTCAGTATTGTTGGACTAATTTAAATAATCTTGATTTCTACTCCAATTAATGGAAACATGCTGCTATCTCAGGACATTGCCTGTGTGAGAGATATACCCTCAACCCACAGTACATATGCGATATTTTATATGTGGAAACACATTTTCTAAGATAGATATGTTAATCCATATTTATTTGTGAATATAAAATTTCATTTTCATAATTAAACTTCCACATGTATAAGCTAGGCCTTAATACAACAAATATTCAAAACTAGGACTTAACACATCAACGTTTCTTATATGCATAAACTAGGCCTTAATACAAGTATTTAGTTTTCATTGCCAATCAAAAATTAACTTTTGTTAAAGCAGCACTCCAATCTCCAGTATAATTTATCTAGGTGGAAATTTATTGACTCAGACTTTTCCCAAATCATGACTTAGAAACCCCTAAAAATCTGACCCATTCACTAATAATTAAATTTTGTTTCTGGTGAGATGAGATTAATTTTTCATGCATACTCTAATGTTATTTTGTTGTTGTTGTTGTTGTTGTTGTTGTTGTTGTTGTTTTGAGACAGGGTTTCTCTATGTATCCCTGGATGTCCTGGAACTCATTCTGTTGACCAGGTTGGCCTACAACTCAGAGATATGTCTGCCTCTGCCTCCCAAGTGCTGGCATCAAAGATGCATGCCACAACTGCCTGTTGAGACTCTATTCTTTTTTTTTTTTTTTTTTTTTTTTTTCTTCTGATTTTCTTTTTTTTTTTTTTTTTTTTTTTTTTTTTTTTAAATATATTTTTTTTTTCTCCATTTTTTATTAGGTATTTAGCTCATTTACATTTCCAATGCTATACCAAAAGTCCCCCTTACCCACCCACCCCCACTCCCCTACCCACCCACTCCCCCACTTTGGCCCTGGCTTTCCCCTGTACCGGGGCACACAAAGTCTGCGTGTCCAATGGGCCTCTCTTTCCAGTGATGGCCGACTAGGCCATCTTTTGATACATATGCAGCTAGAGTCAAGAGCTCAGGGGTACTGGTTAGTTCATAATGTTGTTCCACCTATAGGGTTGAAGATCCCTTTAGCTCCTTGGGTACTTTCTCTAGCTCCTCCATTGGGAGCCCTGTGATCCATCCATTAGCTGACTGTGAGCATCCACTTCTGTGTTTGCTAGGCCCCGGCATAGTCTCACAAGAGACAGCTACATCTGGGTCCTTTCAGTAAAATCTTGCTAGTGTATGCAATGGTGTCAGCATTTGGAAGCTGATTATGGGGTGGATCCCTGGATATGGCAGTCTCTACATGGTCCATCCTTTCATCTCAGCTCCATACTTTGTTTCTGTAACTCCTTCCATGGGTGTTTTGTTCCCACTTCTAAGGAGGGGCATAGTGTCCACACTTCAGTCTTCATTTTTCTTGAGTTTCATGTGTTTAGGAAATTGTATCTTATATCGTGGGTATCCTAGGTTTTGGGCTAGTATCCACTTATCAGTGAGTACATATTGTGTGAGTTCCTTTGTGATTGTGTTACCTCACTCAGGATGATGCTCTCCAGGTCCATCCATTTGGCTAGGAATTTCATAAATTCATTCTTTTTAATAGCTGAGTAGTACTCCATTGTGTAGATGTACCACATTTTCTGTATCCATTCCTCTGTTGAGGGGCATCTGGGTTCTTTCCAGTTTCTGGCTATTATAAATAAGGCTGCTATGAACATAGTGGAGCATGTGTCCTTCTTACCAGTTGGGGCTTCTTCTGGATATATGCCCAGGAGAGGTATTGCTGGATCCTCCGGTAGTACTATGTCCAATTTTCTGAGGAACCGCCAGACTGATTTCCAGAGTGGTTGTACAAGCCTGCAATCCCACCAACAATGGAGGAGTGTTCCTCTTTCTCCACATCCTCGCCAGCATCTGCTGTCACCTGAATTTTTGATCTTAGCCATTCTGACTGGTGTGAGGTGGAATCTCAGGGTTGTTTTGATTTGCATTTCCCTGATGATTAAGGATGTTGAACATTTTTTCAGGTGCTTCTCTGCCATTCGGTATTCCTCAGGTGAGAATTCTTTGTTCAGTTCTGAGCCCCATTTTTTAATGGGGTTATTTGATTTTCTGAGGTCCACCTTCTTGAGTTCTTTATATATGTTGGATATTAGTCCCCTATCTGATTTAGGATAGGTAAAGATCCTTTCCCAGTCTGTTGGTGGTCTTTTTGTCTTATAGACAGTGTCTTTTGCCTTGCAGAAACTTTGGAGTTTCATTAGGTCCCATTTGTCAATTCTCGATCTTACAGCACAAGCCATTGCTGTTCTGTTCAGGAATTTTTCCCCTGTGCCCATATCTTCAAGGCTTTTTCCCACTTTCTCCTCTATAAGTTTCAGTGTCTCTGGTTTTATGTGAAGTTCCTTGATCCACTTAGATTTGACCTTAGTACAAGGAGATAAGTATGGATCGATTCGCATTCTTCTACATGATAACAACCAGTTGTGCCAGCACCAATTGTTGAAAATGCTGTCTTTCTTCCACTGGATGGTTTTGGCTCCCTTGTCGAAGATCAAGTGACCATAGGTGTGTGGGTTCATTTCTGGGTCTTCAATTCTATTCCATTGGTCCACTTGTCTGTCTCTATACCAGTACCATGCAGTTTTTATCACAATTGCTCTGTAGTAAAGCTTTAGGTCAGGCATGGTGATTCCACCAGAGGTTCTTTTATCCTTGAGAAGAGTTTTTGCTATCCTCGGTTTTTTGTTATTCCAGATGAATTTGCAAATTGCTCCTTCTAATTCGTTGAAGAATTGAGTTGGAATTTTGATGGGGATTGCATTGAATCTGTAGATTGCTTTTGGCAAGATAGCCATTTTTACAATGTTGGTCCTGCCAATCCATGAGCATGGGAGATCTTTCCATCTTCTGAGATCTTCTTTAATTTCTTTCTTCAGGGACTTGAAGTTTTTATCATACAGATCTTTCACTTCCTTCGTTAGAGTCACGCCGAGATATTTTATATTATTTGTGGCTATTGAGAAGGGTGTTGTTTCCCTAATTTCTTTCTCAGCCTGTTTATTCTTTGTGTAGAGAAAGGCCATTGACTTGTTTGAGTTAATTTTATATCCAGCTACTTCACCGAAGCTGTTTATCAGGTTTAGGAGTTCTCTGGTGGAATTTTTAGGGTCACTTATATATACTATCATATCATCTGCAAAAAGTGATATTTTGACTTCCTCTTTTCCAATTTGTATCCCCTTGATCTCCTTTTGTTGTCGAATTGCTCTGGCTAATACTTCAAGTACTATGTTGAAAAGGTAGGGAGAAAGTGGGCAGCCTTGTCTAGTCCCTGATTTTAGTGGGATTGCTTCCAGCTTCTCTCCATTTACTTTGATGTTGGCTACTGGTTTGCTGTAGATTGCTTTTATCATGTTTAGGTATTGGCCTTGAATTCCTGATCTTTCCAGAACTTTTATCATGAATGGGTGTTGAATCTTGTCAAATGCTTTTTCTGCATCTAACGAGATGATCATGTGGTTTTTGTCTTTGAGTTTGTTTATATAATGGATTACATTGATGGATTTTCGTATATTAAACCATCCCTGCATCCCTGGAATAAAACCTACTTGGTCAGGATGGATGATTGCTTTAATGTGTTCTTGGATTCGGTTAGCGAGAATTTTATTAAGAATTTTTGCATCGATGTTCATAAGAGAAATTGGTCTGAAGTTCTCTATCTTTGTTGGATCTTTCTGTGGTTTAGGTATCAGAGTAATAGTGGCTTCATAAAATGAGTTGGGTAGAATACCTTCTACTTCTATCTTGTGAAAAAGTTTGTGCAGAACTGGAGTTAGATCTTCTTTGAAGGTCTGATAGAACTCTGCACTAAACCCGTCTGGTCCTGGGCTTTTTTTGGCTGGGAGACTATTAATAACTGCTTCTATTTCTTTAGGGGATATGGGACTGTTTAGAAGGTCAACTTGATCCTGATTCAACTTTGGTACCTGGTATCTGTCCAGAAATTTGTCCATTCCGTCCAGGTTTTCCAGCTTTGTTGAGTATAGCCTTTTGTAGAAGGATCTGATGGTGTTTTGGATTTCTTCAGGATCTGTTGTTATGTCTCCCTTTTCAGTTCTGATCCTGTTAATTAGGATTTTGTCCCTGTGCCCTTTAGTGAGTCTAGCTAAGGGTTTATCTATCTTGTTGATTTTCTCAAAGAACCAACTCCTCGTTTGGTTAATTCTTTGAATAGTTCTTCTTGTTTCCACTTGGTTGATTTCACCCCTGAGTTTGATTATTTCCTGCCGTCTACTCCTCTTGGGTGAATTTGCTTCCTTTTTTTCTAGAGCTTTTAGATGTGTTGTCAAGCTGCTAGTATGTGCTCTCTCCCGTTTTTTCTTGAAGGCACTCATAGCTATGAGTTTCCCTCTTAGAAATGCTTTCATTGTGTCCCAAAGGTTTGGGTACGTTGTGGCTTCATTTTCATTAAACTCTAAAAAGTCTTTAATTTCTTTCTTTATTCCTTCCTTGACCAAGGTATCATTGAGAAGAGTGTTGTTCAGTTTCCATGTGGATGTTGGCTTTCTGTTATTTATTTTGTTATTGAAGATCAGCCTTAGTGCATGGTGATCTGATAGGATACATGGGACAATTTCAATATTTTTGAATCTGTTGAGGCCTGATTTGTGACCTATTATGTGGTCAATTTTGGAGAAGGTACCATGAGGTGCTGAGAAGAAGGTATATCCTTTTGTTTTAGGATAAAATGTTCTGTAGATATCTGTCAGATCCATTTGTTTCATCACTTCTGTTAGTTTCAGTGTGTCCCTGTTTAGTTTCTGTTTCCATGATCTGTCCATTGGTGAAAGTGGTGTGTTGAAGTCTCCCACTATTATTGTGTGAGGCGCAATGTGTGCTTTGAGCTTTACTAAAGTTTCTTTAGTGAATGTGGCTGTTCTTGTATTTGGAGCATAGATATTCAGAATTGAGAGTTCCTCTTGGAGGATTTTACCTTTGATGAGAATGAAGTGTCCCTCCTTGTCTTTTTTGATGACTTTGGGTTGGAAGTCAATCTTATCAGATATTAGGATGGCTACTCCTGCTTGTTTCTTCATACCATTTGCTTGGAAAATTGTTTTCCAGCCTTTCATTCTGAGGTAGTGTCTATCTTTTTCTCTGAGATGAGTTTCCTGTAAGCAGCAAAATGTTGGGTCTTGTTTGTGTAGCCAGTTTGTTAGTCTATGTCTTTTTATTGGCGAGTTGAGACCATTGATGTTAAGAGATATTAAGGAAAAGTAATTGTTGCTTCCTGTTATTTTAGTTGTTAAAGGTGGCATTCTGTTCTTGTGGCTGTCTTCTTTTAGGTTTGTTGAGGGATTACCTTCTTGTTTTTTCTAGGGCGTTGTTCCCGTTCTTGTATTGGTTTTTTTCTGTTATTATCCTTTGAAGGGCTGGATTCGTGGAGAGATAATGCGTGAATTTGGTTTTGTCGTGGAATACTTTGGTTTCTCCCTCTATGATAATTGAGAGTTTGGCTGGGTATAGTAGCCTGGGCTGCAGTTTGTGTTCTCTTAGTGTCTGTATAACATCTGTCCAGGCTCTTCTGGCTTTCATAGTCTCTGGTGAAAAATCTGGTGTAATTCTGATAGGCTTGCCTTTATATGTTACTTGACCTTTTTCCCTTACTGCTTTTAGTATTCTATCTTTATTTAGTGCATTTGATGTTCTGATTATTATGTGTCGGGAGGAATTTCTTTTCTGGTCCAGTCTATTTGGAGTTCTGTAGGCTTCTTGTATGTTCATATGCATCTCATTCTTTAGATTTGGGAAGTTTTCTTCAATAATTTTGTTGAAGATGTTTGCTGGACCTTTGAGTTGAAAATCTTCATTCTCATCCACTCCTATTATCCGTACGTTTGGTCTTCTTATTGTGTCCTGGATTTCCTGGATATTTTGAGTTAGGATCTTTTTGCATTTTCCATTTTCTTTGATTGTTGTGCCGATGTTCTCTATGGAATCTTCTGCACCTGTGATTCTCTCTTCCATCTCTTGTATTCTGTTGCTAATGCTCAAATCTATGGTTCCAGATTTCTTTCCTAGGGTTTCTATCTCTAGTGTTGCCTCGCTTTGAGTTTTCTTTATTGTGTCTACTTCCCTTTTTAGGTCTAGTATGGTTTTGTTCATTTCCATCACCTGTTTGTATGTTTTTTCCTCTTTTTCTGTAAGGACTTCTACCTGTTTGATTGTGTTTTCCTGTTTTTCTTTAAGGACTTGTAACTCTTTAGCAGTGTTCTCCTGTATTTCTTTAAGTGATTTATTAAAGTCCTTCTTGATGTCCTCTACCATCATCATGAGATATGCTTTTAAATCTAGGTCTAGGTTCTCAGGTGTGTTGGGGTTCCCTGGACTGGGCGAAGTGGGTGTGCTGGGTTCTGGTGATGGTGAGTGGTCTTGGTTCCTGTTAGTAAGATTCCTCCGTTTACCTTTCGCCATCTGGTAATCTCTGGAGTTAGTAGTTATAGTTGACTCTGTTTAGAGATTGTTCTTCTGGTGATTCTGTTACCGTCTATCAGCAGACCTGGGAGACAGATTCTCTCCTCTGAGTTTCAGTGCTCAGAGCACTCTCTGCTGGCAAGCTCTCTTACAGGGAAGGTGCGCAGATATCTTGTATTTGGACCTCCTCCTGGCCGAAGAAGAAGGCCCAAAACAGGACCTTTCTCAGACACTGTGTTGCTTTGGCAGTTCCCAGGTGGTACAGACTCTCACCTAAGCAGACTAAATTCCTAAGTTCCTTGGAGTCCCGGGACCAAGATGGCGACCGCTGCTGCTGTGGCTTAGGCCGCCTCCCCAGCCGGGCGGGCACTTGTCCTCCGGTCCGGAAGGTGGCCGGCTGTCCCCGGCCCACACAGGGTGCTGCCTCAGCGCCTCTGTGCTTCCGCCTGTTCCAGAAGCTGTCAGGTTCTCTGGCGCACCCTCTCACCTGTTCAGACTAATTTCCTAAGTTCGGCGGGTCCCGGACCAAGATGGCGACCGCTGCTGCTGTGGCTTAGGCCGCCTCCCCTGCAGGGTGGGCACCTGTCCTCCGGTCCGGACGGTGGCTGGCTGTCCCCGGCCCACAAAGGGTGCTGCCTCAGCGCCTCTGTGCTTCCGCCTGTTCCAGAAGCTGTCAGGTTCTCTGGCGCACCCTCTCACCTGTTCAGACTAATTTCCTAAGTTCGGCGGGTCCCGGACCAAGATGGCGACCGCTGCTGCTGTGGCTTAGGTCGCCTCCCCAGCCGGGCGGGCACCTGTCCTCCGGTCCGGAAGGTGGCCGGCTGTCCCCGGCCCACACAGGGTGCTGCCTCAGCGCCTCTGTGCTTCCGCCTGTTCCAGAAGCTGTCAGGTTCTCTGAGACTCTATTCTTGAAGCCTCATTTAGTAAATGGTAATGAAGATTCCAGTAAAGTTGGCTACCCTCTTCTTATTAGAATAATGTATATCAATTAAATGTGACTAGGTTGGTGTTCAATTCAACTTTATGAAATGTCAAGGTGAATTTACTTTGTACTGGATAAGAAAGTGATGTGTATGAAGGATGAGGTTAATGCAGGAGGGAAAATTAATCAATTCCACGTTTCAGGTAACAGCATTCATAGATTAGCTAACTATTAAAAGTATGCTTTTAAGTGGACATTTATGCTAATTTGACAGCATGAATGCCATTAGAAACAATCAATGTTATTAGACTAACTTTTTTCTTCTCTCCCCAGTAATATTTAAAAAAAAAGCAGGAGTAAGAAATGGGTACAATCTATTTATTTCTAACATTTAATTGTGGCACCTGTGAATCAAATTCATTGCTTTTATGCAGTTAAAGCAACCAACAAATTTTCACGGCCAGAACTTTGCACCTGAAACAATTTGCATTTCTTAGTTAGAATCCCTTGCCATGCTTCCAGTTGCTGAGTGTTGACTGAATTCTACTAAAGCTGTACTTTGTATCATAGCAGGAATCATTTTCCCATGTTTGAAACAAAATAGAATCTTTAAGTATAAATTGCATAGATATCAGAATATTAAACTTATTTGGTTTAGTATTGTAAGAGAACATAAGATATGGTACTTCGGGCTGGTGAGATGGCTCAGTGGGTAAGAGCACCCGACTGCTCTTCCAAAGGTCCGGAGTTCAAATCCCAGCAACCACATGGTGGCTCACAACCATCCATAACAAGATCTGATGCCCTCTTCTGGAGTGTCTGAAGACAGCTACAGTGTACTTACATATAATAAATAAATAAATAAATCTTTAAAAAAAAAAAAAAAAAGATATGGTACTTCTAGAAAGCATTAATTATGACAGGCCAGTGTATTCTCAGTGTATTCTGAGGTGGGATCTATAACCTCCTATCAGCCCCAATTCCTCTCACAGCTTTTTACTTTGCCAATTCATTTCTTCAATCCCTTAACTTTTCTTCATGATTCTTCCTTTCTTCCCCTAAGCAGTACTATAAAACCTATAGTATCAAAGACAAAATTAAATCCTGTTGTATAATGTGATTAAATGATATGGTGTATGATAAAGCTGTCTACATTTGAAGATCAAGTAATGTAAAAGAATGATTATATTCAAATCATCCCAACCCATTATTTAAAGCCGTTTGTGCAATTTTATTTGTTTAATAGCAAACTCAGTTTTGTGAAATCAAAGCAGACTTTACTGATATAAATTTAAGTTTTTAATAAGTTTATTTCTCATGCATAATCTTAGGAAATTTGCAGAAGATGAGAAATTGCATAAAATGTGGGTCTGATAAAAAAAATGCTTCCCACTTGCCATTTCTGTAATGTTGATACAAACAGACATTATTGCTAATGGCTCTTTATTTTACAATTGCAAAGTTGCAGGAATATCTTAGGGTCCCCAATATATAATATATATTCTACATAGTTCATCATAGGAGAACTGTTGAATTAGAAAATATGATTAGATTTATAATTTTAATATTGCCTATCATCGGGTAGGAATTTACTATTGTATGTTATGTTTAGAATTTGTCTTAGTCAGGGTTTCTATTCCTGCACAAACATCATGACCAAGAAGCAAGTTGGGGAGAAAAGGGTTTATTCAGCTTACACTTCCATACTGCTCTGTTCATCACTGAAGGAAGTCAGGATGGAACTCAAGCAGGTCAGAAAGCAGGAGCTGATGCAGGAGCCATGGAGGGATGTTCTTTTTTTTTTTTTTTTTTTTAATATATTTTCCTCAATTACATTTCCAATGCTATCCCAAAAGTCCCCTACCCTCCCCCCACACTTCCCTGCCCACTCATTCCCATTTTTTTTTTTTTTTTTTTTTTGGCCCTGGCGTTCCCCTGTACTGGGGCATATACAGTTTGCGTGTCCAATGGGCCTCTCTTTCCAGTGATGGCCGACTAGGCCATCTTTTGATATATATGCAGCTAGAGTCAAGAGCTCCAGGGTACTGGTTAGTTCATAATGTTGTTCCACCTATAGGGTTGCAGATCCCTTTAGTTCCTTGGGTACTTTCTCTAGCTCCTCCATTGGGAGCCCTGTGATCCATCCAATAGCTAACTGTGAGCATCCACTTCTGTGTTTGCTAGGCCTCGGCATAGTCTCACAAGACACAGCTATATCTGGGTCCTTTCGATAAAATCTTGCTAGTGTATGCAATGGTGTCAGCGTTTGGAAGCTGATTATGGGGTGGATCCCTGGATATGGCAGTCTCTACATGGTCCATCCTTTCGTCTCAGCTCCAAACTTTGTCTCTGTAACTCCTTCCATGGGTGTTTTGTTCCCAGTTCTAAGGAGGGTCATAGTGTCCACACTTCAGTCTTCATTCTTCTTGAGTTTCATGTGTTTAGCAAATTGTATCTTATATCTTGGGTATTCTAGGTTTTGGGCTAATAATATCCACTTATCAGTGAGTACATATTGTGTGAGTTCCTTTGTGAATGTGTTACCTCACTCAGGATGATGCCCATGGAGGGATGTTTTTTTACTGCCTTGCTTCCCCTGGCTTGCTCAGCCTGCTCTCTTATAGAACCAAGACTATCATCAGCCCAGAGATGGCACCACCCACAAGGGGCCTTTCCCCTTTGATCACTAATTGAGAAAATGCCTTACAGTTGTATCTCATGAAGGCATTTCCTCAACTGAAGCTCCTTTCTCTGTGATAACTCCAGCTGTGTCAAGTTGACACAAAACTAGCTAGTACAGGTCCTTATTTTTTATTTAACTTTATTAAATGTTTTTCATGTGTCAGGCACTTTGATAAATAATGATCAGACAATAAATGACAAATCCCTAAAAATAATATGTCAAACTCTCATAGAGGTCTAACTATTCTATTACCATTACACACTTCATAAGCTATAGTTTGGATTCAAACATATGTCAATTACTCTCCAGGTATCCAAAGTAATGACTCTGATGAATGATGAAATGGCTAATAGCTCCTAAAATAATTGCTCCACAAATATTTTATACCTAATGAGCCATGAAAATACAACCTAAGATAATATTGAATTATTCTTTTTACTGTGATGTTATTCTGTTTTGCTTCCTCCTTTACTCCATTTTTGCATATTTTTATTAAATTCAAGATACATTAATTTCAACACTACCTTTTCTTTTTCCTTGCTCAGAAATTATGTTACACCATTTTTCTCCTAATACTCTGTGCTTTTGGCTTTGGGGACAAGAGCATCATTCATTAAAGGGATATTCTAGGTTCTAAATGGGAAATCTTAAAATAGAATCCATTTATTCTCTCTCTCGGTTTATTTTTGTTTGTTTTTTGTTTCTAGTATACAAGTTGTCTCTCTCTCTAAGGAAAACTTGATGTGATATATTGATTTATGGTAACATAAACTAAAATGACACATTTATTTCCCTAAGTTACTTCTTGTCCAGTTGTTCCCTAATCTGAACTTAAGTGAGGACCCATTCTGTTTTCTACACTGTCCCATGTTGCCACGTGGCCTAGAGGTCTAGACAAAATTAAATTTTTATTGTAAACTTTATCTTCATTTTATTTTATTTTTTCTCATTTTTTACTTGAAAATAGATTTTCTTATTCTATATCCTGTTTCCACAGCCCTCTCGCACTATGCCTCTTAACTCTTCCCTCTCTCCTGTTCCATCCACACATTTCTGCCTCACATGAAAACAAATAGGCATCTAAACATTATAATAAAATAGAATAAATGTAAACAAAGTGACAAACCCACCATAATTTAGGTCAAATCAAACAGGGAAATGAAGGGAAAACAGACACAAGAAACCATAAAACTGGAAGCCACAACATACATCAAATGGACCAGTTAGCAAAATAGAAAGAGGAAAAGAAAGAAGGACCTGGGGGAGACAAAAAGAGAGACAGAAAAACAGAGAAAGATAAAATAATAATAATAATAATAATAATAATAATAATGACAAAAAAGACCCTGACATGACATTATGAACAAAGTACCTCCAAAGGTTCTGTTGAGTTTATTTCCTGCCTGCCTGTATTGCTGGGTATTTGGCTTATCCTTCAGAGTAGCCCAAATGGGCTTTAATGCATCATAATTGCCTCATTTTTCATGAACTTAGATGTCTTAACTTCTGATACTCTTTCAGTTTATCAGGTACTAGCCTACCCCTTTCTTAACCTTATTACTGGGAAGCATTATATATATTGTACCACACATCATGCCCTTATGTATCATTTTCTTACTGCAGTGTATTCCTGCCAAAGTTAGATAACATTGATTCTGGGATATTTTTATACTTTCATAATTGTATCTTTATAACACAGATGCTTAATGAATATTAATTAGTGGAGAGAGTGGTTGAAAATAAGAACTTTCCTGACTCTTTCACTGTATTTGCATAGACACAGATTTAGCCAGAAAATATCATTACTTTGAGGACTGGAAAAAAGCAGGTAAAATGGTACAGTGAGTACTCTACAACTTAGAGCCAAGTTGAATCATCTTATTTCACTTTTCAGTTTGTATTAATCAAGTTAGAATACTTGTAATTAGAACTGTAAGGCTACTGTAGTTTTCTTTAATATATAGTGCTTTTTTGTGAAGTTAAAATTAAAAGCTATGTATGTTAAAAGATGAAAAGATATATATCTGGATTAGTATACATTTATAAAGAAAAGATATAAACCACATTTACATAAGCCTCTATGTGGACCAAAGCTTAATATAGAATTTGAGACCTTGTTACTCTTTCTGTCTTATAATTTTCAAAGTTATTCATATCTTTCAAATGCAGTGTGAATGCATAGATATCCCTGAGGCTGTTCATACAAATTATTGACAAAACAAAAGTCATAGGGATTGCTTTCTATTTGGGTAGTTGTTGCTCATTTTTATACCCATAGTGTTTCTTTACATAAAATATCAGTTTTCAATCTTTACTAAAATTGTGAAAACTTTTCTATATAAACTTTTTCTGTCCTTTACAAGATTGATTACTACTGTCTCCAAAGAGATACCCGATGTTCCTGTGAGTAGAATATAGTGCTTGGTAGAAAATATCAAGTCACCATCTCCCTCTGCTTTAAAGACAAAATTATATGAGGAAACAGGTCAGTTCTAATATAATTATATGTATGTTTGTAAGTTTAGATGATGTATTTTGACTAAAGGTTTTTTAAATAAATAACAAAAAATATAATAATCTAGAAAATCAGTTGTGACTTGTAGAAAATACCTGCAGTATTTTCTTCTACACTTCTTCTGACCTAAAATGTCTTTTAAAACAAAATTATTTCTGAGTCACAATAACAAGATGCAGATATGTATTGTGATGATGCTTCAGAGGACGTTATCTGCATGGCCTTCCATGCATTAGTGACCTACTTTCTTGCTTTTGACCTTGAGGAATCAAGTATCTTTCTGAATGTTTGCTTCTGTGATAAAAGTCAAGCATTATCTTTAGAATTTGCCTTTTATTTACAATTATCTTCCTGGTCAGTGGTTTCTTTTTTCCATCAACATTTTGTTTGTTTGAGAATTAAATGAATACAGCTATACTGCATTTTTTATTCTTCTTTCTTATATTACAGTTTCCCCTACCTCCTTTCTCCCAAGTCTCTCCTCACTACCTCCTCTCTTCTCCAGATCCACACTCATTCTGTCTCCCCTCAGAAAACAAGGATGCTTCCCAAGGATATAAACCTAACTGGAATAACAAGCTCTAATAAGAGCAGCTACATACCAACATATCAAGGCTAGACCAGGCAACCACAGTTTCTTCATTTGAAGCCCTGCCTGGTTCCAGAAGACAGCAGGCTCAGGCTCTGGGTCCCTCATTACTAGGAGTATAAGCTGCCTTTTTTCGTGGATTCCATGGAGTTTTCATTGCACTAGCTTTCCTCCATGACACCCCCAAATACACAACAGTTCCAGTTGTTTCTCCAATTTTTTTTCTTCTCCCACCTGATTCCTCCTATTTGCAACTCTGCCCTCAAAATCTATTATATTTCTCTTTGCCAGGCAAACCCTGGCATCCCCCTTAAGCCCATCTTGTTATTTACCCTCTTTAGGTCTGAGGATGATAGCATGACTATCTTTTATTTTACACCTAATATCTACTTATAAGTTAATGCATACTGTGTTAGTCTTTCCAGGACTGAGTAACCTCATTCAGGATGATTTTTTCTGGTTCCATTAATTTCCTGCAAATTGCATGTTGTCATTGTTTTCAAGAGTAGAGTAATATATCATTGTGTAAATGCATTACATATTTTTAAATCCATTCTTCAGTTGAGGGGCATCAAGGTTGTTTCCAATTTCTGGTTATTATGGATAAAACTATAATGAATATAGTTGAGAAAATTTCTTTATGATAGGATAGAACATTCTTTTGCATCTATACCAGATGTGTTATAGCTTGCTCTTAAGGTAGATTAATTCCCAGTTTTTTGTTTTAATTTTTTTTCACAAACTGCCATATTGATTTCCAGTGTGACAGTACATGTTATGCACTCAGACCAGCAGTGCAGGAATGTTCTCCTGCTTCACATCCTCTTTAGCATGAGCTATCTCTTGTGTTTTTGATCGTAGCCATTCAAACAAGTATAAAATGGAAGCTCAAAGAAGTTTTGATTTGCATCACCCTATGCCTAAGGACATTGAACATTTCTCTAAATGTTTCTCACCATTTGAAATTCTTCTCCAAATAAATTTCTGCTTAGATCTCTACTTTAAAAAAAATTTTTTTTGGATTACTTTATTTGTTGATGTTCAGTGTCATAGTTAGGTTTTCTATTTCTTTGAAGAGATACCATGGCCAAAGCAATTCTAATAAAGGATAACATTTGATTGGGACTGGCTTTAGAGCTTCAGCAGTTTAGCACATTATCATAATGGCAGAAAGAATGCCAGCACAAGGGGGATGTGTTCCATATTGCGTAAAGCTTGAGAATAGAAGACCTCACAGCTCACCCCATGCTGTCACATTTCTTCCCACAAGGTGGTACCTACTCTACACCTCTAATTGTGCCACTCTCCATGTATCACACATGCAAGAATGAGAGTCTATGGACACCAAGTTTCTTCAAACCACCATATCTAGTTTTGTGAGTACTTTATATATTTGGGTTATTAGCTTTTTATTAAATGTGAAGTTGGTGGAAATCTTGTCTCACCCAGCAGGCTGCTGTTTTATCTTATTGATAGTGTCCTTAGCTTATAGAAGCATTGACGTTTCATGAGGTCCCTTTTATTAATTATTGTACTGTTGGTTTTCTGTTCAGGAAGTTGTCACTTTTGCCAATGTATTAAAAGGCTATTCCCTACTTTCCCTTCTATCAAGTTCAGTATATCTGCTTTTATGTTGAGGTCTTTGATCCACTTGCACTTGAGTTTGACACAGAGGGATAGATATGTTCCTATTTGCATTCTTCTACATTCCAACATCCAGTTAGACAAACACTATTTGTTGAAGATCTTTTCTATTTTCTATGCTATTTTTAAGGTTTCCTCATCAAATATCAGGTGTTCATTTTTGTGTGGATTTGTGCTTGGTCTTTGATTCTGTTTCCTTGATCTCCCTGTTTGTTTTTATGCCAATACCACGCGATTTTTATTGCTACAGCTCTGTAGTACAGCTTGTTATCAGGTATGTTGATAACTCCAGAACCTTATTTTATTTTTTATTGTATAACATTGTTTTAGTTACCCTGGGTCTTTTGGTATTGTTTTCAGATAAAGTTGAGTATAGTTCTTTCAAGGTCTTTGGAGAACTTTTGTTGGAATTTTGATGGGGATTGTGATGCATTTTTAGATTGCTTTTGGTTGGATGGACAATTTTACTATGTTAATCCTATCAATCCATGAGCATGGGGGATATTTCTATATTCTTATATCTTCTTCAATTTCCTTCTTCAAGGAAATGAATTTTTTATCATACAGGTTTTCCACTTGCCTGCTTAGAGTTACGTCATGCTACTTTATAGCATTTGTTGATGTTGTGAAGAGTTTTGTTTCCCTGATTTTATTCTTAGCTCATTTGTAATTTGTATATATAAAATCTTCGGATTTTTTTTTTTTTTTTAGTTAACCTAATATACAGCCACTTTGCTGAGGGTGTTTATCTTTTGTAGGAGTTCCCACCCAGATAGAAAATTTGAGACTATTTATTTATACTATCATATCATTTCCAAATAGTGGTAATTTGTATCCATTTTATCTCTTTCAGTTTTCTTATTGTTCTAAGTTGTAGTGAAGGGGTAGAATAGCCTTTTCATGTTTCTGATTTTAGTAAAATATCTCTGAGTTTCTCTTCATTTAACTTGATGTTAGCTAAAAGATTCCTGTCATTTGTCTTTTCTGATTAGGTATATCCCCTTTATCTCTGGTCTCTTCAAGACTTTTATCATGAAGGGGTATTGGACTTTTTAAATGGCTTTTTTCAACTTCTGACGAGATGATTGTGTAGGTTTTATTCTTTTTCGGTTTGTTTATATGGATGATTTCACTGAGAGATTTTCAAATGTTGTACCATATCAGCATTTTAAACAATATATAATCTTTGCATTGAACAAACACAATTCCCAAACTGTTAATACAATAGTGAGTGACACAACTTTTATTCCTTATGTCTTACTTTTCTCTGAGAACAAAGTAAAACGTCAATAGCCTTTATGAACACTCTGTTTTCTCAATATGAAACCTGGCTTTACTTTAAAGCACAACCATAGCATACGTCTGATATTTTCTCAATATCTTGTTACGATATTAGCCATATAAGATTAGTGTCAATGCATAAGATATTATTTTACATAGGCTATATATTAAAGGCTGTATTTCTAGTTCTAGCAATTTTATCAGTACTGGCATTTAGGAACCCAGATTGCAAATTTAGAGGGAACATAATTCTGCTTAATATGTCCAGTACAGATTTACTCCCAGATACATACAAATCCACCTTAGTGCTTCACCCAAAATGAGTCATCACCATCAATCCCACTGCTCACATAGTAGGGCCATAAATCTGATGTCTCCAGACACTGGATAGAAAAGAACCTTATGTTCTATAGACACTGGATGCACAGGTGTCTGATATCCATCAAATGACTATATTTTTCAAAATCCAGAAGCAACCTCTCCAGCTCTCAGCCAATTCTCACAATGTTGTTTCTAAACATGGGTAAGAAATAACACTTTAACTTAAGTGAAGCAATAGGACTTGTGACATATCTTCCAAAATGTCCTTCATGAAATTATCCTAATCCTTTTCAATGCTGTACTCATGGTACTAAGCTCTGGGATGGCATCCATAGGTGAAAAAAATTGGGGGATTCTGTAGAACTCCAAGTATGGCTTTAACCAATAGTGTTCATTTTATTGGAGACTTATTAGAAAGAACTTTCAGGATCTACCAATATGAAAGTTATTCAATCAGAGTCCACGTTTTTCAAGATCATCATATATTTGGTGATCTCTGTATCTAGTCTATTATCTTTCATCTTATTCTCTCTTTCTATCTTTGAGATTATGAGGGGTACTACTATAGACTAGGTTTCTTTTTTCTTCTTTTAAAATATTTTATTACTTTCATTTTTCACAGTCCAGTCATTGCCCCTTCCTGGTCTGCCCACACACAGTTTCCCAAGGCCTGCCCATCCCATTCCTCCTCCACCCTGTCTCCAAGAGGTTGTCCAACATGACTTCCACCACTACCCTTCCAGGCCTCCCCATTCCCTGGGTCCTCCAGTCTCTTGAGAGTTTGGCATATAATTTTAAAAGTTAATTTTTATATTATTTTTCTATTTAAAATTTATTTGTTTGATTTTTTTTTCCTATATGTTTTTTCCTACACATGGATGTGCAGCGCGTGCATGCCTGGTAGCCATGTAATTCAAAACACCAGATTCCCTAGAACTGAAGTTATGGGTGATTATAAGCCATCAGATGGACGCTGAGAATCAAACCTTTGTCTTCTTCAAAAGCAATAAATATTCTTAAGCACTGATCTTTCTCTAAGGCCTGCTTTACAATTTAATGTGACTGCTAGAAACCTTAAAATTACATAAATAATTTATAACCTGTTTCTAATTTCATCTTCCTCTCTATTAGCTGAGGTGTCCCTAAGTTGATACTTGGTCACCTACTTTGCCAGTTTATTGTCTATTCTTGCACTTCACTAGGATAGCTAACAAAGCTTAATATAGCAATAAACATTGGAATTGAAATATTTGGGTATCTCACTCAATCTGAATAAGGTCGTGTGATGTTCATGTTACTTTCTTCATCATCCAAATGAGGAAGCAAAAGATGAGTAACTCAGGAAATGAAGCTTGAGGCCATAAGTTGCTGGGGTGGACTTATCTAACTGAAACACCATTCCCAGTTGTCTCTCAGCTACCACACACTCACATAGATTTGGAGACATTTGTTTGTGTTAATTGCTTGAAAACTGTCTGCTCAAGTGTAGAGGAGTCCCATTTTAAAGTAAATATGCCTAAAGACACTTGATTTATTCTCTTTAAGACAGCAATTGTTTCTTCCTACTAGAAGATTCTAAGTGTAATATTTTAAATATTATTACTTTAAGATATATTTTTGCTGATATGACAATTCAGTCTGTCAGAATCAAAATAAATTACTATTATTTTTAAATTTATTAAATAAAAATTTAATTAAAATATGTAACTGGACTCGAAATTAGCTCTTTCATCTATATTTCAGACAACATTTGGAATAGTCCTTTTTCTTCTTTGAGTGATTGAGCAAAAATAAAAATGTTGCAAATAAATACTTTTTATATTAATCTAAATAATGTTATTACTTATTTTCTCATACAATACATTCTTATTCAGATTCCTTTCCCTCATCTCTTTCTACACCTTCCCTCTATCCCAGATCCACTCCTTGTCTATCTCCCTTTAGAGAAAAGCAGGCCTCCCATGGATATCAACCAAACACAGCATGACAATATACAATAAAAGTAAGCACAACATTTCACTTCTGGGTGAGATAACCCAGTAGGAGGAGAATGGTTCTAAAAGCAAGCAAAAAAGTCAGAGACACCCTTTCTCCCATTCTTAGGAGTCCCATAAAACACCAAGCTAACAACCATAAAATATATGCAGAAGACCTAACAAAGACCCGTGCATGCTTTGTGCTTGCCTATTCAGTCTCTGTGAGCCTCATGAGCCAACTTAAGGTGATTCTGTGGCCAGTGTTCTTGTTAAATACTCAAGTGTTCTGGCTCCTACTTTTCTTCCTCCCATTCTTCCTTGAGATTCCCCATGCTTCAAAGGAAAGGAACAGATGGAGAGCTCCAATTTGGCCTCTTTCTTTGTCTAATGTTTGACTGTTGATATCTGCATCTGCTCCCATCAGCTGCTGAAAGAAGCCTTTATGATGAAGAGAATCCCATAATCTTTATACAAGATATTGTTTACTACTATCTTCCAAGCCAACTGTCTCAAGCCAAATGTTTCTTCTTTTTTATTTAAATTTTACATTTATTTATTTTTCAGTCAATTTTGCTTAAATTTACTAACATATAGTTCTTTTTTATCAAATACATTTTTTACACAATATATTCTGATTGTGAGTTTCCCTTCTCCTACTCCTCCCAAATTTTCCCCACTTCCACAGTCAACTTAATGCCTTCTTTATATCACTTTAGGAAATAGGCAAACAAAAGAGGAAACAATCCAAATAAAACAACAACAAAAGTAACAGAGAGACAGCACAAGAAACACATCGATGCACACACATACACATACTCACACAGAGACAAATGCATACACAGAGAGAGATACAAATGCATTAATACCACACAGACACACACACACAGACACACACACACACACACACACACACAGACCACATGCCTCTTCAAAACACAAAATGGGAAATCATGGTATAGAACCAGAAGATCAGTAAGATGAAACACTTTTCAAAGAAAGCAATATGACACACACACACAAATATATAAATATATATATATATATATAGCCTTTGGGTTAATTTTGTGTCATCCCTGGTGAGCATGGGACTCAGAGAAAATTCATTTAATTTTAGTTAAAATAATAGTGTAGAGAAGCTGAACAGAGCAATGAGAATTGAAACCTCACATTATAAGGGTGGATTTTAGCTCTTCTTGTGGAAGTTTAGTGAATTTTCGCTTTCTGTTTGAGAAAATTTATTGCCTATACAACACTGAATATTTACATACATTTTAAAATAAATTTAATATTTTATTTGATCTCTGATCTCTAATAATACCCTTTTGAGATTAACTATATATTGTCTCTTAATAAGACATATGAAATTAATTAAAAAATGGGCCATGAATTTGAAAGCAAGATGTATGGGAGTGTTAAATAGAGATGGGACAAAGGAAGAATAGTCTAATTACATTACAATCTCAAAAATAAAAGAAAACAATGGTTTATATCCAGGTGCCCCCTGGCAGATCCATACTTTAGCTGGGCGTGGTGGCGCACGCCTTTAATCCCAGAACTTGGGAGGCAGAGGCAGGCGGATTTCTGAGTTCTGGGCCAGCCTGGTCTACAGAGTGAGTTTCAGGACAGCCAGGGCTACAGAGAAACCCTGTCTCAAAAAACCAAAAAGAAAAGAAAAAAAAAGAAAAGGAAACAAATTAAGGGATGAGACAAGATAACCTATATAAATTGTGACCAAAGATGTCTCTATTAACAGTACCACCTATAAGAAAGTGTTGTATTGTCCTTTCCTATGATTCCAGGCTATTTTAATATATCTCCTTATCACTTAAAACATTTGTTTCACTTGTCTTGTGTATCACAAAATACTTATGTAGCTTTCAAGGGCTAGGAAGATGCTTGAGGCGTGAAGCATTTGCTGCACAAGCCAGACAACATGAGTTCCATCCTGAAAATCATGTAAAGAAGGAGAGGACCCAACAAATACATCCTGTGCCTACCACACATGCACAGGGAGACCAACACACCCACATACGTATATCCCACACAAAATAAGAGTAAACGCCATTGTACAAAGAAGGTTATTTCTTGATGACATATATGTATCTGTAGGAGCATGTAGGCATGTAGTAAATAGTCTATATTGTACACATGATGATGTCCAATGACTGTATTTATGTGAATGGACATTTTAATTATAACTTATAAAGTTATGGTAGGGTATATTCAATTTCTGGAAAGAATAAAAGCTTTGATTTCATAACATAAATTAATATAATATCCAAAGCAATTAACAGGTTGTCTAAATTCTGTCTAACTTTGTCTAGTTCATTGCAAAATAATTTATATCTTCTCATACTTTCAGCCTCTTCAAGACCAGCTAGAGATAATAATTGCTCATGATTTGTGACACCTTCTCTTAAGAAATTTGACCCCACTTCCAAGATACACATAAAATTCAAGTCTCTTTTTTTGTTTTTTTTAAACTGTATTTAGTATTTTATCCAAAGAAGTCTGACAGCCAGTGAATTTCCACATGCTCACTGCCAACAAAATGCTAACATTCTAGTTTGTCTAATACGCTTACAATCCATGATTCAATAAAAATAAATTAAAAGGATTCCAGACACAGAAAAATATCCAGTATGCTTTAAATTTGCCTTTTTCTGCAGTAGGTTTTCTCTTTCTTGCTGACCTAATGTAGAAATTTTGGCTATTTATTTCAAATGCTGGTTTCTAATTAACTTAATGTATTTTCCTGGAAGTCACATTTCATCCATCCAAGAAGGAATCTGCATTTCTCTCATTTTAGTCTATTCTTCACCCCTGAATTTCTTTTATTTTTTCCTGGCTAATACTTAATGCTGGATCCTGGAGTCTTATTTCAGGCCTAGTTCATCCTATTCACAAAAGAGTGACTCAGATTAAACAGAGTTGAGTAAAGGTGAATTAATACACTAATTATAAATAAACCTTCCTTTTGTATTTCAGCTCAATTGCAAGTATTTCAGTTCTTGAAACAATGATAACATTTCCTTAATTATGGCATCATAAAATAGTCTATTAAGAGTTCACATTTTACTCTCAAAGAAATCTAACACTCATTCATATAACATAACAAAGTGTCATATTGACTGTGTAAAAATAACTCTTCTCACCTTTTATACTTACATTTTATTATTAGAACAATTTTATTAGTGTTTTAAATGAAATGTGTATGCAGCATAACAATACCATAGTAAAAATCTTCTTTCTACCAAAAAAAAAAAGCAGTGAAACAATTCTCTTTATCATTAGAGTATAAATTCAAACAGGTGTCAAGTGGAAAGAAACTATTTCCAGAGATATATCAAAGCAATATTTTTCCCTAGAATGTATAGAATGCTGGTATTTAGAGTTATTGACTGAATTTCTTATGACAATGAAGAGCTTTGCTCCTCATTTTGTATATTATGGAGGGTGCACGCCATGTATAAACCCAAGTTAAATACAAAGAGCATTGAGATTCCCTTGTGTGCATGCAGTATTAAGATTTTTTATAGTGATCACAGCACCATTCCTTAGATAACAACAACAACAACAACAACAACAACACAAAAGCACAGAAAAGACCTAGAGAATAGATATTCCACAGCTAATCTTACAGAGAAAATACACCTAACAGGGAATTAAATTATTACATCTTCCAGTACACCTTGGATTACGGGGAGAAGTATGTGAAAAAAACTATTTTGGATTTCATCAACAGGCTATTGGTGTTCACTTCTCCCCACACCTCTTAGCATTTGCTCTCACTTCTGTTCTTGATGGTAAGCATTCCTTTGTGGGTTGCAATGAACTCTCAATGTAGTTTTGATTTGTATTTCTTTGATGGTTTGGGTTGTTGAATGCTTCTTAAAGTGTTTTTTAATATTTGTATTAGTGTTTCATCTTTTGAGAGTTTCTGTTGAATTCTTTAGCCTTTAAAAGTGTGGTAATTTTTTTCTTGATATCTAGGTTTTGGAGGCATTTGCACATTCTAGGCATTAGCCCTCTGTCAGATGTAGTCCCATTCTGTTGGCTGCCTCTTTGTTCCATTTTCTTTTTCTTCTGCAATACAAAGGTTTCTATTTTATAGTGTTCCATTTGTTGATTCTGTCTTGGTTTCCTTCACAACTAGGGTACTTTGAAGAAAGTCCTGACTTACTCTTTATCTGTAGGACAGAAGACTCATCTGTTGGGAAAATTGTCAGGATTGGCTTTGTTTCTAAATGTTGCTTCAATTTTCTCCAATTATTCACAATCATTTAAGTCTCGGGGTTTTCCATGCCAAGACTCATTGTCTTTCATCTCAAGTCTCAAAATCTGGCTTTTTAGAATTCAGTTTCAATGCCATTTGACATTAACCTGATCCTAATTCAAATAGAAGTAACCTGTTATCTGCCTCAGATGTCATTTGTCCTTGCACACACATTGCTTAGTACATTTTTGGTTTTACTCCTTGAAATAATCAATTGTCCCTTTCACATTGATAGCTCCCCTTAAGATATGTCCATTGCTGTTCAGAAAAGGGCATGGTCCTCATGTCTGATTCCACTCTATTCTTATTATTTTCCTTATTTCTTTAGAACTATATTTTCCCCTAGCATTTCCCTTGTATGCAATTTACTCTCTATACATATAATCCCAGCAAAGACTATTTTTCTTAATTCACAAACTCTATTGCTATAGGAAAGAACCTTAAATGTAGAGAATTCTTATGCCAGCATCATGAAGAGTGCTCCTATTGCTCATGGAGTGCTCTATAGACTGAGAGCACAGTGAAGTAGGAAACTTTCTCCAGAGAGAATGTAGGTGGAAAAGCAGCTATTTCCATTTTATAACTTGTTCATGAGGAAGCACTTTCCCAAGTAGGGATCACACATCTAACCTAAGCTTTGCAAAGGTGAAGACAGAAAAAAATGTTAGTTTAAACTTAGCTTGGATTATACATCAGGGATATTGTGTCATAAAAGAAAAATAAGTTCATTACATATTACTACATAGTAAATTCCTGTGACTAACTTAAATGTAACAAACTAGACTCCCTTGAGTAAAGAGCCAGTGATCTGATTTTATGAAGCTTCCCAGTGATACTTAGGGTATAAAAAAATCCTAGAAAAACTAGAGGCAATGTCACGGAGACATAAAGAGGCAAGATGTTTGGGGATGGGGTAGAAATGGTGATGGGATAGTGTTTTTCCCGTTCTACATTATGGGGAAATTGGGCTAAAAGCGGGAGCACAGGCGGTCCCCTAATGTGCAGAGTGAGTCAGCTTCCTTAATGAGTTGCATTAGCTCTTCCTGCTGAAAATATATTTCAGTAAAACAGGGTAAAAAGGCTTTCACACAAAGATTACCAAGATTTTATTAAATGTGTTTCACCATTAAGAAAAAAAAAAAGTGAAAATCTGTGAGTTATTTTCCTCATCAGAAGTAATCACTTCCTATTAGGGTTAAGTCCTAAATGTACCTTCTTAGTTCTCAAGATCTAGGTTTTTTTTCAACCTGGTATAGACTCAAACACATCATTGTAGTAATAATATAGAAGAAAGTCACAAGATTTATGACAAAGTGAAAAGTTATGCTTTACAAATGTTCCAGGCATTTCTAGAGCAACAGGCTTTGTTGTTCTCCACTGGAAGATGTAAGAACACATTTAAAATAAAAGATCAAATGGAAAACACATACTTGATAATAGAGCATTGCAATATCTTCTGATGATGAATATAGTATTATGTTCTTGTTTTAACATGAAGACTTGTATATAAAATACATTTTTAAAAATTGAGAACAAGATAAATCATCCATTTAGAATGTTTTTTTATATTTGTTTCAATTATATTTATAAATTATAGTGTTGAGAAACTATAGACAAAGGTGACTTTATACTTAAAATTTTCATAAAAATGTCATAGAACTACTGCTTTGATTAACTCGTTAATTCAGTGCACAGAAGGATTAATTGGAATCAGCATTTTATTGGTTTATAAATTATATAATTGATTTTCAATAAAAATATTCTTTAAAATTGAAAGCTGCGTCGTTTTCGTGGCAGAGGTTGATGATTCAATCACCACAGGTGAATGTTTTCATTTTCAAAAAATTCTGTTAAAATTTTAACATTTAAAAAAGTTTACAAAACATACAGACAGGGACATTTATAACTTACTAACTAAAGCATTCATTGCCAGACACTTTAGACACATGTTAATATATATACAGCTTACTTTGTCCCTTTGAACATTTGTTATGGATTCTTCATTTCATGTTTCAGTGAAGTATGGTAGTAAAATATCTTTTATTACTTAGTGAATAAAATGAGAAATCCCTCGATTATTCAATATCCTCATCATGTCCTTTACCATGGAAGAGAAATTCATTATTTACTAAGAAAGAATCAAAGGTCTGGAAAATGTTGTGGAAGACATTAACTATTTAACACATTCCAGCTGTAGAGGAGGAGACAATAAGACTATCCAGAACCGTACCAGTAGTGATATAATATTGTGTAAGTTATCCTATTTAAATTTTATGTATTTTCTCCTGTGTACATGCATAAATCAAACAAAGAGTGAAACTAAGGCAGCCTGAACCCAAACTATTCTGTCTTCAGAAATATTAATAAATACATAAAAACATCCAATTTAAATGGAATTAAAAGATGGCATTGCTAGCTTTATTTTTAACCAATATGCAGGATAGTTATTTGAATGCAATGAGTTCATAATCAATGTACAATAATAATCCATAAGGACATTTTTGGAGAAAGTAATGTGAAAGTAATTTTACTTCAATAAGTTCAATTTACTTGTTTTACTAAAGTCTAAATGACAAATTTGATGATTTTAATTACTTAATATGATTTATACAGATTTGGCCTTCTATCATTAGCAAATTAGCAAGCAAATACAAAGTAAAAATCCGTAATCTTTTCTTCCTGGAGTACTTGAAAGAATATGATAATCACTTCTGTCCTACTTAGATGTGAGAAGATCCTACATAAACAGTTTCTTATAACACGTGCTTTCTTAGTGTGGAGAGAACTAAGAGAAAAGTATCTTTCAACCTCATACATCCTAGATAATCTCAATGTAGTAGAGAAAGAAGCTAATGACCAACTTCTCTATGCCACTCAAATTCCACTCGAGAAAGAACATCCTTACTGCTCTGCATCTGCAAGAATGCTCAAGTCCAAGTGGATCAAGGCACTCTACATAAAACCAGATACCCTGAAAGGACCCTGATATAGCTGTCTTGTTCGAGGCTAGGCCAGTGCCTGGCAAATACAGAAGTGGATGCTCACAGTCATTTATAAGATGGAACACAGGTTCCCCAATGGAGGAGCTAGAGAAAGTACCCAAGGAGCTGAAGGGGTCTGCAACCTTATAGGTGGAACAACAATATGAACTAACCAGTACCATCAAAGCTCGTGTCTCTAGCTGCATATGTAGTAGAAGATGGCCTAGTTGGCCATCATTGGGAAGAGAGGCCCCTTAGTCTTGCAAACTCTATATGCCCCAGTACAGGGGAATGCCAGAGCCAAGAAGTGGGAGTGGGTGGGTAAGAGAGTAGGGCTGGGGCAGGGTATAGGAGACTTTCGGGATAGCATTTGAAATGTAAACGAAGATAATATCTAATAAAAAATTTAGAAATAAAAGAAGAGAAAGTGAGGAAGAGCCTCAAACACATGGGCACAGGGGAAATTTTCCTGAACAGAACACCAATGACATATTCTCTAAGATCAACAATTGACAAGTGGGACCTCATAAAATTGCAAATCTTCTGTAAGGCAAAGGACACTATCAATAGGAAAAAACAGCAACCAAAAGATTGGGAAAAGATCTTTATCTATCCTATACCTGATAGAAGACACATATCCAATATATTCAAAGAAATCAAGAAGTTAGACATCAAAGAATCAAATAACCCTATTCAAAATGGGGTACAAAGTAAAACATGTATTTCTCAACTGAGGAACATCTAATAGCCAGGAAGCAAATGCAAATCAAGAAAACCCTGAGATTCTACCTCATGCCAGTCAGAATGGCTAAGATCAGAAAGTCAGGTGACAGCAGATGCTGGTGAGCATGTGGAGAAAGAGGGATACTCCTCCACTGCTGGTGAGATTGCAAGCTGGTACAACCACTCTAGATATCAATCCGCGGTGTTTTCTCAGAAAATTGGACATACTTACCTGAGGACACAGCTATATAACTCCTGGGCATAAACCCAGAAGATGCTCCAATATATAATAAGGACACTTGCTCCACTATGTTCATAGCAGCCTTATTTATAATAGCCAGAAGCTGGAAAAAAACCCAGATGTCCTTCAACAGAGGAATGGATTCAGAAAATGTGATATATTTACACAATGTAGTATTACTTAGCTATATAAAGAATGACTTCACAAAATGTTTAAGCAAATGGATGGAACTAGAAAATATCATTCTGAGTGAGAAAACCCAATCACAAAAGAATATACATGGTATGTACTCACTAATAAGTGGATATTAACCCAAAAGTACAGAATACCCAAGATATAATTCACAGACCACATGAAACTCAAGAAGGAAGACCAAAGTGTGGATGCTTTGGTCCTTCTTAGAAGAGGGAAGAAAATACTCTCTGGAGGAAATACAGAAACAAAGTGTGGAACAGAGACTGAAGGAAAGGCCATCCAGAGATTATCTCACCTGGGGATCCATCCCATATATGGTCACGTCACCAAACCCAGACACTATTATGGATGCCAAAAGTTGCACGCTGAGAGGAGCCTGATATAGCTCTGGCAGAACCTGACAAGTGCATAGGAAGATGGTCGAAGACAACCTTTGGACTGAGCACGAGGTCTAGAATGGAGAAGTTAGAGAAAGGACTGAAGGAGCTGAAGAGATCCTCAGCCCCATAGGAAGAACAACTTATCAACCAACCAGACCTCCCAGAGCTCCCAGGGACTAAACCACCAACCAAAGAGTTCACATGGAGGGACTCATGGCTCCAGCTGAATATGTAACGGAGGATGCCTTATGGAGCATCAGTGGGAGGAAAGGCCCTTGTTTCTTGTGAAGGTTCGATACCCCAGTGTAGGTGAATACCAGGATGGGGAGCTGGAATAGATGGATGTATGGGGGAACACCCTCATAGAAGCAGGGAGAGGGAGGACAAAATAGGGGTATTCCTGGGGGAAACCAGGAAAGGGTATAACATTTGAAATGTAAATAAAGAGAATATCTAATTAAAAACAAAGAATTATTTTCAGCTCTTTTCTGAATTTAAAGGAAACAGGAATGTAATGAAATGGTTAGAAAGGAACTCAGTTGATCTCATTTGTAGTGTATGTAGCCTACTGTGGCTTTGGGTAACTTACATCTCTTCTATAAATTCAAGATTCTCAAGCTATCTTTATGCAGAATTATGATTAGAACATGTCACCAGATGGATATCTATTCTTATAAGTTTTATTTGTCAGCTAATTCCAGGAATGGACCAATTAGTGAGACTATAAAACATCCGCATGCCATGGCTAGTCTCACAAAAGCAAGTGGAATTTGCAATATAACCCCCTCTTTCACAGACAAAGAAAAAACAAGCCCTTTTTGCATAAATGCCATTACAAATTGTTGCTATTTAGACACTAAGATGGCTGTGGCAACAAGTAGCCAGCTCCTTTGAATGCAAAGAAGGAATTGAAGATATAAATAAATACATATAATTTTTGTGGGTCTTACTGAAAAAGAAATTTTACAATAAGAAAGACCAAATAGTATATTGCATCAAACTAAGACATATTCAACATAGGGAAGGAATGATAGAAGATTGATTAGACACCTTCAATAACCAAAGAGAGCATGTGATAAAATAATAAAAATAGCAGTAATAATAATAATAATAATAATAATAATAATAAATGATTGAAACCAAATTAAAATGGATGTCTTAAAAGCTCATGTTTGATTGCCCTAGGTTTGCTCCATGGCTGTGGTCACTAGAAAGAAAACTGCACTCTGTAAGCTCAGGTATTAGAACACTATTTCCTAGCTGTTGGTGCTGGTTTTGGAATTTACAAAGTCTCTGGGAGGTAGAACCTTGCTCTTTGAGGTGTATCAGTGAGCTGATTTGAATGGTTTTAATATCACTTTCTGTCCTCTCGGTGAGCTACACTTGCATTTGAAGACGCTGGCTCTCAATTGCCTTCTTCTTGTACCATAGATGAAGCATGCTGACAGGCTTGCCTACCCTGATAGACTCTAAGCCCTCTAGAACATATAGTGAAAATTGACTCATTTTTTTCTATAGGCTGTTTTGTGTGTCATGGTGTTTTATTACAGTAAAGCAATTAACACATTTATGCCAAAGGAAGGCATGTTTGACTACATGTTTTGTATGTTTCAGGTATCAATGCATCATCAGTAATAATGTCATCAGTAAAATATCAGTAATAATCATCTGTGTATAAAATGTAAATTTAGACCATCACTATGAATCTCAACTCACAGCTGTGAGAGAAACACTTGTCAAAATAAACAAGTATGAAAAGTGTTCATTCCATTGTGGGGAAAATCCCTGTCCACTATTGGACAGAATGTAGAATTAAGGGAAACAGAATGATGTTTCCTTAAAGATGAAGATGGAGCTACCTGTTTATCAAGGGATTTCATAACTGGAGACATATTCAAAGGAAAGGAACCAATATGTTGAAGTATGATCTATTCTGACATGTTTATCTCAGCATTATTCAAAATAGCTGAGAGAGATTCAGCCTACATGCCCATCAGTGGATAAATTAATAAAGAAAGTGTGTGTGTGTGTGTGTGTGTGTGTGTGTGTGTGTGTGTGTGTGTACATGTGTACATGAACAGTGGACTACTAGAATACTTTTGGTCACAAAAAAATTCTTTCAATTGATAGAATGTGTGTGAAACTTGAGGACATTGTGTTGTTTGAAGTCTGCATTAGAGAAATCGTGTATAATTTCCAAACAATGTAAAATCTCAAAAAGCCAAAAAGATATAAGTAGAATGAAAAATGGTGTTAACCAGGATTAATGGCTGGAGGTTTGGCTTAGGCACATGTTGGTAAATGGATAAAGATATTTTAGTTACATGGGAGGAATAAGCTTAAGAGTTTTATTTGACAAGTGACTAGAGTCACATTCCTAAATAGTGTCAAGTAAGTGGCTAGAAAGAGTTGTTGCAGCCAGTGTATAAGTCGGTGGGGCCACCCCAGTGCACTGACTAAGTCGTGTGAGAGACCCGCAGTAAACTGACTGGATTGTGTTAGACCCCAGTGAACTGACTAGGTTGTGTTAGACCCCAGTGCACTGACTAGGTCAGGTTATATCACAGTGCATTGACTAGGTCAGGTTACATCCCAGTGCACTGACTAGGTCAGGTTATATCCCAGTGCACTGACTAAGTCGTGTTAGACCCCAGTTCACTGACTAGGTCACGTTAGACCCCAGTACATTGACCAACTCAAGCTAGAAATTCTACCATGCCTCCACAAAAGTGCTTTGTTTTGTACATTATACAGAATTTTAAAAAGATTAACAAAGTCAAATGACAATTAAATTTTGCAATAAGGAGACGACACTTGTAGTTGAGATAAAGGGACCTAGAGTGGCTATTCCTGGTTGTCAACTTGAATATATTTGGAATGAACTACAATCCAGAATTGGAAGGCTCACCAGTGGCCCTTATCTGGAGGCTGGGAGATAGAAGTTTCTGATCTGGATCTTGGTATGGAGATCTTGAGGTATAGTGGCTATGGATTCCAGAAGATTAAGACAGGGAGATCTCGGAGTTCAAGGTCATCTGGGATTAAAGGTGTGATGGTACACACCTTTAATCTGGGCTACACCTTCTGCTGGAGACCATATAAGGACATTGGAAGAAGGGAGTCTTGCTCTCGCTCCTTTGCCTGCTTGCCCTGTGGGACTGAGTAACTGCTAGATCCTTGGACTTCCATTCACAGCTACTACTGAACCATTGTTGGGAATTGGACTACAGACTATAAGTCATCAATAAATTCCTTTACTATATAGAGACTACCCATAAGTTCTGTAACTCTAGAGAACCCTGACTAATACAGGACCCATAACCTTGTTTTACATGATCTCCAGGGGGAATCAATCCTTTTGGCCTTCCAAGGCAGCAGTACTCATATAAGTATAACTACACTGAGACTCAAACATGTATATAGAATGTAAAATAATAAAGCAAATATTTAAAGACAATGTGAAGACAATCATAGCTCCTGTTAATACCACAAAATTCTAAACCACGACACCTCCCAAATATAGTTGTAATACATTTATATTTATAAAAAATTCAATTAGCACATAAGAGACATGAAAATCTAGTTTATAGATGTCAATATGCATAAGAATAGTGCTTAAATGTTTAGTTAAGCTAGAAAAGATGCAGGTATCTATGGAGATTATGGACACTGGCTGATAAAATTTCTTTCAGTAAACCACATATAACAGTTCATATTTTATAACTCATATTCATTTACAGTTATGCTTTTGCATTGATATTATATCCTTTAGTATTGAACAGTTTTTATTTAGAGCCTATGTCCTTTATTTATAATCATATGACTAGAGATATTTTAGTGTAAACACTTATAGATGACAAAAATGAAGATATAAAAGGCATTTGCCTCCAATTACAGAGTTCTTCACTTCTAATTGATGTCTTTCAGAGTCTCAGATTCCTTACTACAGTGCTCTGGAAGCCAAATCAGCAGTAGTCTGCACAGCCTATATTCAATATAGGCTCTGTGACAATAGATGACCCAGTAGGAGAAGGGAAGTGAATCAAATGTGTGACACAGACAGCATAGTAACAGAGGAGGTGAAGGAAACAGTAATTGCTACAAATCAACTGTTCAAATGAGTTGAGCCTATGCTGACACTAAGGCCAACACTATCCTTAAATTTGAACTCAGCCTATTACTGAAGGGGGCAGTGTGAAGTAAGGTACTTGCCTGATAAATGTGTTTTCACGTGGCCATGATGTGATTTTGATTTGTAAAGTATTTCCCTAACTGCAGAGACAAGATTCACAATAATTTTATGTACTACTAGCTGGAAATCAATTTCATTTGCACAGTAAATGCTAATATTTGGGTGCATTACAGTATATAGATGGTTTTGTATTATTTTTATAGACTTATCAGCTTCTGGAGAATAAATAAGAAGGAAGATTCATGCCAGAATATGGGAACGAGACACTATAAATTTAAGCCAGACTTGTGATTGCAGAAAATCAAAATAATATCTTTATTTGTTTCACTAGACACCAAATACTTTTGAAGAACATGATTTATTTTGTTAGGCTCCAAATGTCCTGTAGGATGCTTCATGGTTTGGAAATTTGCAAAAGTATAAGAACTATGTAAATTCACAAAGAGCTTACACTGACAAACGTTGAAGTGAAATTTATGGAGATTGAAGTGCTGTAGAAACAGGACACAAAGTTAATTTCAATTGTGATGCTTTAAGTAGCAAAATAAGTCAGCATCAATTCTTCATTTATTAATGAAGAAAATAAGGCACACAGAAGTTGTGTGGTTTCCTGGGGGAATTTGAATGTGAGAATATGAATGGAATACAATGTTTCTACTCAAAAGCACAGTGAAAGGTCTTGAGTGTTTCCTGTCTTCTCATCCATTAGACTACCCATTACCTTAGATTGAGATTGGCTTATTTTACTTACAATTTTTTTATAGCCAGAATACCAATTTAGTAGTTGAAAATTCTTACCTCTCCTGTATAAATTCACTATGTCAAGCACATTTAAACTTGAGATAGAGGCTACCCTTGGTATCTTTCCAGTTCATAATCATGGAGCAAAATTTTCTATGACCACTTAGAAAAACAACTAATAATATAAAGAGGGTATTTTTTAGTATAATAGGAAATTATAATGCAGAATAAAACAAAAATCACATTAAAGCAAGCACATGAAATTCTTACTTTTATGGTAAGATGGACTGGTGGAAATTTCACTGTTAATATATAGTTAAAATTTGGAATTTTGCATATGAGGAAAAGTAAGGCAATGAGTATTGAACTATGTGTAGAATTCATCCATTAAGACTTCAATACTCAGTGTCATAAAACTGGCCTATTTAGGAAAGGATGAATATTTTTCTCTTTCTTTTGAATCTGTCTACACATTTTCAAAAGATACTTTATAAATTATTATTCCATGAACAACTTAACTATTATTTTTAGGAAATACAATATAAAATATAAAAGGTAGATGATGTAGACAGAACAGTTTAATGATGTATACAGGAAATATGATGAACCCACTTGTCTTATTGATTTAATCAATTTTTGAATTTTATATTTTGGGTGCAAGCTTATAAAGCATTATATTAGACTATAATTGTGTTATTCATAGTAGTGAGTTGTATAACAAGAATATTACAATGGCCTACAGGTAACCATGACTACTACTATTGTTCCACCAACTTTTACCTCTTTGTACAATGGTGAATATTTTTAGTGTGCCTATTATTTTCTCTTTAAAAACTCAGAATCTAAATTATAAGGCATTTTCAAAAATCCATAATTCCACAGAGTTTTCTCTTTTGAGATATGTGAGTATTTGATAATAAATATGAAGTTTGGGCTAATACTCTTCTAACTTAAGCAAAACTGTTGACTAGCTGAATCACCATCATTTTTCCCCCAGGCTATAACATATGCATTAATGAATACTTTCTAGTCTTTGTACATATTATATAGTCATTAGTTCCTTTCTACTTTTATCTTATTCTTATGTGCATGTATGTCTGAGATATACATATGTATGTGCACATTTATTCATATGTCTGTGGAGTACCTGTATATGTGTGGGTGACCATATATATGTGCGTGCCTGCATGTGGAGGACCAATGTCTACAATCTTCCTCCACCACTTTTACTGCTTATTCTTTGAAGTGTGGTCTCTCATTCAAAACCAGAGCTTTTAGATGAAGGTAGATATCCTGCACTGGACATTCCCTGTCTCTGTCTTCTGTGGTTGGTATTGTAGGCTATGGCCATGACCACCAATCACTTGTCAGTCCTGGAGATCTGAATAGTAGTAAGTCCTCTCACTTGGGAGACAGGAACTTTAAATGAAGGTTCATCTCCTTAATTTTCCTTGCTTTTTCTTGTATATCGGGTTTCTGAAAAAAAAAATCCTTAGTTTATGCAATTAACACAAATTCTGATGTCATTTTCAGAACCTCGCTATTCACACCTAAATTACTGAGATGTATTTTGTCTGATCTTCATGGTTTTATATGTGTTGTTTATTATTGGTTATATCTCCTTTTAGTGCCTTATCTGGATGTTACTCCAATGTAGTATTCGTCCTAACACAGAAGCTGCTCTAAGTTTAAGCATCTCTTCTCAGACAATGATCAAAGTGAATATGAAATCACTTATTTGTTAAACAGGGTTTATTATTTGCTTTTGAGCAGCTCCCACTGGAGTAAGCACTCAGTGCCAGGGCATTGGTGATGCTGTATTCAACTGGAAGAAACTATCCCAAAGCATGTAAGTTTCCTCACATGACTAAAGATATAGAAATTTCAGAACTTTCTCTCTAGCTGGGCAACACATGCTCAAGAAAAACATAACCTACATTTAATAGGGATTGTATGGGTCTGCTCCAGCAGAGGAATACTTGCTATGTCCTTTATGTTTCTACACAAAACAGTGGAAGTAAGACCCTGCTTTAAAGGGTTGCATGCTTTAAACCTCTTCTTACAAAGGCTGTTTTTAATTCTATCATTAGGAGCTAAGATTATTGTGTCTTTCAAGTCTAAGATTGTTAAAAAGTCACAAAAATTTATAGCCTTGGAAATCCCACCCAGGACATGTTTCTTCTATAAAATGGTTGTTATGCTCCTAGGAGGGATGTTGTTTTCTTGATCAGAAGTAATTTATTACCAAGAAAAAGTTTTTTATAGTTTTGAAATAAGTCTAGAAGTTTTATAATGTCAAAATATAGTTATTTTAATATAGTATTAAAGAGTAATATGATTCACCAGAGAAAGATAATTTTAAATTAGCTGTGGACTTGAGAGAAATTAACATAGGGCAGATATGGGATATAGCTCATAGTTTTATTGTGAAAAGGTATAACTACATAATAGTTTATTTTTAAATGAATCAATAAAGAGATAAGTGGGAGAATTTTATGGACTCCACAGTTAGTATCTACTAGAATAAAATTACTAATTTTGTATAATATTCCTTCCATTATGCAATAAAATTGAAATATTTAAGATTAGAAATTATCAGGCTACTACCTTAATTTGTATTCTTATTGTTTTGTTTTGCTTTAAATTATTATATCTATTTAGTTCCAAGTTGTTTATGAAAGTCCAGTTTTAATATGTATACCTTATTTTACATTGAAGAATTATAAGAGGCTTTACAAAATTCTGTAATACACTGTTTTCTTCAACTCCCTAATTAGACTAATAATCCATCAGAAATGTTTCCTTTGGCCTCAGGTACAGTGATTGTCCTTATGTCAATTGAGAGAGAGAGGCAGAATTGTTAGCTGGATATTGACCAGTCTATTTGATCTTAACTCAAACAATACATAAAGAAACAAAGACTCTTTGTTAGGAATTATGTGGATTCTTTTATTAATTATAGTATAAGGGCAAAATAACAGATAAATGCTTAAGTGTTGTTAGTAACATTTGGTCAACGTGAATAAGAATATATACAGTAGTTACATGAGGAATAAATTGATACAAGTGCTGTTTGGCTGGAATCTATCTCCTCTAGAATCCAGTGTTTGTGTACTTGATCGTCTGTCTGTTTTGTGGTGTTAGAAGATTTTGGAACCTTTGTGAAGGAGGTAGAGCCTAAAGAAAGAGGAACTTAAGCTTTGTAGCCTGGCTCCTCTTCCCATTGGTTCTCACCAACCATAATGCTATAGTAGTGTGTAAATAGGTACCCATGTTCCTGTTGCCATGCTTTCTTTATTGTGATAGAGGGTATTGCCCAAACTGTGAATCCACACCAGTTGTATTCTTGCTGTTGTTGAGGTATTTGAACAAGGAAATTTATGGACAGAAAAAAAGTATTCCTCTTTTAGATACTATCTCAATTCTTTTTCCTCTATTAAAAAATTGCGTCTTCCCTAAAAGATGTGACAAGGAAATTCACATCTATCTGGAAATAATTAGCTTCAGTTGAATTTCATCATTAATTAGTTTCAGAGTTAACCTGTTTTTTGTTTTGACCTGCAAACCTAAAAGTTAAATGTTTATCACAAAGTACTGTAAAAAGTTGATAAAAATATATGTTATTTTACCTATTTTTCTCTCCTTTCTGATTTCTCCCACCTATTGTTTTTATGTTTGATAGCTTAGGGTAGCCATTTTTTATCTTTTCTCCCCCAGATTCAATTTCTAGCAGTGAGAATTATAAGTGTTCCCTAGTAGTTATACCTTTCTCATCAAGTAATGTGGTTGCCTGTTTGCCATAGCACACTACTGAGGAAATCAAAAGAAATGTGTTTGGGGGACCAAGGAGACTGTAAATTTAGATGTGGCTCCAAACCTTCACTGCATGGGATATATGGCATGAATTGCCATATATCATTCCATCATTTCTTGGGAAAAGTCTTTTAAAAACTCACTGTAGTAAGGGAACAGAAAAAACAAAGTTGATATGTGAATACAGTGGCAGCAAATGAGGCATTTACACCCTTAAGTGAGATTAATTAATTTCTACTATTCTCCTTCATGCATTTGAGCATCTACTAAATTCCAGCCATCTAGTAGGTCTATAGACTTCTGAAATATTCAAGTCCCCCTGAATCATGATATTAAAAAAAATCCAATTTTTCCACACTAGCACAGTTCATGGAGAAGCACGTGCCACAGGAAAATATTCAATGCAATGCTTTTCAATTCAATCTGCCACTGCCATCTCTGCTGATTTTAACTGTTCTCTCCCTTTAGACCTGAGCTCTCATATCTAGATTTCCTGGCTGTGACACAATATTACTCCTGACTCATTTTTCATGTCACATTTTTTTTAATAAAATAAGATGTTTTAAACTGGCAATAAATTATACTGAGACCAAGCTGACAAAAGACTCCCAACTTACCAAATCATGAGCAGCATCCTGCCAAGTGGAAGAGGTCTAGGGCCTGCACTTTGAGAGTCACCATATGTTCACTTATACCCATGAACATATTTTAAAATGCTACCCATTGAACATTAAATTACTTAGGACTCCTTTGCCAAGCTGTTGTGATTTCACAGAAATTTCATGACTAATAATATTCCATTGGCTACATGATATGCAACTTAGACCCCAAGAAGCATGGCTATGTAAAGCGTCTTATTTGACATTGAAAGTAAACTTGCATGTATTTCCTCCTCATAACTCATGACAACAGTTTTATTTATAAAATTAGCTATTTGCTATAAGTAGAGAGATTTTATTACTTACCATTTGTCAATTTTATTCATAGATATTTAGCTTTACCTTATTAAAATAATAATTTTAACACATTAATGTAATGTTTTCCTTTTTTTCAAACACCAAGTCACATGAGGATAACTTGTTTTTGTTTCTTTGGTTGGTTGATGTTGGCTCATTTTGGTAAAAATGTGTCTACTCCATAGTTTGAAGAAACATTTTCTGAACAAACATTACTTATCATTTTTAAGTAACGATATATTTAGGGACTACTAGAACTAAGTGTTTTCTGAGAAATGCTGAGAAAATTATCTTTACAAGCATTCTCTACACCCCTGATGTATATGTGCTTACATATAGGCAAACAGATACATACACACTAAAACACATATTCACACACACTCACTCACACACACATACACACAAATACAATATACATACTTACACACATACACACCTGTAAACACACATTCACATTCAATACACATTCTCACACACATTCACACTCACACACACGTACACACATACAAATACAATATACATACTTACACACACACACACACACACCTGTAAACACACATACACATTCAATACACATTCTCACACACATTCACACACTTACACACACACACACACAAAACACAGACACACACACACACACATATTCTTTTCATAATTTTAAAAGTTGTTATCATTGTTCCTTTCCATTGAGCAAGATGGTGTTTAATACCACCAAAGCCTCCTCATTCCAGTTACATGTTTTGGTAGTATTAGTCCATTTAAAATGCCTAGGGAAATTATTACTTATAAATTAAAGAAGTTTATTTCTATAACAGTTTTGGCTAGTGTACTGGCTAGTTTTGTGTCAACTTGACACAGCTGGAGTTATCACAGAGAAAGGAGCTTCAGGTGAGGAAATGCCTCCATGAGATACAACTGTAAGGCATTTTCTCAATTAGTGATCAAAGGGGAAAGGCCCCTGTGGGTGGGACCATCTCTGGCCTGGTAGTTTTGGGTTCTATAAGAGAGCAGGCTGAGCAAGCCAGGGGAGGCAAGCCAGTAAGAACATCCCTCCATGGCCTCTGCATCAGCTCCTGCTTCCTGCCCTGCTTAAGCTCCAGTCCTGACTTCCTTGGTGATGAACAGCAGTATGGAAGTGTAAGCCGAATAAACCCTTTCCTCCCCAACTTGCTTCCTGGTCATGATGTTTGTGCAGGAACAGAAACCCTGACTAAGACAGCCAGTGATCAGTTTGTTCTCAAGAGGGTTCCCTCTTTGTCTATATCACATGGCAGTAGATGGGAGAGAAAGACCTCAGTAAAACAAAACACAAATACTGAGACCAGGCTTAGTTTTTAAACTTTTTGTGTATGTGTATTTTACCTTTGTATATGTCTTGTATCTTGTGAATGCCTGGTCCCCAAGGAAATCAGAAGACATTATGGACCAATACCCTGAAACTGTAACTACAGTTAGTTTTCAGCCACCATATTAGTGCTCAGAATTGCACCAGTTGTCTTGAAGTGTACCCAACCAAGGCTCTTAACTACGGATCCATATCTCATGCTTAATATTTTATAACAGTCCAGCCTTTGTGGAACTTACTGCGTTCTCTTACTACTACCTTATGAAGGTAATGCTTCCAGAAACATAATCAGCTTCTCGTTAAAGGTTCTAGTACCTTTCTAGAGGCCAGACTCAAAACAGCAAACCATAACAACTAGATTATTGAAGATTTTGAGATGATAAGGCTTTAAATAACTAATCTATAGGACCACTACTCGAATTTATTTATAATTATCTCATAAAATTAAACAAAATACCAACAAAATGAATAAGTAAGTAAGGTGAGGTTCTATAGTCCTTTTTTTCTTGTTTCAGCCAGCATCTCCTGTTGGGTTCATAGCCAGAATTCAGAGACATGCTGCAATGCCCAGGAGTTAGAGGAAACTCTTATTATTGTAAAACTAATTCATTCTCTCACCCTTTCCCTTTCCCTCTCCCTCTCCCTCTCCCTCTCCCTCTCCCTCTCCCTCTCCCTCTCCCTCTCCCTCTCCCTCTCCCTCTCCCTCTCCCTCTCCCTCTCCCTCTCCCTCTCCCTCTCCCTCTCCCTCTCCCTCCCTTCCTTCTCTCTCTCCTTGCATTATTTGACTCAGGTCAGATGCATAGAGCATGATGAATAGTTACTCTTGACCAAGAGCTTACAGGGCTACAACATGGTGATATGAAATTGCATATAATATCAATCATCTATTCTCAATCTCTTGATGTCTCAAATTATTTCTCAGTGTTTAATTCAGCTCTCCACAATGATGGTACTTTTCCAAGATAATCATTGGGACACCATTTGGGATATGTTTTTAATATTACTGTAAGCATTGTGTTTATGTATTTTTTGGTCTGCTTGTATATCTGAGTACTTGTTGCTCTTGGAATCAAGAAAGGGGGCATCAGATTCCCTAGGACTGGAGTTAGAGGTGGCTGTGAGCCACCACATGTTTGTTAGGAAACAAATCTGTGTCCTTTTGAATAGAAGCAAGTGTTTTGGGTTATTTTTATGTTTGGTACAAAGATAAAAGCATATTAGATTATAATTGAAATTATTAATAATGTAAGAAAAGAGCTAATCCCCAAAGTGAAACTGAAACTTCCTCATGAACTATAATTTGTGTAATAATCAAAAGTATTTTGAGCAACTAAAATAGAAATTGTTCCCTTTGCTGAGATGTTTCACAGAACAATACAAGAATTACTTTTATCCATTTGTCTTAAGGGACATGTAAATAATTGCAATGCAATTTTTGTTTATATATAATGTGTTAAACACTACGATACTCACTCAAGATACAGTGTCTCATATAGCATTCCAAAATTAAATAAATGTATATAACTAAAAGCTCTTGTACCATGGTTGAATTAATGGAGAAGATAGCTGTCATAATTACTCCGTAGTCTGTATCTCACAGGTTACTCTAAATTCATAGCAATGAGAAGTACTCACTGTAACATTGTACAACTCAAAGGACAAACAATGGACAAAGGCTGTTTAGCATGCCTGTGGACCTCAATTTCCAAACCAGAACAACAATGTAACAAAATGCCATCCTCACCAGCACCTTGAGCATAATTTGTTGTTGTTGTTATTATTATTATTAATTATTTTATTTACATTTCAAATGTTATCTTCCTTCCTGGTTTCCCCTCTTCTTCCCCTGCTCCACAACCCACCCACTCCCACCTCCATGTCCTGGCATTTCCCTACACTGGGGCATTGCCTAGGCTTTATTTTTCACCGGTGTAGGAAAATAGGGACGATCTTGGGACTCTTGTTTGTCAATAATACAATCACCCAATCCTTGCCCACTCTACTGTTCTTCATCTCAACTCTTTCTCTTCTTTGTCAATAACCACTAATTACTCTAAAGTAATTATCCCATTACTTATAAATTGCATTGAAGCAATAGAACTCAATTTGTTTTAAACTGCACAGGGAATTGAATCATGGAAACAGCGATACACTTTTTGTTCTTATGTAGTATTTAAATGGATACGTATTACGGTTGTTGAGTTAGACAAGTTTGTTTTTGCAATTAGTAAAAACATTGAATACAGTGGGTTACAGTTTGAGTACTTCTCTTCCCTTTTATTATTAGCAACTTTGTGCTAACAGCCTACAGAGTAATTATGACATCCATATGCTCCATTAATTGAATCATGGTACACGTGCTTTTAGCGTTCTTTGGACTTCTGATATGCTATATATGAGAGACTGCATCACGAGTAAATATCATACTGTTAAACACATTTTATATTGAATTTAGATTTTTCACATTTTCATTAGGTCAAACTATCAAAGGAAATCTTTCATTTTTCTCCTGGATACATCAAGAAAGTGTCAATAAGTGTGTGATTTGATTTATTTTTCCTTGGAACATGTGAGCAGACATTTTTGGCATCTTCCCTTAGAATAAATAACAAAGAAATGTTCTACCAAAGTGCAGTCTGGCAGATCAATGATTTTACTGGTGTTATTTACAAGAGCATGAGTAACCAGAGACAGCTGCATAATTGAAAAGTCCATTCCAGCATAGTGATGGTATGTGAGACTCATATTCCAAGTGTATTCTGTCCACCTTGCAGACAGCTTCTATCAGAATCTCCTGTCCCCAGGTAATATATACTGGTCTCATAGCACTGGGAAGGGGATTTGTGAATCAAACTTTCTGAATTTCTTCATCCTTCTAAGTTCTGTGGGTTTTCAAGATGATGTTCTGTTTCATTTGCTCCTTGAGATTCATTGGGTCTCCTTCCTTCTGAAGGAGGCAGTGTTTCAATTTAGACAAGATTTGTGCACAGCATGAAGGTATTCATTACATTGAAGGTCCTCCTAGTTTAATTTTTCAAGACTAAGTTCTCAAATCCTTAACTTCAGAAGAAATGATGCATGTTTGCCCAATGTTTACCAAATAAGCAACGTGTCTGATATTATATACTTTTCAGCCATATTTACTAGGTTTCTCCAACCATGACTCTTGAATCCAGACATTTAAAAAATTTCCATCGATTCCATCTTGTTCATGTTATCTCTGCTGTCCTTGTATTCTTTATCCCTCTTCTCCCTATCATTTTATTCTCTTGTACAAATTACAATTTAACCTAGTGCTATCCTTAGATAAGACCACTGTTATCAATCAAGATATTAGATCAATGTTTCACACATTTAACATGTCTTCACATATTTGCAGCAATATAACCCATTCAAAAATATTTTGATGTTGCAAAGGAACGTGCTTTTAAAGTGATAAAGCTATTTCTATTATACTAAATAGCTTAAATAATGTAAAAAATAACTCTGCAATCTAAAAGATGTTTTAATTTCCCCTGGTTCTCAATCCACAGTTTCACTTATACAGCTTTGTTGTTTGCTTCTTATCACATCATCATATATGTGTTGGGGCATCCATTCATCAAAGTGAACTGCCTCCCTGTTATATATCAGAAAGAGCTCAGAGTCTAGAAATTTAATTATAGGTAATTTTAGCATGTCATCATCAATATATAACATTCTTTATATGCATGTGCCACATCAACACATTATGAAGTACACTGAGTTAGAGTTTAGGAATTAGAAAAATCAAGGCAACAGATGTGTTCTCTTAGGGAAAACAGTTTAAAAATATACAAGGATGCTAATATAATAAGTAACATGAATGTGAAATAAACTGGGATAGTGACCTTTTGTGGATCACAGGGTTATATAAAAAAGAGTATACATATGATTATGTTATTCTGCTTGGTTTTTAAAATATTTAATTTGTATATGTTTAGAGATCATGTAAAATGGGTGAAGACATGTGAAATGTGTGAAAGACTCTTCTACGACCTCGATTAAGTAATAATAGTGGTATTATCTAAGAATGTCACTAGGAGAGAAAAGAAGATGAAAAAATTGTGAAATACTTTGAGGCACTAATATCAGAACTCAATATCTAGAATAATCCTTGTTCAATAGAGATTAAGATGAAGATCATAATGTCTTGGGATTTGGTTCAGCAAGTTGGTTTTCATACACTGTTGCATACCAGAACAGCAAACTTGGGGAAGGCTGTAAAACTATTATGAAAAAGAGAAGTTTAGAATGATGCTGTTAAGGCTTGATAATACATCGATATAGACTAGTTATAGAAAGAATGAGTTTTGTCATTTATATATTAACTGAGAAGATAGTACTCCTCAAACATATTCAGAAACTTTAATAATAGGCTCTGCCAGTGCCTGAAAAATACAGAGGTAGATGATCTCAGCCAACCATTGGACTGAACAGAGGATCCCCAACAGAGGAACAAGAGAAAGGACCAAAGGAGCTGAAGGGTTTTGCAGCCCTATAGGAGGAACAACAATATGAACCAGCAAGTACCCCCAGAGTTCCCAAGTACTAAACCATTATCCAAAGAGTATACATGGAGGGACCCATGGCTCCAACTGCATATATAGCAGAGGATGGCCTTGTTGGATATCATTGGGAGAAGAGGCCATTGGTCCTGTGAAGGATCAAATGCCCCCAATTTAGGGGAATACCAGGACAGGGAGGCAGGAGTGGGTGGGTGAACACTCTCACAGAAGCAGAGAGAGGGAGAAAGGATAAGGAGATTTAGTGGGGGGAAGGGAGGACCGTTAAAAGGGATAACATTTGAAATGAAAATAAAGTATCCAATAAAAATTATTTCTTTATTTGAGATTATATTACATCATTGCCCCTTCTTGTTTTCCCCCTAAAGCCTTTCATAAACCCCCTTGATATCTGTTAATTTTTTTAATGTCATAGATTTTTGAAAAGAGCAGGAGGGGAGGCATGTGGGAGGGTTTATAGAAAGGAAAGAGGAAGACAGACATTAAATAAGAAAAGAGCCCATTTTAATTGGTTATCCAATATCAATGGTGAACCCTGAAAACATGCATAAAGATAACATTATTCAGATATTTTAACATGAAGTTATCCTATATAAATAAAAAGCATTTGCAACAAGAATTTAGAGGGTGAGAAGAAAATATGCCTTGGGCTAAAATGGCTAAGAAATTTCTATATTGGGGAAATTCAGTATTTCTTGGGTTAAGTGACAGAAGAGTGAGGCAGAAAAAGAATACTATTAAATCCATGAACTAGAACATTTAAAATGGCCATAGATGAAAGTAAGTTACTGACTTAAGAGCGACTGTTAGTTTGGGGCAACAAATGGTTTTTTGTTAGAGAATGATGACAGAGGACATGTTTAAATGCTACAAAGAGCCAGAAGTCAGGAATACTGAAAACATGGAGAAGAGGGATAGTATTTAGAGCTAGCATTCTGCAGTGTTTGACAGGACAAGATTCTACACAAAGGTAGAAAGACTGACCTCAAATTGGTAGAAAGCAAATAGAAAGATGCAGTTGGAATTGAAAGCTTAGTACCTAAAACAGAGGATAAATTACTTCTGATTTCTTAGAACTTCCTCTTGCTCTATGTGATGCTAATTCAACTTTGTGCCTTTAACATTTAATCCACGAAACTACAGAGCCTTAATGGATTTAGTGCCAAAAACACGGAATAAGAATTATGTATTCTGTCTTCTATCTCCTCTTTCCTCTTCCTTCTATTTCTTTGTCCCTCCTCCTCTTCCTCTATTCTCTCTGATGATAGTCTTCCTCTAATTACTACCTCTATTTCATTTTCATTGCAAAGAGAGGAGTCCAGCTACAATGGGTATTCGCCAACACAGGGTTATATATGTAAAAAAATGAGACTTCCATGTCTGTTCTCAGACATTAAGACATTATTTCTTTTCCTGTGACAAAACCTTAATTTTTTTACTAAAAGATAAAAACATGTAAGAGGGATGTTTTGGCTTATCTCTGGGAGGAAAGCAGAATTTTGATTTTAAGACACTTGTATCCTATTGGGTAAAGTTCCTGTCTCAAAAAATCAGATGCCTGTACTGGACAGAAATTCAGGATTGGGCTAACTCTTTGAAAGAAGGGTTGCTGTATCAGAATAGTCATTGATTCTTTGATCTTTTACTTTTAAAATTTGTTTATTCTTGTTTATTCAACAAATTTCTTCTTTACATATTCAGTTAGTTCCTGTTCCTGACCTACTCATGTTTAGTTGCTTAATCTACTTAATTTTTTTTGAACTCTGTGTTGATCAACTGGGAAATCAATATAAAGATATCTAAATCATAGGAAAACAGCAATTACATAAGATTTTCATGGGAGATGTAGAATTTTCTTCTACTACCACCACCAGATTCACCCATAAGGTCATCATTCTAATTGTTATCACAATTTAGTTGTGGCTTCTGCAGGTAAAATAATAGGACCAATTCACCTTAGTAACTAAATTTTCTGAGTCTTAAAATGTAATTTCTACTTTAATTAAATTCTGTATCTAGTGGTTGAAATATTTTAAGTGGTAAAGTTGGAATTTGAAGTCGATGCATTACAATTTTAGATGTTACTGTTAGTAATATTCTGGTTTTGACCTTCATAATTAGAAGGCCCTCCTTTGCTAGAAAATGAAATACTTAAAGAGATTTGCTTTGAGATAAAACACCTAAAATATCAAGCTTTTACATGCAATGATAGCTGCAATCATTGTTCATGATGGTCAAGTAAAAGAGTTACTTAAGTACTTTGGATGAATGGGGTAGAGTCACCAAGAGGAATCTTCTGCTGAGATGACCTACTATGCTGACATCAGTCCCACATGGGGGTCCATCCCGTATACAGTTATACAGTTACCAAACCCAAACACTATTGTGGATGCCAAGAAGTGCATGCTGAAAGGAGCCTGATATGGCTGTCTACTGAGAGGCCCTGCCAGAGCCTTACAAATACAGAGGTGGATGTGCACAGCCAACCACTGAACTGATCACAGTGTCCCCAAGAGAGGAGTTAGAGAAAGGACTAAAGGAATTGAAGGGGTTTGCAACCCCATAGGAAGAACAACAATATCAACCAACCAGACCCTACCCCTACACCCCAACAGAGCTCTGAGGGACTAAGCTATCAACCAAGGAGTACATATGACTCCAGCTACATATGTAGCAGAGGATGGGCTTGTCAGGTATCAATGGAAGGAGAGGTCCTTGGTCCTATAAAGGCTCAATAGATGCCCCAGTATAGGGGAATTGAGGGTGAGGAGCTGGGAGTGGGTGGGTGGGAGGAGGAACACCCTCATAGAAGCAGGAGGAGGGAGGATGGGATAGGGGGTTTCTGGGAGGGGGGGGAACCAGGAAAGGAGATAACATTTGAAATGTTAGTAAGGAAAATATCCAATAATAAAAAGGCAATAGAACCTTGACCATTGTCATATTATAATACCAATCTCTGAGATGGAGAACAGGCCCCAATGGAGGAGCTAGAAAAAAATACCCAAGGAGCTGAAGGGGTCTATAACACTATAGGTGGAACAATGATATGAACTAACCAGTACCCCCAGAGCTCATGTCTCTAGCTTCATATGTAGCAGAAGATGGCCTAGTTGACCATCATTGGGGGAGAAGCCTTTGGTCTTGCAAAGATTATATGCCCCAGTACAGGGGAATGCCAGGGCCAGGAATTAGGAGTAGGTGATTGGATTGGGGAGCAGGGAGGGGGAAGGGTATAGGGGAATTTCAGGATAGCATCTGAAATGTAAATGAAGAAAGTATCTAATAAAATTTGCTTTAAAAAAGGAGATAAATGTTTAATGTTATCTGAAGCATTATTAATACACAACAAATATTCAAAGACTTCAAAATATTTTCTAGGACCAAAGTAAGATATATTTGGACTCATGACATTGTTGGTAATAAGAGTGGGGTTTGGGTTTAGTGGATCATCTTTTTAGCCTGAATCATATTGTTAGATTAGAGAATGTATCGATTTTTAAGAGTAAAATATATGACTGTTTGTAACAAGCAAAGCAATGTGCAAAAGAAGACTTGTGTAGTAATTATTTTATCCTCATGCTTTTCTATTTGTCTTCCACTTGGCTCTTGCATATGTATCATATAGAATATCTATTATGCTATGCAGTGAAAAACTTTACCAAAATTGATTCAGCATCATCTTTTAAGTAAATTGTGAAGAAATAAAATTTATTTTCCTTTTTGTTGTTCTTTACAATGTCTATGGAATATAATTGTAGTCCCAAATAGTCACAATCATGTCTTTGTTTATCCACTGATCATGCTGACTCCAAGGCTTACTTAATTTTTAAGATGTCTTTGGATCCCTCTCCATTGTCTCTCTTGATCCTGAGTGTTAGCTGTGCTGTAACTGCTAAGTGAATCATTCAGCTTGTGTTGATGTTTCTTTGTATATATACTTTTGTTTTTCTCTGGAATACATTTCCTTTGGGCTCCATTGTTGTCAGATGACATTTTTCAATGGCAAGCAGGTTCACACATTTCATTTTCTACAGGTATTTCTCAGATCATGCCTTGTCTAGACTTAGGTGTTCACCGTGCCCTGTATCAGCATGTAGAGTACATTGTATGGCAGCCTTAGCATGGTGATGAGCTTATGTTTACATAGTTGCCTTCTGCTTTTCCAGCTGATTCTTATCTACAAGAAGGACAGAGTTTATTTTCCTTTAAAACTCCAACATACTTGTCAAAGGGTGGCAAACATATTAAAATAGCTTAATTTATGTTTTCTAAAATATAGATAAAATATATATCAAGGAAATAGAAATAGGAGAAAATTCCCATGTCTTGTGTTTAGTTCTGTCATCAAGCTTGATGAGTTATGAAAAAGCCCCAGAGTCTCTACAGGATTCTGTTTTCCTTAAGTTGACAATAAAATAGTTGAGTACTCTTTTCAGCAAATATGTATCATAGTTTTGAGCTTCAATTCAAAACCACAGAAATACCAAATAAACTTACTATCTTAAAATAGTGGCAGAGTCTTATTTTCAATTAATGTATACCGTGCAAATTATAGATTCTGTAGAAAAAGTGAAGTTCCCTAACACAACTATATTTAATATCATATTAGAAAATGTTTATAATATTTCTTCAATATGTTTCCCTGATACAATCTTTATAGTGTCTTGGAGGGAAATATAGTCTCATTCATTTGTAAGCTTTTCTTTTCACATTATACATAACATATTAATGTTAAGACAAAAATCACACATTTTTTATTGTGAGTTGAAATTAAATCATTGGCTACTTGGTATGATTGGACTGGATTAATTCTTTCAGTATTTGTGGAGGGTGAAATTTTCCTCAAGTTTTATAATGCGGGGATGTATATACTTCAAAGGCAAAATATAAGACATCAGATATGATAGATGTATACAACTGATTTCTTTTTGCAATATTTTGGGGAATATAGAGTGAGCAAGAGTGGAGATTAGACTGAGCAAAGGAGTAAAAACTTTCAGGGAAAGCTTGACTTATTTTTTTTTAATACTCACTTTACATCTCCTTCCTCTCCTCCCACCCAGACCACTATCACATACCCTTCCCCTTGTTTCCCTCTCCTCTCCTCTTCAGAGAAGGGGCACTCAACACCCTTGGGTACAAACCTGCCCTGGCACTTCATGTGGCATCAGAATTCAGTGCATCTTCTTCCACTGAGGACAGACAGAGAAGCCCAGCTCTGGGGAGGCTACTCAAAGGCAGGCAACAAAGCCAGAGGCAGTCCCTGATCCAATTGTTAAAAGACCCACGTGAAAATGAAAGTGCACATTTAGTACAAATGTCAGCCAACCATTGGACTGAGCACAGGGTCTCCAATGGAGGAGTCAAAGAAAGGACTGAAGGAGCTGCAGGTGTTTGCAACCCCATAGGAAGAACAACAATATCAACCAACCAGACCCAGATCTCCCAGGGTCTAAACCACCAACCAAGGAGTACACATGGAGGGACCCATGACTCCAGCTGCATATGTAGCAGAGGATAGCCTTGTCAGGCATCAATGGGAGGAGAGGCCCTTGGTCCTGTGAAGGCTCAATACCCCAATGTAGGGGATGCCAGGACAGGGAGGCAGGAGTGGGTGGGTAAACACTCTCACAGAAGCAGAAGGAGGGAGGATGGGATAGGGAGTTTCAGTGGCGGGAAGTGGGGACCTGGAAAAGGGATAACATTTGAAAAGTAAATAAAGAAAATATCCAATAACAAACAAACAAACAAACAAACAAAACAAATGTCTAGTGGGCCTAGGTCCAGTTTACACATTGCTTTGGTTGATGGTTCAGTCTCTGTGAGCCTCTACGGGCTCAGGTTAGTTAGCTATGTAGCTCTTCTTGTGGAGTCTGTGACCCCTCTTGCTCTCTCAATCCTTCCCAGATCTTGCACAAAACTCCTTGAATTCTGCCTAATATTTCGCTGTGGGTCTCTGCATCTGTTTCCATCAGCTTCTGGAAGAAGACTCCGAGAAGACAGTCATGCTAGGATTCTGTCTGCAAGTGTTGCAAAGTATCATTAATAGTGTCAGAAATTGGCTCTCTCTCACATGGACTGGGTCTTATGTTGGGCCAGTCATTAACTGGTCATTCCCTCATATATCTGCTCCATTTTTTATCTCTGTACATTTTCTAGGGAGGATAAATTTTGGTTTGAAGATTTTGTGAGTAGATTGTTGCCCCCTCCCTTCTCTCAAAGACCTGACTGGTTATAGGAGGTGGCCACTCCTGGCTCCATTTATCCAGTGGCTAGGAGCCTCAGCTAGGCTCCCCATAGACTCTAGACTCTGTTCTCTGTCCTGAGTCTCGGAGATGCCCTAGACACTGATTTCTGTTCTGTTATCTCTCCCAATCCTATCATCATTACCACCACTCTGCTCTTCTCACACCTGATCATCCACCTTCATTACATTCCCCATGCTCTTTCCCACCCAGTTCTTGCTTTTTATCCACATCTTTGTCTATTTTAGATCCCTTTCTGAGTGAAATTCAAGCACTCAACAAGGGCCTTACTGTTACTTAGCTTCTTTGGGTCTGTGGATTGTGGTATGGTTACGCTGTACTTTATGGCTAATATCTACTAGAAGATAAATGTATACCATATGTGTGTCTGTGGATCTGGGCTACTTCAGTGAGGATGATATTTTCTAGCTCAATCCATTTGCCTGAAAATTTCATGATCTCTTTGTTTTTAATAGCTGAGTAGTATTCCACTGTATAAATATGCCACATTTTCTTTATCCATTCTTCAGTTGAGGGACAATCAGGTTGATTCCTGTTTCTGGCTATTACAAATAAAGTTTTTATGAACATAGTTGGGCAAATGTCCTTGTAGTATTGTGGAACATCTTTTGGGTATATGCCCAGGAGTGTTTTAGCTAGGTCTTGAAGTAGAACTACTCCAAATTATTCTAAGAAACTACCCAGTTGATTTCCAAAGTGGTTATACAAGTAAGTACTCCAAAGTGCAATGGAGGAGTGATCATTCTACTCCACAACAAGCGTGTATGAAAATCCATCAATGTCATCAATCAATGTAATCTAACATATAAACAAACCAAAAGGAAAAAAAAAAGGTCATCATCTCACTAGATGCTAAAAAAGACTTTGAGAAAATCTAACACTCCTGTTTGTTAAAATGTTTTAGAGAGATCAAGTCTAGAAGGCACATAACTAAACCCAATAAAAACAATATACAACAAACCAATAGACAGCATCAAATTAAGAAACTAAAGCAACTCCATTAGAATCAGGGAAAAAACAAAGGACAACTCTCTCTTTATCTATTTAATATTATACTTGATATTCCAGGTAAAACAATAAAACAACATGATCAAGGGAATAGGAATTGGAAAGGAAGAAATCATAGCATTGCTATTTGCATATGATGTGGTAATATACTTGTGACCCCAAAAATTCTACCAGAGACCTCCTACAGCTGAAAAACACCTTAAGCAATGTGGCTGGGTACAAAATTAACTCAAAAAATCCAATAGCCTTCCTTTGTACAAATGATATTTGGGCCAAGAAAGAAATTATGGAAACAACATAGTTTACAATAGTCATAAGTAATATAAAATATCTTGGTATAATTCTAATCAAGCAAGTGAAAGATCTGTATGACAAGAACCTCAAGTCTCTGAAAGAAGAGATTGAGGAAGATATCATAAAATGAAAAGATACCCCATGGTCATGGTTCATAGTGAAAATGATCATCTTACCAAGAGCAATCTACAGATTCAATACAATTCCCATCCAAATCCCAATACAACTATTTATAGACCTTGAAAGACTAGTTTTTGGCTTCATATAGAAACACAAAACCACCGAGGATAGCTAAAAAAAAAACACCCAAAAACTGTAAAATAAACATATTTTTGGAGGTATCACAATCCTTGATTTCAAACTGTGCTGCAGTAATAAAAACCCAAATGATATTGGCATAAAAACAGATAGGTTGATCAATAGAATAGATTCAAAGACTCAAATATAATTCTACATACCTAAGGACATTTGGTTTCAACAAAGAATATAAAATCATACAATGGAAAAAGAAAGCATCTTCAACAAATAGCCTAACTGGATGTCTGTATGTAGAATGACAATAGATCCATATTGATTTGGTTTTCTAATACTCAAATCATTTTAAATTTATTTATTTTATTTTTTATGATTGGAAAGATAAAATATTCTAATCCAATCCACCCATTCCATTCCCCTTAATTCTCCTGCCAGCCACACTCCATTTACCTAAGGTCATATATTTTTTTCTTTTAATGAATGAGCCTTTCATGTTTGTGAAATGGAAAATAACGATATTTGCTTTCCGTTATTCTAGTTTCAGAACCTTTTGAAAATTATGAGGCAATCATCAACAGTGTTAAAGGGTGAGCACAAGACAATCGCAATGAAGGTGTTGGTTAAAAGCAACCCTTACATACTCAAAGTCAGAAAGAGGTTTTTGGGTGTCTATGCTGGGAAGAACAAGGCTAGAATTCAGTTTGAAAATATCAGAAGCATGTGTTTGTAGATTGGATTAGTAAAATGTTGGCATTTGCAAATATAATCTTTCTGGAAATGTAAATCCCTTTATTTCTTTTTGGTTTTGTTGTATAAATAATGTATGGTTTATCAATATGAGTGAGAATATTTTAATCATATCTATCAGCATAGACATCTCGAATACTACCCATTTCTTCTGGTATGAAGATTTGAATTTATTCCCTGTGTAATTTAGAGACATTAGGAGAACAAATAATTTACTGTGTTCACCATCTGGACAAAATACTTAAAGAAGAGAAAAAAATCCTGCTTTCTCTTTAAATGAAACTTTATTCCTTCTGATAACCATTGCCCAACTGCATGCAACAATCTTAACCTCTGGTTATATATATTGTTTGCATTTTAGTTGAATTAATTTTAGATTTTACATGTAAGTTTAAATACATAATATATGCTCTTCTATTTAATTTAACATAACATCATACATTCCCATTCATGTTGTCACCATGTGTGTATAATACATTATATCACATTTGGTTCATGTATTAAGTTGTTGATAAACATTTAAAGTCACTTTATACATGGAATGCTCTGACTACAGTACACTATTTCCAATATACTGATTTCAACTCCCTTGGCCCAATTATCAGAATTTTTTGCATTATGTCGATTATCTACTTGTATGTGGTTTTTACATCTTTTCCATTTCCATTCCATAATACTGGGAATCAAATGGAGAACTCTATGTATAGAAGATAAGGACTGTATCTAGTCTCAGGACTATTTCCCTAAGCCTTACTTATTGTTTTCTAGATGAACTTCCATAGTTTTAAAATGTCTATATTCATTTACTTTTTCATGAAAATACACAAAAGAACCTACTGTTTTAAAGAAAGCATGAACACACACACACACACACACACACACACACAATTATCTGTATCATACATGTATATATAGCATTTTATATTTGTTATGAGATTTAAAACATGGATTTGACAAAAATTGATGAAAATTCAAGTATTGGACAAGGTACCCACATAATAATTTTTTTCCATTTTTAAAAATTATCTTTATTGTTTTGTACTGTGCATTCACTGTCCCTCTCCCATTCTGCTCCTCGGCAGCCCCTCACCCCATTCCTCCTCATCCATCTACAAGAGAATTTCTTCCCAGCCCCCACCCTTACACCAGGCCTCCTCAATCCCTGGGGCCACAAGTCTCTCAAGGGTTAGGTGAATCTTCTCTCATTGGAGCCAGATCGGGCAGGCCTCTGCTGTGTATGTGTCCGGGCCTCGGATCAGCTAGTATATGCTACCCGGTTGGTGGCTCAGTGTCTTAGAGATCTTGGAGTTCTTGGGTGGTTGAGACTGCTGATCTTCCTGAGGGGTTACCCTCTTCCTCAGCTTCTCCCAGTCTTTCCCTAATTCAGGGGTTACCGGCTTTTCTTCATTGGTTAGGTCTAAGTATCGGCTTCTGTCTCAGTCAGCTGTTTGTTGGGCCTCTTAGAGGGCAGCCATGCTAGGCTCCTGTCTGCAAGCACATCATGGCATCAATAATAGTGTCAGACCTTGGAACATCCCCTTGAGCTTGATCCTATTTTGGGCCTGTCTCTGGACCTCCTTTACCTCAGTCTCTTCTCCAGTTTTGTCCCTGCAGTTCTTTTAGACAAGTTCTTAGTTCATTAGACTCAGCACCACTCCTCCACCTGATGCCCTGTTTTTCTACTGGAGGTGAACTCTACAAGGGCCCTCTCCCTACTGTTGTGCATTTCATGTGCGGTCCCTCCCATTGACACTTGTGATTCTCTCACCTCCAGGGTCTCTGGTACATTCTAGAGGGACCTTCTCTCCAAGGCTGTACTTTATACTCATTCTGCTGGCCCTCGGGGCTTCACTCAAGGTCCCCTCTCAATACCTGATCATGTTCCCCCCTTTCCCCTGCCACTTTTCCACCCAATTCCTTCCTTTCCTCTGCCCCCTGGTTTCCTTTGCCTCTCTAGTGATTGAGTTCTGTGGACTTTATACTAGGTATTATGTGATGTTTTTGGCTAATATCCACTTATTTGTGAGTACATACCATGTGTGTCCTTTTAGATCTGAGATACCTCATTCAGAATGATATTTTCTGGTTCCATCTATTTGCCTGCAAAATTCATGATGTCCCCGTTCTTAATAGCTGAGTAGTTTTCCATTGTGTAAATGAACCACATTTTCTGTATCAATTCTTAGGTTGTGGGACATCTGGATTTTTTTCCAGTTTCTAACTGTCACAAATAAGGCTGCTATGAACATAGTGGAGCACATGCCTTTGTGGCATGGTGGGGCATCTTTTGGGTATATGCACAAATAAATGCTTTTAGGGTTATGTGTTAAACACCTTGGGAAAAAAACAATGGAAATTTTCATGATAAATAGTTGAAACATCCTTCTCTCTTGATTATTGAACTATTTCAGTCCTGCTATTTATATGATTAATCAATAGCTAATTAAAGAATTAAACTTTGAACATATTTTAATTTGCATCATTAATAGAAATACATTAATTCATGTTTCATAATTTTTAAAAATTAATATGAAACAAGAAATGTATTAAAATATGAACTTTTGAAACATGAAACATAATTTCTTATCATATATTCATCAGTTTCACTGTTTAAGAGTTCTTTTTGACACAACTTGCAAGACTGAGTCTTTACAATTACCTATTGCACATATATACTTGCCAAAGAAAATTGCATGCTAGGAGATGCAATTGCATATATAATATTCTGAAGAAATATGGTAGTGAAAGTAGACTTCTAGAAGAAGGGCTTTTATCCAAATTTTCCATGTATTCTATGCCAGATATCACTTATTTCTTGTACATTCTATTTCATAAAGACTCATCTGCTCAAAAACAAATAATAAACATAATTACAGTTGTAATTATTCATTTGCATTGGTATTGTGGATGTAGGAATACCACAGACAATTTGGAAAAAAAAAAGTATCTCTCTTGGTAGGTTTTGTTACTCGTGATGAAGAGAGTTTAATTTCATTTCTTTTCCATCAAAAGCTTTCCCAGCGTGCATTTCCTATTTCTTACCATAGAAGTTAACTCTAACATTAGAATTACAAATTGGTACACTTTTTAAAATGCATGATTATTTTGAACTGAAAAGCTATGTGTACGCATGCATGTTTCACACTCGATAGAATGTATGTGTTGCATGATAAATGAGTCTGTAGGGTCTCAAAGCTTGGGTACAAAGTAGATGCTTTGAGGAAATCTTGAAGTGATAACTTTTCTTGATTTGTGTATTTTAAAGTGATCAATTTTTCTCATCAATTATCCATCAATTAGACCTTTATATACTTTCAGCCACCATGGTCTTGATACTACATTTAATTAAAACTAAATTGTTGGTAGATTTAATAATCTGTAAGTATGCCAATTCAAGAGCAGTGTCCATGGTCAAGTAATATATTTTTGTTATTACATTAAGTTTTCTCACCAATTTTTATCAAAGAGATGCCTTTCTTCATCTTGCCAACTTTGTCAAAGATCACTAGCAATTTATTTAACAACTAATATTTTGTTATGAAGTTTGCTGTGTCTGTCTTTGCTATGCCACACTGTTTTGCTCAGGATAGCACTGTAACATATTTTTAAAAATAGGTGCTACAGGGATTCATGTTTTATTCATTTTAATAAAAATTACTGGCTGCATTGTGTTATTACAGTTCCATATAAAATTTGTATTTCTTTTGTTATTGTTTTGATAACAGTGGGATTTTTATTTGGTGTCCTGGAATAGGAATAAATATTACAGGAAAATATCTGTGTAACCCAATTCTGAGGCTCTGGATACAATCTTGATGCTAAGACCTGGTATAGTGTGTCTGGGGCCCGAGTCTGTGCTATCTGCAGGACTAGACATAATACCAGGTGAGGCTTTTGCTGGAGTTTGAGACATTTGAAGTTTGGTCTGAAACTGTGACCCAGTGAAAAGGGAGTCTCTTCCTGTGCCTTCTACAGAGTTAAGTGTTGCTTCTGTCTTCTCTTACTACATAGAAAGCATCTTGTCCCATGTTGTGCTGAATATTGCTAGGCTTAGATGTTGTAACGTGGACTGTTTGTTCTATATGCTTTGATCACTTTATTTCTCTCTGAACTCGACATAAAATAAATCTTCGCCTGCTCCCCTTAGCTTTTGCTAAAGCATTTGCATGCATTAGTTTTAATGAATGTTTCCTTATTTGTTTGCAGATGTGCGTGCATTTGCATGTGCTTGAGCATTTGCGTGCGTGTGTGTGTGTGTGTGTGTGTGTGTGTGTGTGTGTGTGTGTGTGTGTGTACCACAGCAGACATATAAAAGGATAGCTTATAAGAGTCACACTTTTCCTTCGACAGCATAGGTTCTGAGGACAGAACTCGTGTTGTCAGGTTTTATATGAAGTTCTTTTACCCATTGAGCCATCTCACTTGTTAACCTCTCAGCTAATGTTTCCATGAGGAAATGAAGGTTGAAAAGTCATATTATGCCATCCCACTGATAAAGCCAATTTTTAATTTTATGTAAATTAAGGATTTAAAACTAATTTGAATATATTTTTACCCGTGAGTCAAATCTGAAAATTTTACACCTAATACTAAGCCTGTTTACAATTTCCAGTTTCTAACCATTTCTAAGCTTGTTCTCATGTTATTGTTATATCTCCTCTGAGAAGATCTCAGGGGGATAGGTCCTGCAGTTAAATAAAGTCTGATATCAGCTGTCTCTTGCTCTGTGTGCAAAGCTGGCTCTGCTGATTACAAGATGTGCCTGAGTTCTTCATTCCCACAGTGAATGGTTGTGACATTGATATATAGACTGATTTCTATCCTGCTTGAGTTGTTATATAAATATAGTGCATAAATATTTCCTTACAAAGACCACAGTATAGTATGTTTTATATTATAGAAGTGAGATAGAAGCTGGTTTTCCAAATATACATTTTATATAACAAAATAATGTATACTTGTAATATAAGCACAAGCCAACTTTAATGAGCAAACCCATGCCGGGCAGTGGTGGCTCACTCCTTTAATCCCAGCACTTAGGAGTCAGAGGCAGGTGGATTTCTGATTTCAAGGTCAGCCTGGTCTACAGAGTGAGTTCCAGAACAGCCAGGGTTACACAGAGAAACCCTGTCTCTAAAAAATAAATAAAAATAAAATAAGCAAGCCCACTTAAAATGTTGGTAGTATATTTCTTTATATACCTTATTTCATAAAACATGCCCCTTTCATTGACATTTATTACATAGAATCATCTGTGTAAAGCTAACATGAAAATTAAAGACAACTAGGAAAAATAAATCAAACTCAGTATGATGAAAGAAGAAACTTTAGATGCTCTCTTTAAAAAAGTAATATGGCTTTTAAATCAACTCGTGGTTGTCTGGCATTTCTACTGATTAATGCCCAGGAGTTGGTGAGGCATTCTAATAGGATAAACAAGAAAAAAATTAATTTCTTGACATAACATGAGGGTCAGCTTAATATATTAATATCCCAACTATGTCTCTTAATCACACATGCTTACAACCTGAAGTAGCCATTACTTCACTGTGAAATTTCTACGGTTAAACACAATAGCCCTTCTATCTGCACATCATCGACTTTTATTGCATCAAACATTAGAAATAAAGCCAGGCCTTGGTTTTAATTACAAGCACCCAATTATTGTTAGTTGTAATTAAACAGAATATTTTCTGAGTACATTTCGTTATGAAAGTGCTTGGAACAATGCCACTGGGAAACTTACACCACCTTATAGCTTTAGCTATAGTGTCACTGTTGATAAGGAACTCAACGAAAGCCATTCAAGGGACTTCTGGATTAACTTTTGCAGATGTGCACTTTGAATCTATCGATCATTATGACAACACATTTTAATAAGTGCACTGTGGTTTATATTTAAAAGCACTATGCTGTTTATAGCAAAAGCAATTATGCTCCGCTCTGTCTCCCGAGCTAGCTAAAAGGAAGCTGTCTGTGGAATACAGAAAACTACAAGTTTGTAATTGTAATTACTGCTGTTTAAATGCAGAGTGTTAGCCACCCTCCAAACTGGGTCAGAGACCTGCTTATCATGAGTGCAGTTCACTCAATATGTATTAAGGTTCATCAAGATTCATATTAATAGATAAAAGAAAACCTGGGGAGAAACCTGTATGTTGTATCCATCACAGATTTCTCTGAAGCCTGCATTAACCTGCCTTCTGTCCTGACCTTCATCAATTTGTGTGCTCCTGCCAGGAGTGATGTCAAGTGATGTCTAGTCAAGTGATGGTTTTGTCTTGAAGCAGATGCTTGGTTAGAAGCCATGGGAGCATCTATGAACATTCTGCACCTATGCCTTTTCCATGTCCAGCTAGTGCAGATCTTGACTCATGTTGCCTTTCCCAACTCTTGGTATGACCTCTGCCCACACTTCTTCCCTTATCTGTGAATCACTTCTTCCACACTGTGTCCTACACAGACTCAAATATATCTCCTTTATTATCTGATATTCTTGCTCAATTTATAGACCGAAAACAAAATGTCTCACTGAAATGGGCTTCAAGGTTTTAGAACTTTACACATCTTCAATTGCTTCCTCTGCTTTGTTGTTCCATCACATTCATTATTTACCTCAAATTGTTTCTAGACACAGTTCATTAAAAGTAGATTTTTTCTTTGTTCTAATGCCTTTTACATTATAGTAATGTGTCAGTAACCCCACCTATTATTTCACCACCTGCTGCTTTGCCTTCCTTTTTCCTGTATTTCAGGGAAAATAAAGACCCAAATATTCATTTGTGAAGCTAGCTCTGATCTTCCTTCTTTTAATACATATTTTTGATTGAGAAAGTAACTGGCAATTAGGACTCCTGGATTACGATTCTGACTTGGTATATTAATGTGCACTGGATTTTAATGGAGTTCAAAATTTTAAGTATAAAATGGACAATGGAGGAAGTTATGGGTTTTGTGCCTTATTGATACCTGTGTGTTTTCTAATGTGTGACAAAAAGAGAGTGCATGAAACATGACATGTTATTTTGTGAGTGCAGGTTTCTTAGTTCATTTTTCTGCTGAGGTCTAGATACATGATTTTCAGACTCTGGGGTGTGTTTCATTCGACTCACCCGACTCACCCAGAGATTAGCACGAGTTTGCAGTTCAGCAAGACATTGGATATGTTTATGAACAATAGATGAGAGAGAATTCGTGAGTCATGCTTTGAAGGGAAATAGAACTTTGAACACTGATACACTATCTGAGTGCAAGAATGAAGTCCGTAGAACTCACATTACAAATGAAGACACTGTAATGTGCTGAATGTTTAGCAGATTTAACGCTATCCACATGAATACTCAGTAAAATATTCCCCCTGGAAAAGATTGACAAACTTGGAAACATTATACTTTTAAAAATTACTGCAAAATCGGACAAGGAGATTGCTGTGGAAGATATTTACAAGGTACAGGAGTAAATTATATACTATTCACATCTGAGAACATAAGTTTATAAAATTGTTTTTTTTTGTTTTGTTTCCAATAAAAAAGATCAAGGAAGACAGCATTACAATTGATGTATGAAGTTTGGAATATTTTTAAAAGATTAAAAAAAGAAAATGATTGTCCCAGTACAATCTGTAAAATGTTGTTGTATACTATCTGATTTTTGAGGTTATGATTATTTCAGTAAGCATTCATGTTTATCAACCAAATATGTGTACAATGCCTCACTTTGTATGTGCATCTAAATATCAGCATTAATTTATCATATTCCAGGAGAATATATACAAGCAGCAACAGAACTTCAGTAGCATGAGTAATTCATCTAGCCATCCTGATGGGCATGAGATGTAATCTTTATAAAGTTTTAATTGCTTTTTCTTAATGATTATAGATAGTGAGCTTTTATGTGTTTATTTTCAATTTGTAATTTTATTTGAATTGTATTTGTCACATTTGTCTGCTCATATATTGGATTATAAATACACACATAATGTGTATTTATAATATGTGTGTGGATTATAAATTCACATGTGTATTTATAATCCAATATGTTTAAGACATATATGTGTTTATGGTATACACACACTAACACACACACACATACACACACACACACACACACACACACACACACACACATACACAATCTCTTCCCTACAATATCTTCTCATAATTCTAGATTTGTATTTAGGTCTCTGGCTCAGTTTGAGTTTGTTTTGTGAAGAGTGTGTACACAGTGATTAGATTGCTAATTCTTTTGTAGATGCCCAGTTCTTATAACTACACTGCCTTTGCATTATATCCACAATCATTTGTCTATTTGTATGGTTCTTTTGCTAGCATTTCAACCTTTTTCTATTGATTTGTTTATTCATTCACCAATACCACACCATTCTATTACTATTGCTCTACAGCTATTCTGGCCCATGTGTTTTTTCTGAGGGTGTCTATAAAGAGAAAGTTGACTGCATATATGGTGAGGTATATTAAAAAGAACTTGATATTTGAGAGTTTTTCCTAAAAAAATTCAACAAAACGCTGTAAAACAAATATGTTTAAAAGTGAACAAATATGTTACTTAAAAGAGCTTCTATTGTTAATTTATAATAATAGTTGTGAATATTAAAAAGATTACCTGTTCTATAGCTTAGCTGTACTCTTTCTATTTCATTCATGGGTTGGACATGATTAAATCAATTGTAACTTCAAATGGAAGAAGTGTATTTTGTATATATAGTATAAAATATGATGAATGTAGAATTGCTTTGTTCTTAGCCTGAATTCTCTGTTCATTTAAACATAAATAGTTGCCCATACCATGCTGAGTCCATCAAATACTATTGAAGATAATCTGCTTGCTACTTGCTTTCTTCCAGGCCCAATAGAGACAGATTTTGACAAAAGTATATTCTCTTAATCTCTAATGTAATTAATTAAATTACTACTTCCTATTATTAGAACCATTTATGGTTTACTTCTTACAGCCACCTTTCTCCATTTCTTTTAATAGGTTAGAATCATATATTTTTAGAAGTTGTATAAGTAGAAGAGTATGAATAACTGAACTAACTTAATTTTGGCACTTTCTCATAGTAACCCTTTTCTAGATTTCTTAATAAAGGTGATTTTTATAGACAACTAAATTTATCACACACACACACACACACACACACCAAGGAGGGTTTTACAGTTAGGTTAAGTTTTTTTGTGTGTTTACATTGAGGCTTTAGATTCCACCTCACCCTCCCTTCACTCTATGGGCAGATAAGCACTAACATCCACAGGGGATTCAGTAACAGCATGAAAGTTCATCTTTGAAGAGCTGCCCAAAGCTTTGTAATGTACTGGAAGGCATGCAGACTATATGCAGGAGTGGTGACTAGATGAAAAATTCCTGTCAGCAAATGCAAACCTCAGCAATGCAAAGGACAAGGCTTTACACTTCTAGAAAAAGTTGTGGTAGCTAGATAAGGGTTGGTGTGGGCCCAAGTGTTCGTGGCTCCTTTCCAGTTATTATACCATTAAAGACCAGGGGAAAAAAGCAACTTAGAAGAAAAGGGATTATTTTAGATCACAACTCTAGATTTTACATTATTTCCTGAAAGTCAAGGAAGGTACATGAAAGAGGTGTTGCCACCCACTGTCAGAATAAAGGAAGAATAAATCCAGGCAGACCTCATCATGCTCTGTCCGCTCTGCATTGACGCCAGAGTCCCATGCCAAGGTGGAGAACTGTGCCACCCACAGTGGGTTGGTCTTACCTTGTCAGTTAACATCTACAATGCTATATGGACATGCTTAAAGTGAAGAAAAAAAAAACTTAAACCTCTCTTCCCAGGTAATTTTATGCTGTAAAAATACACAGGTTAAAACTAGCACAATGGGTTATCAATTGTAGATAGACCTAAATTCAGATCTGGCAGTGATATTCGCTAGTTGTGAAATTCTGTAACTTATTTAACTTTTCAAACTCAAAATTGTTCATTAGATGAAAAGTAAAACTGTAATTATATGACTGGTTCACAGTTCATATATCTGAACAGACCAAGCAATTATTGGCAAATGCTATGTAGTTGTATTATTATGAGTACTGTTGGAGTGGATAATATACTCTAGTTTAAAATTTATTTCTGATTACTTTGAGGATATAATTTAATTAACACTTTTATTTAACCTCTACTACTACACAGAAATAAGGATTTCAAATAAGAGTAAATATAATAGAGACTATTATTTAGTTTTTTAAAATAATCACAAGTAGGAGTATATATCTTAGCATTTTCTGTATGCTGCTCATAAGTGTTTCATTTACTTGGAGTGCCTAGTGATGTCACTCTTCCTGCAACTTTTTAAAGTAAATCAATGTCAAGTTTAAAACAGACTACTAAATATACCTTTTAAGGAAGGCAAAGTGAGATCTTAAATATGAAAGTTGTGTGACACGTGTTCTTGTCCTTTGCTACAGGTAGACATTCTTTATAAAATATTGGAGAACAATGCAGAAACATATTTTTGTTGATTAATTAATAAATTTCTAAATGTAATGTAATCAAAATTTCCAAGCGCTGCCTCCTAGATTTACAAAAACTAGAGTTTCATTGGCATATCATCGTTAATCATCGCATTTTGTGAGCATTTACTACTAATCTAGCTATGTGCATTGACTCCTTGTGGTATGATATACACAGTGAGAATGTGCAATCGGAGTGTTGATAAGAATGATATTGTCCAGCCAGCCCAGTTCCACCAAGTAGCATTGCCATTTCCTTTAGTTCCATGCTTCATTATTGGAAAGTGTTAATAGTGTTTGGTTCATTCTAGAAAAGGGTTGGGGATGGCTTGCAAATAATGGCTGTTATGTATTTTAAGGACAGGTTCCAGATGGCTTTGAAAAACTTGTCCTCTTGAGTTGGGCATGTAGTATTTATAATACATCATTTGGATAGTTCCTCTGTCTCCAATCCCTAAAGATCTTATTATTTAATAGTGATCGACAAATAATATTCACTCCTGTAATTTAATACTTAGCAAAGGTGAATTCTGAACCCTAAATTTAAGAAAATAGGATAGAGATAAAAATATAAGCAATTAAGAAAATATGGTTTAGAGATTTTTACCTATTACCTAATGCAACTAGGAGTCTATTAATATATGTTTGGCAGCTGAGCAGTACAGGTTGGTATTATATGATCCACTTATATGGGGATATTTCTGGAGGATTATATCAATTTGCAAAAACTTTCAGATGAAGCATTAAGCCTGGAAATACTGAAGACCATAGTAAAGAGGCACAAATACATAAGATACACACACACACACACACACACACACACACACACACACACACATATATATATAGAGAGAGAGATTCAAGCATTCTTTGCTATTTTCTTTTAACTGTGACCTTAGTGAAGACTCCTAGCAATGGGGTGGGGGATAAGAAGCCTGAAAATGCTATCTTCTACAACCAGGAAAGACTTCCTGTGTCTTTCCTAGCCACAAAATATTTGCCCTATAAGTTGTCCTGTCAGCAAGATGTGCTGGGATGGTGGTGGTAAATAAATTGTGGAAGTAGCCAGACAAAGAGTTATTCAACTTGAGAACCAAATCACAAGTGGGAGTTTATTCCTGAGATTATATGGATGGCCAGGAATCAGTGGCTGGATAGCCCAAGAGAACCAAGACTGGTAAAAAAAATATCAATGATACAATTTCTAATGATGCTCTGATCTATCCATATACTGGAGACTGGCATGATTGACATCAGAGAGGCGTTATCTGGTAACTGATGGAGACAGATGCAGAGACTAGGCAAAGAATAGGCAGAGTTCAGGAGTCCCACAGAAGAGGGCAAGGGAGAAAAACCACTACATTTCTGAAAAAGGGGCAGGGTACTGGACTTTGGCTCTAAAGGGTTCAAAGTGCTATGCTGTTTATACGAAGACACAGTGTATGTGGTAGTTTAAAGACTAAGAAAACATGAACTTTTGGCATGTATTCATGTTACACGGGGCTGTGTTTCATAAAGACAACCTGTGTCAGAATATCATGTATTTCGACCCTCTTTTCCTTTCTCTGGGTTTTACAAATGCCAAAAAAAGAACCCTGTTTGCTGAGTCTGCTTTATTTCTCTTACTATTTTCACTCTTTAGGGATGAAAAAATCTCCATTTTGAATATGTGAGATGCTGTCTTTATTCATGTATCTGAAGACCTCTTGGCAGAGTTCAGAACTTGTCTATTGCGCAGCTTGTTGAAGGAAATATAGATGTGCAAGAAACTCTGTATAGCATTGTGTTAGAGACCTTTGGATATATATTCAAATTGATAATTATGAGTCTTATGGTATTTCAACGATTTAACCTTTTGAGGTGATTCCAAACTAATTTCCATAATGGCTAGGCCTATGAATGATCCTATTAGCAGAAAGAGACTCCCCTCCTTAGCATCCTTTCAAGCTGGTGTTATTATATTTTTATCTGTAAAACATTCATTTTATCTAAAGTAAGATGAAATTGCAGTGGAGTTTTAATTTGCAATTCGCTGATGATTAAGATGTTAAATATTTAGGGGGTTCACTTGTACTTTTCTTTTCAGACTCTTTCTATTCATTTCATTGGTCCATTTAATATTAGGTTGGTATTCCAACTTCCGAATTCTTTAAATACTAACAGATATCAATGTAGAGCTGACATATTTTTTGACTATTCGGCAGGAAGAATATATATTCTGCTGTTTCTCTTGCTTTACAGATTTTATGCATTCATGAATATTAATCTCTGGCATTGTTGCTACAACTATCAGTGTTCTTTTCAGGGAGGTGTTGCCTCTGTCCTTATCTTGAAATATCTCCCCTTTGTTTTCTTTCTATAAGCTTTAGAGTTTTAGGTCTTACATTAAACTATTATGTCCACATGGAATTGAATTTTGTAGTAGTCAGGGGAAAATATACTTTCATTCTTCTACATGTAGATCTTCAGTTTTTCAACCATAATTTGTAGTAGAGTTTGTATTTATTCTAATGTATATTTCATATTTTTAATCTTTGTAAAAATTTGGACATCTTTAGCTAGATGGTTTTATTTCTGAGTCCTGTATTATTCTTTTTTATTTTATATGCCTATTTTTGTGCTAGTACCATACTTCATTGTTACTATAGCTCTGTAGTATATCTCAAAATCAGGTATGACAAAGTCTACTAATATTTGTGACTATTGGAAAGATCTGTGTTTAAATACAAATTTTAAAAGTTTTTCTTTGATCAAAAATTAATTTTTTCATGCATTATAATCTAATTATATATTATATATTCTCAAACTTTCCCACCTCCAACTTCTTCAAGCCATTTCCCATATGTTCTCTCCTCTAGATACACATCTATCCTGTTTCTCTTTAGAAAACAAGTAGTCATGTAAGAAATAATAATAAATTAAAATAAAACAACTCCCCCAAAATCATAATATTACTAAACAAAGAGAAGAAAATGACAAAAAAGCAACTCTCTCTCTCTCAGACAGGAATACCATAAAAACACAAAGACAGAAGCCATAGTCCATACGTAAATAATCGTAAATAATGTGTACATTAAAAACACAACCCTCCAAAACCCTAAAGCCAAACAAACAAACATATAGACCACAAAACAACCAAAAGACCCTGTTATAAGACATGAGTCAAAGAACTTAAAAAGTTGTGGTTGAGTTCATTTGGTATTGGTCATGTACTGCTGGGCATTGAGTTAAGAGTGATTTGTTTTCTCAGTGGTTTTCCCAGAAAGAAAACTCAGTTGTGATTTGCAAGTGTTTATCAGTAGGAGATAGATTCTGAATGGGTTCATGCATTCATGTGTCCTCTCCACTCTCAGACTTTGTACTGGCTGGTGTTGTGTGTCAATTTGACACAGGCTGGAGTTATTACAGAGAAAGGAGCTTCAGTTGGGAAAATGCCTCCAGGAAATCCAGCTGTAAGGCATTTTCTCAATTAGTAATCAAGGGGAAGGTCCCCTTGTGGATGGTGCCTACTTTGGGCTGGTAGTCTAGAGTTCTATAAGAGAGCAGGCTGGGTGCAAAGATTTGAAAGGAAAGAGGGAGACAGCGAGCCTGCTGGGCCCTTCCTGTCGGTACAAGCACCAGGTCAACTGGGCGTGGAGTCGGAGGACACCCCCAAGGTCTCTAGAGGACTCTCCATGCGATCTTAAGACCTCTGGTGAGTGGAACACAACTTCTGTTCCAATCCAATATGCACAGGACCTGAGACAGCATTAGGGAAGCAGAAAACTGGGCCTGACCAGCGTCACAAATCCCTTCTGGTCAGTGCCAGCACCAGGTCACCTTGGGCGCAGAGTCAGTGGACACCCCCAAGGTCCCTAGAGGACAGCTCCTGAGGTAGACCCCATTTTGGGCTCTAGACATCCAGGCACCTTCCCTGCCAGAGGAGAGGTGTCCACCCCACCCTGGAGGGCTTTGCCAGAGCACCTAGGGGAGCCATCTTGGTTCCTGGATCCCTCTGAGACTAGTCTGCACAGGTGAGAGTGTGGATTATAGAAGCTAACAGCTTCTGGGACAGGGCCTGTTTCAGGCCTTCGTCTTCTGCCAGGAGGCAGGTCCAAAAGACAGATATCTGTGCACCTTCCCTGCAAGAGGAGAGCTTGCCTGCAGAGAGTGCTCTGACCACTGAATCTCAGGAGAGAGCTAGTCTCCCAGGTCTGCTGATAGAGACTAACAGACTCACGAGAGGAACAAGCTCTAACCAGAGACAACTATAACAACTAATTCCAGAGATTACCAGATGGCGAAAGGCAAATACCTAATAAATAAAAATAAACTGTGATAAAAGAGAGAGAGAGAGAGAGACGGGGGAGAGAGAGAGAGAGAGAGAGAGAGAGAGAGAGAGAGAGAGAGACAGCAGGCTGAGCAAGCCAGAGAAAGCAAGCAAGCCAGTAAGGAACATCCCTCCATGGCCTCTGCATCAGCTCCTACTTTCTGACCTGCTTGAGTTCCTGTCCTGACTTCCTTGGTGATGAACAGCAGTATGGAAGTGTAAGCCAAATAAACCCTTTCCTCCCCAACTGCCTCTTGGTCATGATGTTTGTGAAGGAATAAAAACCCTGACTAAGACAGACCTCATCATTTCCAAACCCCTTTAGTCCCTGTGCAGCCCTGTGCAAGATGCTACAATCTCTATGTGTTCATATGTGAGGTGGTCAGGATGTGTTTAGAAGGCCTTGCTGACTAGATGGCCTACATCCTATCTAGCTCTTACATTCTTTCTTCCCTCTCTTCCTGAGTGTTGCCTGAGAGCTGAATGGTAAGTTTTCCACGGTCGCTCACTCTCTCTCTATGCATTGTCTGGCCCTGGGTCTCTGTACTTGCTTCCATCTGCTGTAGAAGAAAGCTTCTGTAAGTATGGCCTAGCAGATTACTGAGTATGGTAGCATGCCACTTGGACTCATCTTATTGTTATGTTCCTAGGGTGGAATAGTAATTTTTTCTAGGTTCCTGAAATATATAGCTTCAGGTTCTTGGTAACCCAAGCTCTGTTAAGTTTGGGTTATATCCCATGGAGTAGTTCTTAAATCAAATGATTTATATGGTTACCTCCACATGATTTGTGCTACTACTGCCCAAGAATAACTTGCATGCAGGCTACCACTATAGACTGAGGATTCATAGCTGGGTTGGTGTTTACCTTTCTCTTTGGAAGTATGTAGAGAACTTTCCAGTATCATGAACACTACTCTGTAGGGGTGAAGGCTCTGGGTAAACATCGCCTCAACTTCTCCATGTCCAATAAGTCCACTCCAATCTATGGCACAGAACAGAATTTTATCTTGCAGAACATGGAAGAATTGCTCGGAACTGACTCAAAGTTTTTCTTCTAGCTACAGGTATTCCATAGGCCAGGTCTTAAATCACAGTCTACTGATATTTGCTCTGAGATTACAAATAAGACAATAAGGAGAGATTTTTTTCTCTAGGATTTAGAATCATCTGGAGGCTCCCTCCCGAGAGGGTACTTAAAAGGGTGTTTTGACACTCTTGTTAACTATGCCAGAAAGAGAAGTTTTCTAATATTATCTCTGTATATTCTCTCTGTGTGTCTCTTTATCTCTCTGTCTCTGTCTCTCTCTCTCCCCTAAAATTTATTTCAGCCATTACGTACTCTGTAGAATATTTGTACCCCACTTTCACCCACTTTCTCCAACAATTTGGTATTGTCATACAAGTCCATTACTTATATTGATTCCTTACTTTTAAACTTCTGCAACTCTCTTAATCTGTTTAAGGGTCTAGACAGGCTCTTGGTAGAATTTTTAGGTTGTTATTTTCACAGACATAAGGTAATATTGCCTGTAAAATCATTTTCGTCCCATTACATCTAATTTCATCCAGAAATTCATGAAGTCTGTGCATGAGTGTTTTCTATCATCTTCCAAAGGCACCACTCTTTAAATTGTAGAAAAATTTCCGTGGAGAAGACAAGGAAGAGGCTGTACATTACCAATTTGCTTACATGTAGAGATTTCCCATTACTGCACCATGAGACTTCCTATAAGTTTCTTTCCTGGTGAAAAGTGATTATTGTCTTATTGCCATGTAAGAAAGTCTGAGAGGGTACTGGAAGGAGAGGAAGAAGAGGAAGTGCTGATATTGGGTTGTAAAGGGAATAATTAAATTTAAAAAAAAAAGAAAGAAAGAAAGCCTGGTCAATGCACAGAGAATAAGAGACTGTAGAATGTCCAGTCTTAAATACATAGATTCCATATGCTCCTCCCTAAAACTCAGGTATCATCATGGAAGCAGAGCAGAAAAATATTAAGAGCTATAAAGACAGGAGATGTGAAGTAAAATAGTTTTGCCTGAGACTGAGCCTATTGCATATATAAATTCACAATGATTATGTCTGCATGCAAAAGACCTACATCAGAATAAACCATACAAAATCTCAGCATGAATGATAGTGGGACTCATAAATTCCCACCTCTAACTTAAGACCTATCAGCCATTTGATGGATGCTGGAACAGGGAAACATTTTTACATCCCTGCTCTGACAAGCAGCACACATTGGATTTAAAAGGAGAAAGATACCACAGTCAGATGGAAAGAGGGACCAGAAAGTCTTCTGTGACAGCTCCTAACCCCCAACTCAACCTCCCCTCACACCAAAAACAAAGAACTCTTCTAAAATGCAATTAGGAAGCTGAAGTGTAGCTCTCTATAGCTAAAGTGGGGCAGGAGGAGAAGGAGTCTATTATATTTAAGGAGCAGGCCAGTGAAACTTTAACCACACGCCATGTGTAGATAACCGATATTAGACTTGCTTTGTTGTTGTTTTGGTTGCAGAGAGGTTACAAGAGCAGGTTAGGGTCAATATGGAAGTGAGTGTAATCTGGAATGTGATATGAAATTCCCAAAGAGTCAATAAGAATATTATGTGGAAAACAGATAAAATATAAATAAAATGAGGAAGAACAGAAAGTAGGAAGGGAAAGTAGTGTGGAAATAAGTAGGAATTTGAAGAAATTAAATTTGGGGAGGGTGAATTGATCAAAAACCATGCACACATGCATAATTACTTTTTCACAAAGACTAAAATATTAACTTATAGGGACAGTGAGAAAGTTCTATGAGTAGAGAGAGGTTCTTATAACCAACCTGAAGACCTACCTGAGTTTGAAACAAGAACCCACATGATAGAAAGATCTCTGACAGTAATGAAGTTATATTGTGCTTGCAAACAGGAGCCAAGCATGGCTGTCCTCTGAGAAGCTCTACTAGCAGTTGATTGAGACAGATGCATATACTCACCCAAGACAAACATTGGGGATGGACATTGGGGACCCCTATGGAAGACTTAGGGAAAAGATTGAAGGAGGTGAAGGAGATGGCAACCTCATAGAAAGAACAACAATGTCAACTAATCTGGACCCCTGGGAGCTCCCAGAGACAGAGTTACCAACCAAAGAGCATGCACTGCTGGAATAAGGTCTCTGGCACATGAGTAGCTGGGGCCGGCCTTGTTTTAAAGATATAGTTACTATTTCAATCAAGTGTATTGGTTTCAATAAATAAAATGTTTCCATAATGTTAATGTTCATATTCCACGTCCAAAGCATCTAGCTGTTAGTTTTCCAGAAGTCTATCCTCTTGTTCACTACTTAATTATCAATTATAGTAAAAGTCAGGTGTTTTGTTCAGGAATTTTCCCCTATACCCATATGTTCAAGGCTCTTCCCCACTTTCTCCGCTATAAGTTTCAGTGTCTCTACTTTTATGTGGAGGTCCTTCATCCACTTTAGATGTGAGTTTTGTACAAGGGGATAAGAATGGATCAATTTGCATTCTTCTACATGCTAATGGCCAGTTGAGCCAGCACCACTTGTTGAAAATGCTGTCTTTTTTTTTTTTCACACTGGATGGTTTTAGCTCCTTTGTAAAAGATCAAGTGACCATGGGTGTGTGGGAGGATAACATCCTGAGTGAAGTAATCCAATCACAAAAGAACACACATGATATGTATTCACTGATAAGTGGATATTAGCCCAGAAGCTCAGAATACCCAAGATACAATTTTCAAAGCACATGAAACTCAAGAAGAAGGAAGACCAAAGTATGGATACTTCAGTTCTTCTTAGAAGGGGGAAGAAAATAACCATGGGAGGAGTTACAGAGACAAAGTGTGAAGCAGAAACTGAAGGAAAGGCCATCCAGAGACTGCCCCACATGGCGATCCATCCCATAAACAACTACCAAAACCAGACAGTATTGTGGGTGCCAATAAGAGCTTGCTGACAGGAGCCTGATATAGCTGTCTCCTGAGAGGCTCTGCCAGTGCCTGACAAATACAGAAGTGGATGGTCACAGCCATCCATTGGACAGAGCACAGGATACCCCAATGAAGAAACTAGACAAAGTACCCAAAGAGCTGAAGGGGTTTGCAGCCCCATAAGAGGAATAACAATATGAACAAACCAGTATCTCCAGAGCTCCCTGGGACTAAACTACCTATCAAAGACAACACATGGTGGGACTCATGGCTCTAGCTGCATATGTAGCAGAGTATGTCCTAGTTGGTCATCAATAGGAGGAGAGGCCCTTTGTCCTGTGAAGGTTATATGCCCCAGTATATGGGACGGCCAAGGCCAGGAAGAGGGAGTGGGTGAGTTGGTGAGCAGGGGGAGAGGGGAAGGGATAGGGGATTTTCGAAGAGGGAACTAGGAAAGTGGATAACATTTGAAATATAAATAAAGAAAATATCTAATAAAAGTTATAAATTATAAAGTATTTGTCAATTACCAGGCCTGTTTGACTAGGCTGTTTTAAGAATTTAATTTAACCTGTGAATACTTAAGTCTGTTATAATCCAGTCTGTCCCTGGATTTTGAGATACCTCTTATTTTACTAACAAAAATGTTATAAATGTTCTTTTATATGTCTATATGAATATATGAATAATTATTTTCTTTCAAAATACATCTCTTATATTTTAGCTTTTAAATATTTCATAATCTAATGTCATAGATTTTATGTTTAAGAATTTTTAAAATTTGTTTTAAAACTATTGAATATCTAAAATTCCTTATGTAATAATATTTGGTGCTAGACTTGATGTTTATATTTTAACTGTATATAGGAAAATAATAAAAAAGCAGAAATAAAATATTAAATAATTAATACCACTAAATATTTTGAAAATAACTTACAAAGTATGACTTTGATTATTATAATTTAAGATTACAAATGCAAGAAGAATTTCTTTCATTTCATTTAGGGGCCATTTTCTCTGATGTAATAACATCCATGAGCCCAATGACATTAGACTGATGCTAATGCTCCTTTGGACTCTGTTGTAGTCTTATAAAGAGAAGCATATCCACAAAAGGTTTATCTTGCTGTGACAACTATCTTATCCAGGTATTAGTCTGTAGGAAACACCCAAATTCAATACAACCCATGCTTTTCCAGGCATATGGAAGAGTCATTTTCAAAGACTGCTTATGTCCCTGCAACATGTTTCTTTGCATTGCATTTCAGAGCAGCACAGGAAAGCTATTAGAAACTCAGTTATCATGTTTGAAAATTATAATGTTTGGGCTTTAGCTTTATTCTTCTCTCTCAGTAGTCAACATCCCCATGATACTGGCAACCAACCAGATGCTCCAGAGCTCCCAAGGACTAAACCACCAACAAAAGAGTACACATGGAGTGACCCATGGCTCCAGCTGCATAAGTAGCAGAGTACGGCCTTGTCAGGGATCAATGGGAGTGGAGACTCTTGCTCTTGTGAAGGCTCAAGAATCCAGTGTAGGGGAATGCTAAGGTGCTGAGGTGGAAGTGGGTGGGTGGGTGGTGGAGCACCCTCACACTAGCAGATGGGATGGAGGGAAGGGATCAGGGTTTGTGGAGGGGATCCTGGGAAAGGGGATTAACATTTATAAGGCAAATAAATAAAATAACCAATTAAAATGGGAAAAAAATAAGGAGACTCACAAAGACAATAAATGGCAAATTCTGATCACACAAATAATTAAATCTGGCTTTCTCCATGTTTTGGCATACCATTTTTATAAAACGAAGCAGGACACACTTCTAGAGACTTTTTGAATACATTTTGGTTGTGCTTCCCATAATGCAAGCTATCAGAGCACTATTTCAATGGATGAAAAGGTGGCATCACATTTGTCAAAACTATGATGCTATTGTATTTTTCTCCTCATTGTACATATACCACCTAATTTAACTAACAGCTGGAGTCCTGCTGTTGAACCCAGTAGTGCTGCTTGTCATATTCTTCTGTGTCTTAGATGCTTTCCTTGCTGTGTTTACCTCCAGTAACTGGGAAATCACACATAAAGACAACTATATTCATCTTGAATAATAAAGCAGTATAGGGACAATTATATTTGCTTTAAACTTCTATCTCAAAGGCAATTTTAAGAGTAATGTTTTTAAAAAAAAAACTTAGCTGGGTATGGTGGTGCAGGCCTTTTATCCCACCATGGGATGGGAGGCAGGTGGACCTTTGTGAGATTGGAGCCAGCATGATCTACATAGTGAATACCAGGAGTACCGGCTAAATAGTAAATCACTGTCTCAACTGTTAAAGGAAAGAAAGAAAGAAAGAAAGAAAGAAAGAAAGAAAGAAAGAAAGAAAGAAAGAAAGAAAGAAAAGAAAGAAAGGAAGGAAAAGAAAGAAAGAAAGAAAGAAAGAAAGAAAGAAAAGAAAAGAAAGAAGAAAGACGAAGAAAGAAAGAAGAAAGACGAAGAAAGAAAGAAGAAAGACGAAGAAAGAAAGACAAAGAAAGAAAGACAGACAGAAAAAGAAAGGCAGACAAAGAAAGAAAAGCTAGATTGCTTTTGAAGTTTGCAACTGGCATCAGTGTTCTGCATAAAGGTCATTGGTTTTAGCTGAAGTTATAACTCTTTTTAAAAATTGTTTTTGCTGTAGTTTTTGTTTCTGTTTATAAAAAAGTACACCTTCCCTGCTTCCTCCCACCACATCACACACACATACACTCACTGCAACATTGCATGTCTTAGTGACTCAGGAAAAGAATGAAGCCTGTGAACTGAACCTTTTGTGTTACAGGTAGTGATATGAGAATTGAAGGCAGAAATTGAACCTCTAACATAATTGGACATTGGCTGGCCTCTCTTAATAGCACTGTCACAGACAGAGAGAACACAGGTAATAGGTTCTGTCTATGTTGAAATGTTATTTGCCACTTATTGTCCAATTTCAGTGCTAAGATGTGGCTTTAACCTCTTTTTACCTTGTTCAGTTTCATTTTCACAACTAGAGGCTTGACTTAACTTAAAATGTGATTATTTTCCCAAAACTGACCTTTACTTAGCAATTGTATGCAGCATTCTGAGACACAGCTCCTAGGAGGCATAGCTTTTCTTGATGGATAAGTCTTCCTTACCTGCATGACTTTCTCCTTCATCCTCTGTTCTTTCTCTGGTATTCACCCTTCATTTCAGGAAACCAATTGCTGTTTTATGCATGATATTAATGTAAGAGTAAAACTTCATGCATTCTTTTTGGACAAATCAAATCAGATAACAATAGATTAACTATCTTATGACATTTGTTTCATAAATACTTGTTGAATTAGTGGATATATGGGCCATGGCACAGTGTCTTTTGTCTTTTATAGATTAGATTTCCAGAGAGATCTCCAAAGCATAACATTGTTAATGGAATGCTGTGGTATAGAAAGGAAAAGAGCAGGAATCAGAAGGGATAAATATGACATTATCCATTGAATTATTGTTCTTATAGAAACAAAGCTGATAGGAAGATTATATATATGGTGATAGACTATATATATATATATATATATATATATATATACACACACACACACACACACACATATATGTGTGTGTGTATATACATACATATATACACATATATACATATATTTATTATATATGTATGTGTATATGTGTGTATGTATATGTGTGATACATATAGATAGATGATTGACATATAAGATATATATAATTTACAACATAAACACTTACACAGGTTGGAATGGAGTTGTCAACACTATATACTGAACTGGAGAAACTCAAATTCTGTCATCTCTTCATCCTACATAGCTACATGCTGTGTATGTAATGCAGTGGTAGAAATAAGGTTATGTGCTGTTGGATAAGGTGAACTTGTGACCCCAGGGATTTTCTCCCCTGTGAGGCAGAATGAAGACAGAAGTAGTCAAGGATGGAACCAGTAAAACTGGGTCAAAGGCAGTTTCTGTGGTTACTTGGCTATATGGGAAATGTTGCTTTGCTGGAAGCATTAAATATTGAATAGAGCAAGAGGTATCCTGCTTGTTTGGAAGTAAAATCAATAAAAAAGTAGAATGAAATGGAAGAAAATTGCATGTGTGTTCCTGTAACTTATGATGCAATAGTAAAAGATGACACAAGATCAGAAAAAGCGCTGATTGATATAACTTACTAGCCCAGTAATACAGAAAAAAAATCTCTCTTATTTCCAAGCCCAGAATCTTTAGCATGGGACATGTTTGTTATAAATCCAAAGTAGATGATCTAGCCTGTGTAGAAAGAAAAAATTCACACTGACCAACTTTTTGAGAAACAGATAACAAAATATATTTTAAAAAATAATATTGGCAAACTTTCCAAATGTCAAAATGAGGTTTATTTTCTATTTCTCAATGTTGTGATAAAATACTTGAAAAGCTAAGTAAAAGGAGAAATGGTTCACTTTAGGTCATGATCTGAAGATAAATAGTACATCATAGCAGGAAAGTCATACAAGAAGGATTTTGAGGTGACAGATCACATTACATCTACTTAGATACCATTTCTAGAAAATATTTATGATATGATCAATGAAGATATCCATCTATCTCAACTCCAGCTATACCTTGCTACAGAGATTTTGACTGAAGGTATATTTAATTTGGGGTTGATGAGACACCTGTGTGTATTTTATAATCACAGTAGTATATGTTTGCATGGTTTCTTGACAACTGGCATGGGGATGTAGACACTTTGTAGTTCTGCTTTTGTACTAAGTAACATTGCATCTAGATAATGATAAGAAGGTGTGATAGACTTCTTTGTTAATATGGAGAATTTTTAAAGACAAGATAAAAGACAATATTCTACATTAATTCATTTAGCCAGGGCCAATCCAAAGCAAAGCTCTAACTCTTTTTTCTACTCTATGAATGTTGAGTGCTAAAGAAGTTTCAAAATAAAGTCACACAAGCATCAGAGGTTGGTTCCCAAGGCTTAAAGGGAAGAGACCATTTACGTAATATATAATGGCACTAGGAAAAACAGTGCCAGTGTAAAAAGTACAGAAGGTTATCAAGAGTTCTACCTCAGATCAGCAATGAAAATTCTTATGCCAAATAATGTATTTTCAATACTGTGAAAAAAGATGAAATCTAGGACTTTAATATCTAGGGAGGAAATGTCAATGCCTCCATTCAAAGCTGCAAAATTATATTAAGTCCTTTGTTAAGGGTTAATATAGCTTGTGGCCTAAAGTGAAGCCAGTATTTATTTACCTTTAAAATCCTATGGACCATGGGAGCCATAGTTAATAGTGGCTGTTTGTGCTCACTCTTGAGACTAAAAAGAATATCAAAAGATATTCCTTTCAAAATATTGCTACTTATGAACAGTTCGCCCAAGCTGCCAAGTCCATGTGCAATATGATTAACACTGCATTCATGTTTGCTAAGAAGATACTCATTTTATAACCCATAGTTCTAGGCTCAGTACTGTATTTCAAGACTCTTCAAAAAACCCGATTTTAAAGGCTATCTTGACCATCTCTAATAGATCCTTCTGATGAATCTAGACTAGTTTTCAGGTGGGATGAGAACTATTCAGACGTGTGTCTTAAATATGCTTCTAAGTACCTAAAACCTTATTATCTGTCTCTACTGGATGAGTTTATGTTCCTATGGTTGAGTAAAGAAAGTTGAAGCTTACTCCCAGCAAAGATGTGAACATTTGTGAAATAACCAGAAAATAACTAGAATAGTGTAAAAGTTTAGTTGGTAAACAAGTAGCAAAGTTTGAGAGGACTGACTTTAATTTTAAGACCACTTAACTGTGGTGAAAAATTTTGAAAAAGCATCACACGCTACAAAGAAATTTTTCATGAAAAGAAGTCAGTGTGTGACTTGGATTTTATCTCACTTTAAGAAATTGTCAGACCCACCAGAGATTGGACAGCTGCCACCTTGCCCAGTCAGCAACTATCTACCCCAAAACAGGGATTTCTACTATCAAAATGCTGATAAATTCCTAGATATCATATAATTGTTGATATTTTTGACAGTAATTTATTTTAAAATTGAGGCATGTTCATTGATTCTAGATGTAATGATTTTTTAAAGATAACTATGCAATATAACACGAAGATTAGTTTAGACCTTAATATGTTTGTGGGAAATAACAACAATATGACTTACTTCATTGCAATTTTGCTTTATTGACAGTGTTCTGGAACACATCAGCAGTATCACTGAGTTATGCTTGTGTTACTGACATTAAATATTCATTATTGTTGCTTAAGTTACCCTTATGTTTTCCCAATTCTTCCCTTCTTCAAGTGACTTGGTACACTCTCAATAGATAATAGAAAAATATACTAGAACAATAAAAAATACTGCACTGTCTATATATTCCACAGCTCTTGGGTATATTAAATCTGTCTGGAATCTTAAAATTTGTGGAGCAATATTCTTATATATGCACACTGAACAAGGATTAGAGCTTGTATTTTTGGCGGAAGAGGATGACCAGAACTTTCCTTTCTAATTTCAGAGGGTTAGGGATGCCGTATTGACCCTCAGCGGGGTTGGGCCAGTTATGACGTTAGTGGGAATTCAGCTTCCCAGTGCCCTCATGCCTTCAATATCTTCAAAACATTATCAGAAATATAAAAAGTATTGGATATTATTAAATTAAAAATTATCACCAGATCAAGGAATTGAAATTCAAACAAAAGTAAAAACTATTTGAAATTATATTTTAGCACACATCCACAAAAACAACAGCAAAATCTTGGGATTTCAGTGTAGTCCACAATTTATATTCAAATGTGCTCTAGTAACAGAGTTAGCATCTCCATGCAGGCAGAAGGAAACATGGGTCTTGGAAGTACATTGTGATTGACCTTCTAAATGGGATAGAAATAAAAAAAAAATGGTAAGCTTTTATAAGAGATATGTGGATTACAACAAGAGATTCTGCAATATTGATGAAGGAGAAGCATGAAGGAAAGGGGTTTATGGGTTGTTCAAAATGTGGAAATGCTTGGAATCCATAAGATATAAAATCATTTTTAAAAAGATATATTCTTAAATTTAAATTTATTTTTGAGAACTTCATATATAATTAATGCATGTACATGAATCTTCCATCTACCTCATCATTCAAATCCTTTGTGTCCTCCCTCTTCTTTTCCAATCCATGACTACCACTTTAATTATTGTTACCTACATACTTCACACAGGCACACACAACTGTAGTACGTATATAATTCTAAACTGTCTTAATGACATTTTAAATTAAAATAACTTGTTTTCTGTACATTTCCTGGATTTTTAAGAGATATTTTTATTACATTATTTTATTTATTTACATTACAATTTTGCCCTTCTTCCCACCCCCACTCCCAGCATTCTTCACCCTATCCCCATTCCCTTCGCCTCTTAGAGGTTTCTCCCCTCACTACCCACCCCCCACATATCTCACTTGCCCCCAGCATCATCATTCCCTGAGGCATCAAGTCTCTACAAGTTTAGCCATATCTTTTCTCACTAAGGCCAGAAAAGGCATTTCTCTGCTACATATGTGCTGAGAGCCACGGGCAAGCTCATGTGTGTTCTTCAGTTGGGGACTTAGTCTCTGGAACCTCTAAAGGGTTTGGGTTGGTCGACACTGTAGTTCTTTCTAAGGGGTTGCAATCCCCTTCTGCTCTTTCAATCCTCCCCCTAACTCTTACATAGGGGCATAGGGGTGTCCCAGACCCCAGTCCAATAGTTGGCTGTGATTATCAGCATCTGTCTCAGTCAGATGCTGGAGGAGTTTCTTAGAGGACAGTGATGCTAGGCTCCCGTCTGCAAGCACAAGATGCCATCAGTAATAGTGTCAGGGTTTGGTGTCTGCCCATGAGGTGGATCCCAAGTTGGGCAAGTCACTGGATGCCATTTCCTTCCGTCTCTGCTCCATTTTTGTCCCTGCATTTCCTTTAAGTAGGAACAATTCTAGAACAAAATTTTGCGAATGGGCAAGAGGCCTCCTCCCTCCACTGGGGTGCCTATCTATCTTCTGGAGGTGGTCTCTTCAGGTTCCATCTCCGCACTGTTGGACATTTTTGCTAATGTTACCCCATTGATTCCTGGGAAACTTTAATATCCTAGGTCTCAGAAACTTTGTAGAGGTGTCCCCAGCCCCTCATCTCCAGAAGCTGCATATTTCCATTCATTCTCTTGGCTCTCTGGAATTCTCTTCTATATCTCCCCTCACTTGATCCTGCCCTCATTTTTTTTCCCTCTCCCCTCTTCCGCCCAGGTCCTTTCCTCTCTCTGCCTCCCATGATTATTATGTTCCCCCATCTAAGGGCCTTATTTCTTGTTAAATTACATACAGTTTGTGAGTTATATCATTGGTAATTTGTACATTTTGGCTAATATCCTCTTTTCAGTGAGTACATACCATGCATGTCCTTTTAGGTCTCAGTTACCTCACTCAGGATATTTTCTAGTTCTATGCATTTGCTTACAAACTCTTGATGTCATTGTTTTTTAATAGCTGAATAGCATTCCATTGTGTAAATGAACCACATATTCTGTATTCATTTCTCATTTGAGGGACAGCTGGGGTTTTATCAACTTCTGGCAATTATGACAAAGGCTGCTATAAACATAGTGGAACACATGTCCTTGTGCAATGGTAGAGTATCTTTTGGGTATATGCCCAGGAATATATAGCTGCTTTTTGAGTAGAATTATTTCCAAATTTTTGAGGAACTGTCATACTGATTTCCAGAGAGGTTGTACCAGTTTGCAATTCCACCAGAAATATAGGAGTGTTCCTCTTTCTGCACATCTTTGCCAGCCTGGGCTGTCATTTGAGATTTTTATCTTAGACATTTATTGGTGTAAGGTGGAATCTCAGGGTTGTTTTTGATTTCCATTTCCCTGATGACTAAGGATGTTGACCATTTTTTAAAGTGCTTCTCAGCCATCAAGATTCTTTGTTGAGAATTCTGTTCACCTCTGTACCTTGTTTTTAAATAGGGTTATTTGTTTTGTTGGAGGTTAACTTCTTGATTACTTTATCTATTTTGACTAGTAACCATCTATCAGATGTGGGGTTACTGAAGATTGCTTTACAATCTGTAGATTGCTGTTTTGTTCAATTGGCAATGTCCTTGGTTTTACAGAAGCTTTTCAATTTCATGAGGTAACAATGATCAATTCTTGATCTTAGAGCCATTGGTGCTCTGTTCAGGAAATTTCCACTGTACCAGTGCACCCAAGGCTCTTTTCCACATCCTCTTCTATTAGATTCAGCTTCTCTGGTTTTATGTTGAAAGCTTTGAGCCACTTGGACTTGAGCATTGTACAAGGTGATAGATATGGATCAATTTGGATTCTTCTACAAGCAGACCTCAAATTTGACTGGCACAATTTGTTGATGATGTTTTCTTATTTCCACTATATGGTTTTAGCTTCTTTCTCAAAGGTCAATAGACCATAAGTCTTCAATTCTCTTCCATTGTTTGACCTGTCTCTCTCTCTCTGTACCAGTACTACCCAATTATTATTACTATTGCTCTGTAGTATGGCTTGAGATTAGGGATGGAGATTCTCCAAGTAGTTTTTTTTACTTATTGTTGAGAAATGTTTTTGCTATACTGGATTTTTTATTTTTTCCATATGAAGTTGAGAATTGCTCTTTCTATATCTGTGAAGTATTATGTTGCAATTTTTATAGGGACTATGTAGATTGCTTTTGGTAAGATGGCAATTTTTACTATGTCAATCCTACAAATCTATGAGCATGCAATATGGGAGATGTTTCCATCTTCTAAGGTTTTCTTCAATTTCTTTCTTCAGAAACTTGAAGTTCTTGTCACACAAATCTTTCACCTACTTGTTTAGAGTTACACCAAGATATTTTATATTATTTGTGGCCATTGTGAAGGGTGTTGTTTCCCTAATATCTTTTTCTGCCCATTTATTATTTGTATAAAGGAAGGCTACTGATTTGTTTGAGTTAATTTTATATCCTGCCAGATTGATGACCTTGTTTATCAGCTGTAGGAGTTCTCTGGCAGAATTTTTTTGGGTTGTTTATATATATAATCATATCATTTAAATAGTAGTACTTTGACTTCTTCCTTTCAAAAGTATATCCTTTTATCTCCTTTTGTTGTCTGATTGCTCTAGCTGGAAGTTCAAGAACTATATTCAGTAGCTATATAGAGAGAGTAGGCATCCTTTTCTTGTCTCTTTCAAGTTTCTCTCCATTTAAATTGATGTTGGCCATTGTTTTGCTGTATATTGCATTTATTATGTTTAGGTATTTGTGGTGAATTCCTGATCTCTCCAAGACTTTTAACATGAATGTGTGTTGTATTTTGCCAAAGACTTGATCAGTGTCTTATGAGATGAGTGATATTTTTCCTTGATACATTGATGTAGTTTTGCATATTGAACTATCACTGCATCCTGAGATGAAGCCTACTTGATCTTGGTGAGTGATGTTTTAAATGTGTCCTTGGATTTATTTTGTGAGAATATTATTGAAGAATTTTTGCAGCAGTATTCATAAGTGAATTTTGTCCAAAATATTTTTTCTTTGTTGAGTCTTTGTGTGGTTTAGGTATTAGAGTAACTTTGGCTTCAAAAAATGAATTATGTAGTATTTTTGTTTGTTTGTTTCTATTTTGTAGAATTGTTTGAGGAGTGTTGGTATTAGCTTTTATTTGAAGGTCTGGTAGGATTTTGCACTAAAGTCAGCTGGACTTTTTTTGGTTGGGAGAATTTTGATGACTGCTTCTATGTTCTTAGGGGCTATAGGACTGTTTAGATAGTTTACTTGTTTAGAAAACCATTCATTTCTTCTAGATTTTCCAGTTTTGTTGAGTATAGGCTTTTTGTAATAAGACTTTCTGATTTTTTAAAATTTCCTGTTTCTGTTGTTATGTCTCCCTTTCCATTTCTTATTTTGTTAATTTGGATACTATCTCTGTGCCCTTTAGTTACTTTGGCTAAGGGTTTTTCTAACTTGGTGATTTTCACATAGAACCAGCTCTTGGTTTTGTTGATTCTTCGTATCATACTCTTTGTTTCTAACTGGATGATTTCAGCCCTGAGAGTTTGATTATTTCCTGCCATCTACTCCTTTTGAATGTATTTGCTTCTTGTTACTGAGCTTTCAGGTGTGCTGTTAAGTTGCTAGTATAGTCTCTCTAAATATCTTTCTGAAGCCACATTGTGCCATGAATTTTTCTTTTATCGTGTTTTCATTGTGTCCCATAAGTTTGGTTATGCTGTGCCTTCATTTTCATTGAATCCTGGAAAGTATTTCATTTCTCCCTTGACAAAGTTATTATTGAGTAGAGAATTGTTCAATTTCCATGAGTATGTGGGCTTTCTGATGTTTTTTTGGTTATTGATGCTCATCCTTAGTCTTTGGTGATCTGATAGAATATATAGGATTTTTTAAATCTTGCAACTGGTGAAGCTTGTTTTGTATCAGATTATATGGTCAACTTTGGAGAAGATTCCATGAGGCTCTGGGAGGAAGCTATAATGTTTTGTTTTAGGGTAGATACCTGTTAAGTTCATTTGGTTCATACCTACTGCTACTTTCACTGTGCTCTGTTATTTTCTGTTTAAAGGACCTTCTCATTTGTGAAAGTAGGGTATTGAAATCCCCCACTATTATTGTGTGAGATTCAATGTGTATTTTGAGTTTTAGTGAAGTTTCTTTTACAAACGTGCATGTTCTTGCATTTGGGCATAGCTATCCAGAATGAAGAATTCACCTTGGTGGATTTTTCCATTAATGAGTATGAATTGTCCTTCCCCATCTCTTTGGATTGCTTTAAGTTGAAAATCCCTTTTATTGGTTATTAGAATGCCAACTCCGACTTATATCTTGGGACCATTTCCTTGGAAAACTTTTTTCTAGCCCTTTACTCTAAGTTAGTGTCTGTCATTTTGCTGAGGTGTGTTTCTTCTATGAAGCAAAATGATGGATCCTGTTTGTATATTTAGTATATAGTCTGTGTCTATTTATTGGAGAATTGAGTCCGTTGATACTGAGAGATATTAAAGACCGCTGATTGTTAGTTCATATTATTTTTGTTGTTGGAGGTAGTCTTATGTGTGTATAATTCTCTTATTTTGAGTTTGTTGTGAGATGATTTATTTTCCTGTGATTTTTTGGGTATAGGGTAACCTTGGGTTAGAGTTTTGCTTTTTAACAAACAGAGCACATTAATCCTTATCAGAGATTTGAAATAAAGTAAAAGAGACAAAATTTGTGATACTTGCTGTATAACATTCTGTTGTGTCAAATTCAAAGGATGGATATCATTTTAAGATTTACACATATTATTTCTTTTTACTATTTATTTATTTATTCATTCATTCATTCATTCACCTGACATCTTGCTCACTGCTCTTGGCCACCTGCTCCTACAATCCACCCTCCCATCCCCTATTGTCTTCTCTGAGAGGATTGGAACCTCTCTCCTGCAAATCTGCTGGGCTAGGCACATCCTCTCCCACTGAGGGCAGGCAAGGTAGTACAGCTAGAACATATCCCATAGACAGGCAATAGCTTTTGTTTATAACCCACATGAAAACCAAGCTGCTACAGATATGGGAGGAAGCCTAGGTTTGTACAGTATATATTTTTTGGTTGGTGATTTAGTCTCTGAGAGGCCCCAAGGGTAATTGATTCTGTCTTCCTGTGGGATTCCTATCCTCTTCAGAGCCTTCAGTCCTTCCCTGTACTATTCCATAGACTCTCCACACTCCATCTTGTTTGGCTATGGAAGTCTATTCTTCTGAGGAAGTTTCAGGATGTAGTCTCTAAGAGAATACTCATGCTAGACTCTTGTCTGCTAGCATAACAGTGTATCATTAATGGTGTCAGAGATTGGTATTATTTCTTTTACTTAAAATATATATCTGTAATTACATTAGAAATAATGCTTATTCCTAGTTTTACTAATATAAATCTTAAATTGCTTGCTAATCAAGCAAATAAAAATAAAATTGCTAAAGTCTATCCCCAAGCATATGTGTAGCATTTTTGTTCCAGGACTGACAGCTATTTCATATTGTTGCAGTCATATGCCTGACAGACATTGGCATAGAAAAAATAACTTGACTCAGAGCAAGGTCATGGTAATCATATGTCCTGTTGTATTCTATATGAGGTTTGCTAGTCTTAAGAAATTCCATAAAGCTATATATAGGCCCCATCAAATTAAAGGTGAACATGAACTATTTTATCTAAAATGGATTGAGTCAGAGCTGACCATTGAGCAGCCATCCCTACACCTGTGTATGAGCTCATTGTGTTTTTGTAATTTTAGCCACTATAAGCTGATAGTGAAGATATTTGAGATCATAGCCTCAGCCCAGAGTACTGAGTTACAGAATGGATTGATCAGTGTTAGTGTGTGCATTCAATAAACCATCCCTGTCTGAATAAAATTGGTGTTTTTGTAGTTTGTGGGGATTCCTGGATCTCAACAAAAATTATGTGAATGAATAATAAAATTATGTAAATATACCACTATAAATAAAAAATCTAAATTGCTATCCATGTAAAAATATTTACAAGCTCTGAGTGGAAAATTTATTTTAAAACATTGTATATTGTACTGAATTATTATTCTCACACTTTTCAAGGCAACCAGTTTAATATATATTTAGAATAGATTATAAGTAGTTTCTACAAATAAATAAAAATATAGCTGAGAAGATAAGTACTTACAGGACATTATTTGAAAACTGAAGATCCAGATGCAGGCTCGGTATGACCTGATTTTGTCAATTAAAAAGAAAACCTACTAAATCATTGGGCAACTTGGGAGGAAAATCATTTTAAATAAACAAACCACATCATTACACAGCAAAAAAAAAAATAAATAAATAAAAAATAAATCTTGTTCTGAGAGACTAATTTAGAATGTTTTCACTCTCTTAAAAAAACTTCATTAGTAAGGCAGATTTTATTCTGCAGGCAAACTGCCTTTATAAACTTCCTAGTAACATAATTCACAGTGTGTTACTGCTTCAATGAATTGAGTTCTGATGGGGGAACATACAAAGTTCATTAAGAACATCCTGTGCTAGGGGGAGTTCACCCTGTTAAATTCACCTCAAGTATATAGCATGAGATGAGTAGGAATATACTACCTAATACTATCTAACTTTCTATATCTGACATCAGTATACTGAAAATAGAGCCATATTTTAAATATGCTGTCTATCACACTGAACTCTCCTTAGCTTTCCCCTCCCTGACTGCATATTCATGTTACTAAATACTTTTCTAATACACTCTTACCCCAAAAGAACGTCTTCTCAGTATCTCTTTGAACCCCAACCCAAGACTTCTCATTAATGATAAAACCTGAAGTAGGACAATTTATGTAAATGTTAATTTGTAACTTCATTGAAATAACAAGCTGTAGCTTTATAAAACACATAAAGCATGGCTCTTTTCAATTCAAGGAAATGAAGTGATTCTGTACAAAGTGTCTTTTTCCTTGATCTCTCCCTAGATTAATCTTTCCAAACCACACAACCCTACTCAGCATTCATTCTGACAGTTTAGAATAAGCTTGTCAAATCAAAGCTCTCTTGAAAAAAAAAATCAATGTTTCTTTTGTTAGTTAGTGTTTATAACTGTTGATGTGTTCTATTTTTGAGAAGCTATGGTTTCTTCCTGTTTCCTTGGCACATTACAGCATTTACGATAGATTGTTGGGGGAAAAATTATTGGATTTTAGTAGTGTGGAATGCCAAGGGTGAATCACATTTGCTTTCATGCACACTTAAAGGCTCTGAAGAGTCTGAGAGCGCTCTGCTTCCTCTCCCTTCTACTGCTAACCAAATCGAGCTTTTCTAGTTGCTGAGACTTTTTGGAGTTGATGAATTGAATTAGAATTGTTCCCCAGCTTTTAATTACTTCCCAAATCTGCTGGGTTCAGCCTGCATGTGTCTCAGCCCATTGAAGCATAGTTAATTGTGCGTGAGGTACAACCATGTTTGGATGCTTCACTTGGAAACAGGAATACTCTGCAAGCCACTGAATGACCCCATTCTGAATGCCTTAAGAATGTTTCTGTGACACCTTGCTGGATCTTTTATCTGTGTGCAAAGGAGGAACACAGCTGTTAGTTGACAAGGTAAGTAATCTTCTACTGATTACACTAGTTAAAGGCTGTTCTCTAATGGATTCTTTGCGTCAGTTTTAATTCCTCTTCATCTTTGTCTGCATTCCATTAGAATGGCTTTATCATTTGGATTGCACTCCTGTTGGTTACTCAGATAGATTTAATGAGGTATTTAAAACTATGACAATCCCTCAAAAACAAAATAGGGCAATATTTAGGTTCTTCAGAGACACCTTAAACATGATTACTTTTCCTTCCACTTTTCCTCTTTCACATTTCACATTTCTTTACAAATCAAGTATTTGACATTTTTACGTGTCGTGAGTGGGCTTGTGCTTTAATCTTCCATGACTTAATCTGCTGACCAAATATGAGATAGTGAGCGAACCAGTTACAAGAGTCTCTTAGAATTTCCTACCCTGCTTGTGTGTTGTTATCTCCCTGTTTCGTTTCCTTTATTAATTTAGCATCAATAGATTTACTCTATTCAACTTCCTAAAAAGATGACTTTGAAAAAACATTTATAAGACTTTGTAGGGTGTACTGATAGACTGAGAATTAAAATTTAAAACTCTTTTATTATGCATTTCATGATGCAAGAATGTAGATTTAGTCATGGTTCATTCTTAAGAAGTCACTTTTAGATTTTTCATATTCTTTCTTGCATATATATATATATATATATATATATATATATATTTGGTTTTCAAGACAGGATTTCTCTGTGTAGCCTTGGCTATCCTGGAATTCACTGTGCAGACCAGGCTTTTTAATGAATTCAATACTCACTCCCTTCTTGAGATTGTAGCTCAGCCCTCTATGCTAGTGTATTTGCCAAACAGCTTTGATAAGATATACTGCCATTACTGAATTATACTAATTAAGGGGTCTGATTGGTGGTAATACGTCATTGATACAAGAATATGATATCAAAAGATGAAAATACATTATGAAGAAAAAATTGTGCAGAACCCACTGCATTTCATGCTTAATAAATGAAGATTGATATTTTTTACCTTAGTTGTAGAATCAATTGAGCCTTTTAACAATCATTTCTGGCAAAGTTTATATTATAGTGAACCCAGTAACAGATGGTAGAATTACAGGATGCAAAGTTTTATGGAATTTTTTTTCAAAGTTTGCTAAAATGAGATCTAGTACATAGTTTTTATAACAAGTTAATTCTTCCTGGGAGGTTGTATATAGCAATTTGGCAGTGCAAGTATAATAGAAATTTGTCTTTGTATGAAATTGAATCCATGGCAAATTATTCCTTTTAGTGTTCATAGCATACATTTAAAAATAAGAAGGCACAAATTTCAAAGAATTCGTTGTATTTATTGATTTTTAGAATGTACCAATGCAATCCCAATACAAAACTGATGTACGCTTAAAGGTTTAATCGCATTTTATTTTGGTAATGTAACCAAGACTTTTAAAATGAAAGTATGAAACTGGATAAGACCATGATCATTTTCAATTTCTGATGTACCCCTATTTAAATAGTAGTTCTAACGATTTGCATTATATGATACTAACATATACCACTAGCTTCAATTACAATGTGTGTATATGAATGTATATATTTATATGTGCATCTGTGTTTATTTTTACATGCACATACATATATATGCACAATACTAAGCTATTGCTTATCTATATTTATACCCACCTTAAGAACTGGTTTTAGTTAATTTAGTCTTTAATACTGTGCTTTAGAGTAGAGCCTAACACCACGTGAGCTTCCCATTTCTGGGACCAACATAGTGTTGTTCCTGTCTAATTCTACAAAACATTTATATGCTAGGATTGCGTACCCGTGGGAGCCAACTTTGAATGATGAGAGACGTGAACCCATCTCTTCATCCTAGCTTGACTTTTCAAAGACACGGTGGTAGTGGCTCAAAGTCATTCCTGGAAAGGTCTAGTGAGTAAGACTTGGCATACTTCAGAGACACAGTCAGCTCCCCAGTGCTCTTCTTTTAGATTTGCTGTTTCTTATATAACTTTTTCTTCATTCCTTTGCTGTTCTTTCCTTATTCTGTAAACAATATTATAGAGTAAATTAGCCTGGCACGCCTTTTTTAGATAATCTGGAGAATTTCAAACACAACCTTCTACTTTAATTACAATTTTAGTCCTTATTCAAGGCCATGTTGCTCAAAATTCTTAACGGGTCTTGGGATAGATATTAGTGACATAGTATTTGTTGAGCTTAGAACTCTGATGACCATCTTACAATGAAAAACAAACAAATAAAAAATAAAATAAAAACCTTGAGTGGATTTTTAAGGATAAAAAAATATAATGTAGGCAGCCGACGCCTAAAAGATGGCGCCGGTTTCCGGTACACCGTGGCAGTAAACAACACCACTGTGCAGGCGCTAGCCTGAATCTGGTGCCAACCCCTCCGGAGGTGCATGCTGGGAGACTGACCAATCCCAGGAGGACACAAAGCTTTTTCCTGTGCTGGGGTGTATATAAGGAGTCCTCCCTGGGTTCCCAGGGGTGGGCACAACAATATAACATATTTTTACCTTAATGTTATTCTTGAACAGAGAATTCTACATGCAGAAATGAATGTCTTGATATAATATGACATTTCATTATGCTCTATATAATTCCTAAAAAGTATTAGATATACATAGGTATACATTGGGAAACATGTTTTTTTCTGCATAGGAATATACTCACATTTATCAGTATATAATGCTTTAACCTATATATTCCATGATAGCAAGTAATGTCTTTTAATTTAGTCAATATACTAGCAAAAATAAATAGATATTATTGCCAATCTAAAGCAAGTACTTTGGTTTATCTAACTTTAAAAGAAACAGAGTAACTTTTCCATGTTTGATCAGACACATATCAACATACATGCAAACATACTTGAACAGTTACTCATCACAAATACAGAAACACCATCAAACAAATGGTTAAAATAAATTATAATTAGAATAACAAATGGAATTAAAATAAAATTCAAATTATTTTGGCAATCTGTTCTAATCTTCTATATCCTTTTCATTCTCTGACTAATTTTATCTTCCCCTGGAACTTGTCTGTAATATAGTCCCTGATAAACTGCCTCCAAACTCCATGACTGTACCACAATGAATCCATTTCATTCCATTGCCTCTCAACTCACTGACTCAACCAAACTGATTAACTCAAAATCAGAGATTGGCTTGCCTGTTTCTAGTGAGTGTTGAGATTAAAGGCTTGTTGGCCTTAATGTCCTGAGATTAAAGGTGTATCTGTATGCCTGTATTCCAGCCAGATTGTACAGGCCTACAAGTTCTTTTGATGTGATCTCTTGCCAGAGCAGCCATCTTGCTGGATTAGAATTCCTCCACAAGAATAACATTTACCACAAATGAAAGCAGTTTGAAAATTTATTCCAAATACCAAATTTATTATGAAGGATTTATAAAGCTATAGTTTGGATATACAAAGTCCACCAACTCTCAGCTGCTGAGGGCTTACTTGGTTGCCAGGCGATTGCCCTAGGAGGCATGGCTGGATTGTGAGAGTCCTAACTCAGCAATGAATTACTTTACTTAGAACTTGCAGAGCTGACTGGTTATTAAGAGGTGTGAACAAGTCAAGGGATGAAGGCCCCAGACAAGCCTGTGAAGGGATAGCTTGTCCCTGACTATCATTCTGATTTCCACATGCTATGATGCAAGCAGCTTTGCTCTAAAATGTATTTCCACCTATGATATTCTGCCTCTACACAAGTCCACACAAATGGGGGAAAGTGACCTCTAAATAAATCTTCTATAAAAATAAGCCAAGATGAAAATTTTATTTATTCTATTTATTTACTTATTTATTTATTTCTATCTATCTATCTATCTATCTATCTATCTATCTATCATCTACTTTACATCTGGACTGCAGTGCCCACCCCCTTCCTCTCCTCCAATTCTCACCTCTAATTCCCCTCTGCAAGCTAAGCCTTTAAAGACTGGGCTCACAACCAAAAATTTTTACTTTTTTGAGATGTTTTCTCTCATGTATTTTTTCCATGGCAACAAAAGTGCAAAACATATTATAGGTATAATAAGAGTTTCTTAGTAGCTTTTAAATATTTGATGAACTTTCATGCTTATTATTAGAATAAGAAGATTTAAAATATAAAACTTCCCCTTACTGATGATCAACTTTGTTGAGAAACCAATCCCTGCCTGGGAGTTTGAATATTTTCAACATCCTAGCCTCCAGTAACACAGGTGTGTATTTTTTGAAAGATTTTTTTGTATATTTCTTTCATCCTTTGTGCCATTTATGTCAACTGTATCATTCTGGCCTTTAAGGATGCTGTAATTTGTTAAGCAGAACACAAACCTGTAGGCATGGAAACAAGTGCAGATACACACAGGAAAAAGAGTATGGAAAATATTAAAACCCATAAGAAAATAAAGACAGAAGATTACAAACTCAGCGAAATTGGAAAAAAATTAAATCTTTACACAAGTACTTTAAGTTAAAGTGGTGATCAGAAGTGGACAATTCATACACATTGTGGAGAAAATTTAGACATATATTGAGGTTGGAAAAGACCTGAGTTCCCATATGGTTTTGTCTAATTCTCCTTTCTCCCTTCTTTTCTTCTTTTGTAACTCAGTTCATGTTTAATGGAATAATGTGATGAATTTTTTTCATTGGATTTTATAATAGATTTTATTTCATTTCACAAAATATTGGTTTTAGCTATGGATACCATATCTGGAAATACTTGCCTTTAAGGATGCTAATCACCTCAGGATAATGTTGGCTAGAGTAAAAAAGTAATTAAAGTCTTTCAACTTAAGCAGCTCAGATGTAAATTATACGTAAATCACACGTCATTATAAAAAGAGGCGATTTCCTTTCAAACACCTATACAGCTAACTGAACACTAGCAAAAACAAATGCATAAAAACAGATGTCAGTTGAACTATAACAGGAAAATAGTTTATCTATCGTCGTATAATGTTCCCTGACAAGATTTGCCTCAGTTTCTTAGCCTGGCTTAGACTACAGGATTTCAAAGAGTTTTTCTCAGTAAAGAAGCAGCCATCAGTCAGAATTGAAGTTTATATAAAGCATAGTAAAAGCATGGGATTACATTGAAATCAAAGGGTGTTAAGCAAGCAGTGAACGTCTTTGGGTTTGAACATATTCTTTCAAAAAAAGAAAAAAAACTACAAGTGATTCTAAGTGGATCTACTCTAAAATCTTTCTTCCTATAATATACTTCTCTCAGTACCAGAAAATGCTGAGTAACTTGCAAAAGAAGGAAAGCAATTAATAGTCTAGCTGCAGTAAATATGAATAATAGCAATGACCAGCATGGTAAGATACCCCAAAAGATGTCCTGGATAGTTAACTACCCTCTGGAACATACTTCAGTATTCATCTAGTTATTGTATTGGCTGGTTTTGTGTGTGAACTTGACACAGGCTAGAGTTATCACAGAGAAAGGAACCTCTCTTGAATGAATGCCTCCCTGAGATCCAGCTGTCAGGCATTTTCCCAATTAGTGATCAAGGGTGGGGAGGGCCCACTGTGGGTGGTGCCATCCCTTGAATGTTAGCCCTAGGTTGTATAAGAAAGCAAGCTGAGCAAGTCAGAGAAAGCAATCCAGTAAGCAGCACCTACAGTCCATGGTCCCTCCATGGTCTCTGCATCAACTCCTGCCTCCAAGTTCCTGCCCTGTGTGAGTTCCTGTCCTGACTTCCTTTGGAGATGAACAACAATGTGGAAGTGTAAGCTGAATAAACCCTTTCCTCCCAACTTGCATCTTGGATATGATGTTTTATGCAGGGATAAAAACCCTGACTAAGACAGTTAGTTATCTTAGATACTTTCAAATTAGGCTACTGAGAAAGTTTCGGTTGTTCCTTGGTTTCCTATGGCATAGTCCCCTCTTTATAATTACTTATTGTTTTTATCACTTTGTGTTGGCTTATACTGCATGGTAGCTCATTTTATCTTACATATTTTCAGAAGGCTTTTATTAATTTTGCTAGCAAATTGCACCAGAAATCAAAATCTGTATGTTGTAAGTGTATGAATTGCTACAGAAGTAACATTGCTTCTAGGCTATTTTAGATGAAAAGATACAAAATTAATGTCTTTCTATCTCTATTTGTTTCTTTATATTATATTATTTATATTCTAACTGTTCATTTACTGTAACTCCTTTATACTTCATAGGCCATCATTCTAATTAGCTTTCTTTCTTTATCTGGTTTTTTTACACAAACTCCAAAGAAATTCGTGCTAAATATCACCTGTTCATTTACTTAAGTTTTAACTGGTTTGCACAATGATTTTATAAATGCTTTTTGAGCCTGTGTGGAAATAACTTCAACATGATTCAGTATTTATTAATTTTTGTGTGAGAGCATTTTGCCTGCATGTTTATTTGTTTAAATGTGTATAACTGGTGCTTTTTGAATTCAAAAGAGGACATCTAATGACATCTAATGTTACAGATAGTTGTGAGTTACCCCATAGGTGAAGAGCCCAGGTCCACTACAAGAGTAGACATTGCTCTTAATCACAGTACTGACTCTTATACAGTTATGTGTGTGAATGCACACCAGACTGTGGTGCCGGCCGAGGCCAGACACAGTAGTCAAATCTTCTGTAGCTGGAATTATAGGCAATTGTGAGCTGTCAGATGTGAATACTTGTGATCACTCTCAAGAACTCTGCAAGATCAGCAAGGGCTCTTAAACAATAGAAAATGCTACAGTCTGATTTTTTATTTCAATATCTGTAAAATTTAATTATCAAATTCACCAGCCATTTCATTCTTTCTAATGTCTCCTGCCAAGGGCCATGCAAGAGAACAACAAATGGCTTTAGAACTCATGGAATGCAGTCTATAGGTTACCACAGCCACATGGGTGAGCCTCGGTTGAGTCATGGCCCTGAGGACTATGTGTCCTGAGGACTTCCTGCTATTACGGAGTTCTGCTCTCACATCCCTCATAATCTAAGAATAGTATGAAAATTCTAAGGGGGCTTCCAGCCCCTCACTGGGCAGAATCTCTGGTTCTCACAATAATAATGTTTGATCTCTTTCAGGCATTGCTGTTGGAACAGATTTATGATTTAATCACCACCCTAGAGGGAAGAAAACATAGACCCATTGATTGTCAGCAATGACCACCACCTTTAGAAAGCATTTGGAATAATAAAATTGTAAGTGAAGCTAGATCGAGATGCTTCTGCTACTGCCTCTGATATAGAAAATCCTAGGGAAGAATTTGATCAGGGACTCTCACTGAGGCTGGACTGGTGACGATTGATTCCTTAAATCCATTTTGCTTCCTGATATGGTTTAGTAAGCTCTGATGATGAATAGATATGCATTCTAAGGATTTAAAGCAGATACAACTGATTTATATGTAAAAGTTAATATTTTTGATAACTTTAAGATTCCTATAAGATTATTTTAAAGATAGAAAATAAATAATCAATCCCTTCTTTGTAATGCACATTGCTGCCTGCCAATATAAGAAACTGGCTAAAGAAACTATATTGCTTACTTACACTTTGTTCATCTATAACAATTTGCTTAGTTATGAATGTACATAGTTCCTTGGGAATAATTTCTTTTGTTTATCTGTATAACATAATGCCATTTCTTGTAAAGGTTTTGGGGAACATAATGTTTTTTCATTCACTCCTTAGAACAAATCTAAAAGGTAATCACATTGTAATTTTATACTGCTTAGAAAACTTTGCTCCGATATATAAACTAGGGAAGAAAAAATAAAGTGTGGGGTTGGAACAGCCCCTTCCATCCATCAACTATATGTATGTATTGATATATATAAAGTTCGTGTGAGAGGATGATTGTACTTTGTTCTTTCTACCCTGCAAGTATTGTGTTTATGTGTATATGTGTATATGTATATATGTGCATGTGTAAAATGCTTGAAGCCTGCTTGCTGGAGCTTTGCTTTATCCATTCTGAGTGAATGTGTGTATATTTGTCTGTATATATGTCTATATTTATGCATGTATATATGTATGAAGTTATTGGACCCTGCCTTTTTTTGTTTCCTCCACATTGCATGCCCACACACGTGCATGCACGTGTGTGTGTGTATGTGAGTGTGTGAATTTTCTCTCTCCTTCTCTTTCTCACCTGCCCCAAGTAGTTAAACAAGCTGATAATTTTTTTGCAGATCACTGGGAGTGCTATCCCCACTAAATTGAGCTTTGTCCACTCAGAGAAAAATCTGCTACGTAATTTCTCTAATCACTGACTTGCCACTGGCAGCAGCTCATCAGCAGCTTTAAGCACTGGCCCCAAACAGCTTTCTGCCTCAGTTTACTCTCTCCACAAATGCCAACGTCTTCCCTAGCCACCTGCCCACTATTCCCTTCCAACTTTATGTGCCCTTTTCTTCTCAAACCAAGTCTACTCAGTGGTACCAGTTGTTTCTGGGTACAGTGCCATCTACGGGAGCATAGGTAGACTCTCACAATCAGCAAGTTTGAAGTAAACTGATTCCCTCTTTCCCTGCAGCCATCATTCATCAACTACATCTAGGACTTCATGACTCCCCTCCTCTTCCATGTTTGAATTTTTGTCTTGCTTGACCTGTGCCCACAGTCACAGCCAATGTGGATTCAAAGATGCAAGAGCTTGACACATCCAGAAAACAGTCTCTCACTGCAGCCACCTCCTCTGGCACTCACATTCTTTCTGTGCCTTCTGCAATGAGCTCAAACCTGGCAAGAGAGGGTGATATTCTATCAAGTCTGAACATTCTAGATTCTTATTCTCTGCATATTGTCTATTTGTGGTGTTTTGTATCAATCTCCTCCTACCGTAAAAAGAAAAGTCTGTGATGAGGGACCCTAATAATAAACAGGTGAAAAAATTGTACCACACACCCAGCAATAAGTTTTTATTTGATGGCCTGTGTTGTCCTGGAGTGACATTGTGCCTTTATTAAAGGGCAATTACATTTAAATTATTTTGGTGTGTCTCTGTCTTCCTAACTCTCTTTCCCTCTCTCTCTCCACTCACAGACTCACATATGTATGTATGTATGTATGTATGTATGTATGTATGTATGCAAATATGCTTATATTTATGCATGTGTATGTGTGTATATGCGGGAATATATGTATATGTGTATGTATGTACATACATACCATTGATCTACCCTGCCACACCCCTACAATTAAACTTTCGGCTTTATTATTTACCATTCCTCCTTAATATCACTTGTTTTCTGTTCCCCCCCCCCCCTTCAAGAAAAATCCATCCCCTGGCTCAATACTACTCTTAACTTCTATTACTGCTTCAATTTAAACATACTTATCTGAAGATTTAGAGCTACCATCCCCATATCAGAAAGGCCATGTGGTGTTTATTTATCTTTCTGTATTTGGGATATTTTACTCAGAATATGTAAGCCCTGTCCATTTACCTGCAGATTTCTAAATTTAATTTTTTTTTTCAGATATGAAGCATTTCCTTGGGTTTATGTATCTCTTTGTAATTGTGTATTCGTTGTTTGATGCTAGACTATTTTCAAGCCATGGCTGTTGTCATTAGATCAGCAGCAAAGAAAGACAAGCAGTCATATCTATGTAAAGTGGAAAGCCTTTGGGAACATGCTCAAAAATAATATAGCCAGATAAAATGGCAGACATATTTTTAAGGAATCTCCACAGTGGTTTCACGTGCCTGTAGCAGCTTGCACTCTCACTCATAGTCTTATCTTGGCTCCCCATTCTTGCTCTTATGTATTGCCACTTTCTTTTAAAAAAATCTTAGCCATCTTTATTGGGTTGTATTAAATCTCAATGTACTTCCATTTGTATTTCCTCTAAGATTAAATATGTTGAACATCAAGAAAATAACAAATATTAGCCATTTGGTATTTTTCATCTGAGAACTCTCTAATCCCATTCTTAAATTTTAATTGGGTTGTTTTTTTTTTTCCTGGTGCTTAGATTTTTTTGCATTTACATATTTTACCACTCACCCTGTCATATGTATAGCAGGTAAAGGTTTGCTCCGCTGTGTAGGCAACCAAATTACTTTAATCTTTTGTAACTGACTGCTCTCCTGACATACAGGATGCTGTAATTGAAGGCTACCAACTTGAAGAGCTCTAAAAACCTAAAGAAAGATACTATTCAGAAGTCTTACAACTATGTCTACTTTGTATCCTTTCCCAGATCTGGTTACACCTGTGAATCACTAGGCTGCAAAGCTGTGGTGAAAAAGAAAGCTGCTCAAAAGAGCGGTTCTTGGTTAGAGCATGCCAGTTAGAGATGTCATTTATAACAAAACCAGTGAGAAAGTGAAGGTAGACTGCTTTGCTGCATGGTCTCTATAACCAATGACTTTAAAATCAACTGGCAGTTTACATAGTCTTTTCTCAATTACAAAGTCATTTCATCTCTTTTCATTATTCATCTTGATGTTTTCCTAACTTCACCTTCCTCATCCTTGCTCAGTGTCTTTTATTGTCACAAGAGATTATTATATGCATTATGATGTTTGTAGAAATGTTTAATACATCGAGATATTTTTATTTAAGAAGCTCAGAATTCCAGTACATGAGTTACTGAGATGTAGCAGCCCCCACATCTTATTGAAGGACATTTTACTCTTTGCAGAGCAGCCCTGGCTAAGAGTTGCCACTTGAACAGTGCAGATATTCCCTCTAAATTGATCCTTCCCTATGTGACTTGGGAGGAAAGCTGGCGTGATTCAGGATACAGAGAATGCTTACAAAAAAACCTCATGTAATCAGTAAGACTTAGAACATTCCTATATCAATTATATTCCTATTTAGCATTGCTTATTTATAACATTGAAAATAGCAATATACTATAACAGACCATATAATATAATATATTTCTATTAAAATATTTTAAAGGCATTAGGGATAAACACTAGTTGTTTATTGTGATACAATGTGTTTACTATGGTTTAAATGTATTTTTTTCACCTGTTAAATTTATGTTGAAACTTGATTACTAAAGTGATTCTATTGGAAATGGTAGATTCTGGAAGGTGTATAAGAAATGAAGTCTGTGCAGCTATGTATGGAATTTGGTGCCCTTTTATTTAGGAGACATGATGTTACTAGTCCACCTTCCTTGCACATTAAGTCATGAAGTTTGCAGCTCTCTGTGCAGGATACAGGAAGAAAGTACCATCTTAAAGACTAACAACAGCTTTCATCAGACAGCAAACCTGTCTGGACTTTGACCTTGACCTTTGCAGTCTATAAATGAGATGAGACCCTGGATTCTGAAAATCATTTCCAGTCTTTAGTACTTTGTTTCAGGAGCATAGAAACACTTAAATAATGTATAATTTTACATAATTGTATCACAGTGCAAGTATATGTTGAAAAGATATTTCCATACTTTACCTGGAGTTTAAATTAATAGCTATATAGGTATGCATGAGTGTGAGGGAATAAAAACAGTGTAAGCGATAAGTCTTGATAATAATTCTGTCCAGTTAGACTCCATTGGAGTACATTATTTTTTCCTTTGTAATTGGGTGTCAATGCAGGTAGCTACTTTGAGAGGGGTAAGACCCTGACTTAGCATAGTTACTATTGCTGAGAAGAAAGACCATAACCAAAAGCAACTTGGGGAGGAAAGAATTTATTTGGTTAATCATCTGGGAGAAGCTGTAGGAAAGAAAACTGATCAGAATATATTAAATAAATTTTTCAATAAAAGAGAAAAATAATATAATATTAAAAGCTGAATATACTCAATGAAATATATGTAAAACAGTTATAAATTTAAATTTCTACTGCATTGTAAGTTAACTTCAAAAGTTATTAGGTGAGAATGTCAGTAAGTAGGCAAAGTACTTATAATAACAAATTTTCCTTTAAAGTTTTTAATTTTTTGTTTGAGAAGGGGTCTCATTTGTGTATGTGGCTGGTCTTCAAAGGGAGGAAATCTTTCTGCCTAAGGTTCCTGAATGCTGGAATTATAGAAATGAATTACTCTGTTTGTTGGTCTCATTTTTTTTAAAGTAATAAAATGTCATTCAGTTAGCCATTTTAGCATCCTTATAACCGTACCAATCATCAGTACACCTCTGTACAACTCAGTTGGAAATGAATATTTCAGAAATTGTATATAAGTTTTTGTGGAGGTTTGAATAAAATGACCCCCATAGGTTCATAGGGAGTGACACTATTAGGATATGTGGCTTCATGAGAGTGTGACTTTGAAAGAGGAAGTGTGTCACTGGGGTTGAACAAAGAGGTCTCAGCAGCTCAAGCCAGGTTCGCTGTTAGACTAACTTCTGAGAAGCTGAGACGTAGGACTCTCTCAGCTGCCTCTCCTGTACTCTGTCTGTCCGTGTACTGTGTGCGTCCTGGTACTGTGACAGTGGACTAAACCTCTGAACTGGAAAGCAACACTGACTAGAGACTTCCCTTTACAAGAGTTTCCATGGTCAGGAAATTCACAGAACTAGAACACTGACGAGGCTTCATCAGACAAGCAAGTTCTCGTTGAAAATCAAGAGGGAGAATGAACAATAAATATAGTTTTAGAGTCAAGAGAATTTATCACTCAGGTATATGATATTTGGGGTTATATAACATCATACAGTTGTTAGAGAAGAAAGATTTAAAGAAACAGTAATCAAATAAGTGCTGCAAAGATGATAACTATCCAAAGATATAGAAAAGTTAATCTTAAGAGAAGTCTACTGAATGTCATCAACCACTTCTATATTGATATTTATAGCTTTAATTAATCTATTTTGACCCCCGAATTGGCCTACCTTTGCCCTTACCATGTGAGAAGCCACACATTTATAGTCACTATATCTGATTTGTTATTTGGATCATTAATTTTCTCAGTTATTCACTCAAACATAATCTAGTGAAACATATATAATATAAGCACAGCATTTCAGAGAATTTGTTCTTTCCCACAGTCTTTAATATGTTATTTCTTATCCCATTGATGTTTTTGAACACACGCTTTCTACTGCACTTTTATTGTAATGTTTCCTTATTTGATACATATTCATTGATTTTTCTTCAGAGTAGCTCCCCAAAAGCACTTTTCAGCAACTACTTATGTATGAAATGAAATTGACAGCGGTCATCTATAGACCTTTCTCGATCATCCTCATAAGTTGCATTATTCCCTTCATGGATTTCATCCTTAGCACTGCTGATCTTTAATCTCTGCATATCATGAAACTCATTTCATTTGCAAGGCCCACTTACTAAGGAGTCACAGACTGCTTTAGGCTAAATCCCAAATGCCATTTTATGCGAGTCCCTCAGCAACATTACTGGGAAACGTGCAGTTGCATCTCCAGGCAGACCTCACCTTCATTTACTGCTGCCATCTCTTCTACTTGTCTGCTAATCACATTTTGGCTGTTGTTTGCTTGTGATCAGAGTGAACACCTTTTCAGAGACATTATATTATATTTCAGAGACATTATATTGGCAGATTTTCCTCAAAGGCTGCATTTTCTTGTGCTTGGATCACAAATCAAATTCAGTAGTATGCATGCTTGTACTACGCATAGATGAGTATTGAGGAGCTATCCACAGCAAGTGAATGAATCTGAATTAAGCTGGAATTCGAAACAGGGAAAATACTGAAGGGCAATGAAAACAGATCCAAGAAAGAAACAGGAATGCAATGCTAACCAACAAAAAATAAATAAGTTATAAGATATATATATCTTATATATATATTGTTATATATAAGATATATATATAACAATCACTGAACCAAAGCAACCTATTACTTATCTACCAATAGTTAATAATTAATTGGTAGTTTGATGACTGTGTAGCTTGAAAATTATTTTTTAAATTGAAAAATAATCAAATAAACCTGGAAAGAAGTAATAGAAATCTAATAATATGCATACTTGAAAGGGCCTCACAAAAATTATTTAAAAATTGTAACCAAAAAGTAAAGGCAAGAGTAGTGGTCCACAGATTTAATTGCAGCACTTAGGAAGCAGAGGCAGTGGCTGTGTGTGAGTGTGAAGCCAATCTTGTCTGCATGGTGAGCTCCAGGACAACAGGGGTTCGCAGTGAGATCCTCTTTTGAAAAAAAAAAAAACTATTAAAATTGTAACACAAGACTTTGCTCTATCACCCTTGAAAAGGTCATTTTTCAAAACATTTGTATACAGCTTTACTGAATTGGGATTGCCACAATGGGTAAAGTTTGATTTGGATGTTGGAATAGCTGCTGTGTTGAATTCTGAAACATGCCCTGATCTTGAGGTGGGAAGAGTGTAAAGGAAAAATAGGCAGATGAGGAAAAGGGACCTAACTGAGTTTATGCTAATAAAGCCCCAAACCAGGGTTTGTACCAAGGATGTGGACAAGGGCTGAAAAAAATCCAGAGGTTTCAGCCTGTAACTGGAGGCTATAGTAACCTCTTGATGGGATGGGGGTCAGAAAAAGAGAAGTAGACAGGTAAACAGAGAGAGGAAAGGTTGTCAAGAAGAGAGGGCTAGGGAGTTCACACCCAAAATCCAGTTCCTGGTTTCAACACCAAGTGTTACTTCATTATTGATTCAGGAAACAGACATGGAAGTATAAGAGGAGGTTCATCCCTACTGGAGCCAGCCGACCTGTGTGTGTGATTGTAGTATAATATAAAAATGTATAAAATATAAACATATATAATGTAATAACACTAATAAGCACAAAATTCTTCAGTAAAATGGAAACTTCTGAGATCAGCTTTCTTCCCCCTGTTTTTCTTTAATTGTAAATAGTTTTTTTTTTTTTTTTAGTAAAATATATTCTGATTATGGTTTTTCCTCTCCAGCTCCCCTCAGCCCATGCAAATCCACACCTTTTCTGTCTATGATTAGAAAATGAAAAGATACAAAAAAATACAATATAAAATAAGATAAAACAAAACAAAGGAAAAGATGCAAAAATAACCAAAAAGAGCAGAAATCATACTTATAGAAACAGATACACGTGTTCACATGGACAAGAATTCCATTAAAAACACAAAACTGGAAACCATAATTCATAAGCAGTAGAACTGAAAGTTAAAAAAATTGCCCTGTTGTAGCATAGCAAAATAACAACAAATCCAGTAACTATGAGAGGGAAGGGACTGTAGGTGCTAATAATAATTGAGTTCACTCTGTAGTCTACAGAAGCAGAGACTCTAAGATGCAGCAAGGCACAAAGACAGTAGCCCTCACCCTGTGGGTTGAGTTTGTGTAGTGTTGTTCATCTACTGTTGTGTATGGACACTACCATTTTTATGTTGCACGTATGAGTAGCATTTTATCTATCATGCCAGAGGCTCTGGGTCTGATTCTCAAAACTACATAAGCCAGGCTTGGTGGTTTATGCCAACAATGCAATCACTTGGAAGGTAGAAGCAGTAGTATCAGAAGGTCATAGCCACTATCAGATACATAGAGGGTGCTAAATCCTCTTGAGTTAAAGACTCTGTCTTAAATACAAACACACATACACACACACACACACACAAACACACACACACACACACACACACACACACTGAGAAAGAGAGAGAGAGAGAGAGAGAGAGAGAAAGAGAGAGGTTCAAAGTTTAGTCTAATATCAAAGTCTGTGACCCTCTGACATAAAATATGGTATTCCTTTTTGTCTTTATCTGTAAATCAGAATGGGGAAGCAAGCTAGACTCTAATATGCAGGGGTAAAAAATCAGAGATTTATGTGTTTACTAGGACAGGTGTCTGCTGACTGACACTCCACTAAATTTTGTCTCTGTCCATTTTACATTTATTCATAATGAATATTGGTTAGTCAATCTCCCCCAAAACTTTTATTATATGTAAATTTATTAATTTCTTAACAGCAAAAATATATGTATCTAATATTCTCCCAAGAAAGATAGTTTAAGTATTAGCCAGTTACTTATACATTCACGAACCTGTGAGAGAAAATTGTGGCTGAGATATTTTTTAACAAACAGCCAGTACATTCACTAAAATATTTTTATACTGAGTATTTTTTTTCAGAAATGCATGAAGGACAAAATAACCAAATGTGGCTTTGATTCTAGCATGAAAATTTCACACTAAAATTTAAGTTCTGATGGTTTAATTAGTGAAGTTAAAGTATAGTTCAACAGTTCAGTATATGTAATGCATTTCAATATTTGCTATCAATAACTATTAAAGATGCCATATGGAATGCTGTTTAAGAAAAATGGGGACGGGAATTAAGAAGCTCTGCTTAGTTATGGCAATTCATCTTTGTGGACAGCACTAGTAAGCAAGACTATACAGCTAAGGTTTGTCACAGTCCAGATGTACTATGCCATAGTTGCAGACCTAGAGATAACTCTCCCCATTTTTGATGTAATGACCTGAAGATTTCCAAGTTTATGAATAATCACTGAAACATCAAATGAATGATAAGGGGTGTAACAATACTTATTTTTGAAACTAGGGAAATTCATGCCTTATAAATTTGGAGACCTTAGTTGAAACTTACTTACTTGGCATTCACTAGGAAGTTAATCTACTTCTAAGAATTGCATGGAGATCTCAGCATGGAAGTGAAGTGGCATCTAGAGTTCTGAGTTTGGTGAGTCCATGCATATCAATCATCATATCAGAAATGCTGTGATTAATGCCTCTTATAACCTTATTGAGAACGTCCCTCATACGCTAAGGATTTTGAATATTTGTTGATGCTGAATTGGTATGATGAGATGTGGCCCTTGCTAAAGGAAGTGCCTATTAGTGGCTGGCTTTGATGTTTTAAAAGCTCTAAGCCATTCTCAGTCTTCTCACTGCTTCCTACTGTGGTCCACATTGTGAGCCCTCAGCTTCTGCTCTGGATTTCATGTCAGCGGTTTGATGCCAGGCTTTGCTGTCATGATGAACCCTTGCCACTCTGGAATCATGAGCCAAAATAAAGTATCCCTTCTATAAGTCGCCTTATACATAGAGCTTTATCACAGTAACAAAAGTGTAACCAAGTAGAAGTTGAAACTGGGAGTAGAGTATTGCTGTGGCAGAGGAATTCAAAAGGCCTTGGAACTTTAGACTAGAAAAGCAGTTTAATACTGACAGAAGAACTTAGTGTGCCAACCTAGTAGAAGCTTAGAAGACAGTAGTTCTGAAAGATATGTGGACTCTAGAGGCCAAGCTCTAGGTTTCAGAGGGGAACAAAATTAGCTACTGAAATAGAGACTGCTTCTGTGATATTTTAGAAAATAAAATGTGGCTGATTTCTGACTGTGCCCAAAGAACAAGACAGATGCTAAACTAAAAAGTAATGGGTTTGTTAGCCTGGCAGAGAAGATTTAAATGCATCCTAATAGTGACCTGTTGCATGGTTATTAGTCGATACTCACATTCAGGTCTAGAAAAAAGGAATATATAACATACAGTTTAATTTAAAAAAGTCGCAGGAAAGTTAATATGACAGCCATGGCTTGTGCTGAGATTAAAGAAAAGCCTAGGATTACAATTTATGAAAGAAAATACCTGAGTAGTTTTATGCTCTGATAAAGAACAGCAAACAAAAGCTGCTGACATTATGTTTCCAGAAGACCAGGATGTCACTGATTGGAATAAGATATCCCTGATATAATAAGGATGATCTTGATTTGAATTGGGATGCCCCTGATGGCTTCTGGTATTTGAATGCTTGGTCTCCATCTCCTGATGCTGTTTGTGTTGGTTTAGGAGGTACGATCTTCATGGAGGATTCATGTCACTTTGGGCCTGGCTTTGAGGTTTTAAAAGTAGCACACCATTCCTAGATCATTCCCTACTTGGTGCTAACAGCTCAAGATGCTATCTCTCTGCTTCTGCTCCACTTGTCATGTCTGCTGCTTGCTGCTACATTTCTTTTTTTTTAATTAGGTATTTATTTCATTTACATTTCAAATGCTATCCCAAAAGTCCCCCACCGGCTCCCTCACCCACTCCCCCACCCACCCACTCCCCCACCCACCCACTCCCACTTCTTGGCTCTGGTGTTCCCTGTACTGAGGCAGATAAAATTTGCATGACCAATGGGACTCTCTTTCCACTGATGACCGACATTTCTATAACATGAAAAATCACTGTTCCTCTGGAACCACAGACCTACTCCTCTCTTCCATCAGTTGCCTTATTTGTGGTGTTTTATCCTAACAATAGAAAAATAACTAGGATTATATAGCAATTTTAATTCAGACATGTCTGCTCTGGCAAGGGATCACCTCCAAAGGCCTCTGAGTCTATGTGATGTGTCTAAAATACAGGCATGCCCTTAGAATAGAGCTTTAATCACAAATAATGCAGATGGAGTTAGCTTGTGGAAGGAAACAAACATGTATGAAAGTGATGTGTAATTGAGGAGAAAGCAATTCACGAATCAGAGAAAGATTTGACAGAAGGAGTCAGAGATAGGATACACTCAACTCTCACAAGAACAGGCAGGCTATAAGGGTGACTGAGAGAGAGAGAGAGAGACAGAGACAGAGACAGAGACAGAGACAGAGAGACGGAGATAGAGAGAGAGAGACAGAGACAGAGAGAGTTAGAGGGTTGTTTTAAGAGGACATTTTTCTAGAAGCAGGTTCAGGTGAAGACAGAACAAGGCAGAGAATGAGAAGAAGCCAGAACATTAGAATAGACTACCAGAGTTAGTTTGAGGTCAAGGAGAACAATACAGTTAGAAGCCTCAAGAAGCTAATTTGAATTACTCAGTTTGGCGAAGAGTTTGAGTCACTACTACTGAGTTGAAACAGCCAGCCAGAGTTCAGAAATAGTAAGAACTTATACATATGGTGAGCTCATACATATGTAAACCCCTGAGACAACAATTATATCTGGAGAATAAAAGTTATCTTTACATAAGTCAAGGATACATAGTGATTAAACATTCAATAGACATTCAATTAGAGAATTTGTCAAAAATCTGTTTGTAGGGGAAGTATCCAGGAAAAACTTGAGCTGCGATCTAGAATAAGATACAGTCTCACACAGATTAACTTTCAAAAATGAGGATAACTTTTGGTTTAAATAATATTGGGCAAGTAACTAAGGTAGACTTTAGACTCAGAGTTTCAGTAAGACAGATTATCTCAGACACATGGGAGGCAATGAGATCAAGACTGAAGTACATTCAGGGAGTGTAATTCAATCGTTAGATTAGGGATCATACAGAAAAGTGTGCAAATCTTGCAGCCCAGGTTGCAGGGAGAAAATAACAATGTGCATTTATATAGCCTCATATCGACTAAATCAGTGTTTCAAACACATTTTTTGTTAACAAATTCTTCCCTTGGGGAAAAATAGCAGCAAGAATCATATTACCAAGGGGGGGGGGTTAAAAGATTCTATTCCACACATACTTATAAACACACATGAATAAATAATAAATATTTCCTTCATTCCAATATTAAGCCCTCAAATGGCCCAGAGCTGATCCTGTGCCTCAGCTTTCTGTACCCAAATACTGCCAGAGAGCTAGCCTCCCAAGAGAGCAGAAAAGCCTGTGAGCACAGTTAAGGCCACCACTTCTGCTCAGAGGGACCTGCTTGAAACCCTAAGGACACAGGAACTGAGGAGCAGCCTGGGACAGGAGCCATCCAGTTTCCCTCTGTACCCAAAGCTGATCCAGTGCCACAGTGTCCAGACCAGTGCCCATGCCACAGCCCCATATGTGCAAATATCTCCAGGAAAGAGCTGATCTCTCAGGAGTGCCGACACACCTGTGAGCACAAGAGGGACAAGCCACAGCAAGACCAGCTAACACCAGAGATAACCAGATGGCAAGAGGCAAGGGCAAGAACATAAGCAACAGAAAACAAGGCTACTAGACATTATCAGAACCCAATTCTCCCAAAACATCAAGCGCTGGATGCCCCAACTCACCAGAAAAGGAAGACTCTTATTTAAAATCACATCTCATAATGAGGATAGACGACATTATGTAGGACATAAATAGCTCCCTTAAAGAAATACAGGAGAACACAGGTAAGCAGGTAGAAGCCCTTAAAGAGAAAACACACACACACACACACATACACACACACAAATTCCTTAAACAATTACAGGAAAACACAGGTAAAGGAATTGGACAAAAACTTCCAGGATCTAAAAATAGAGAAACAATGAAGAAATCCAAAGGGAAACAACTCAAACAGACATAGAAGAACTGTGTATTATTCATAATTATCAGATATATTATTTTAGGATGATGATTGGTATTTTAAAAATAAACTCATAAAGTACTATTGACTGTTTGGGAGTGGGGCATGCCCTTTTATGTTGTTCATATCTTAGGGAATGCTTCACTAAAGAAAGTTGATTCTAGGTCTTCCTGCCAACAATTCATCAGCTAGAGTGGGATTTTGTGCATATCATCACCCTCCACGTCGGGGTTTTTGTCTGTTTTGAGCTTGTGCTTGTCCTGATCAAGGTGTAACAGTTGTTAAGTTTTTAAGTGCAACTGTCCTGTTGTATCCTGAAAACAATGTTCTTTTCTACATTTAAATCTTTCCTCAGCCTCTTCTGTGAAGTTCCCTGAGCGTTAGCAGGAAGAGTTGTTACATGGGTTTTCCATTTAAGTTTGAGGACTATGTAGTCACTTATCCTCTGCATATGGTCAGTAGAGGGTTCCTATGTTAATCCCCATCTATTGCAAGACGAAGCTTTTCTGATGATTGGTAAAAGAAACACTTATCTATGAATAAAGCAATAGATAATTATAAATCATTTTAATAGTATGTCCATTTAAACAAATAATAATATTAGGTTCCCTTTAGAGTCTATGAACTATCTAGACACAGATTTTGCCTGAGTTAACAGTGCTAGGAATGGATTCCATCTTATGCAGCAGACCTTAGCATAAATCAGAGGGGTCTTTTATTCCCATGGCATTCAAAACACTATTATACTAGCATGCATATCTTGTTTTTAAATGAGAAACAGTTTATACTATCTCATATGCTGTTCTGAGAAAGTAAGGTAATTAAGTTGATTTTAAAGTTGCATAAAATTGGAGGCTTTGTGTGACTTGGAAAAATCTTCAGCAGGAGTTGTAAACACAACACTGGAGCCCAGATAAACAACCATCTGGATGGAGCTAAGGTGTTGAAAGAATAGTCTCTGAGAGAAAGAAAATGAAAAAAAAAAAGGATAATTTCTTTAAAATTACATTTGAAAGGGAATTTAGCCAGGAGGTTTAAAATATGTTTAATAAGTAAAACACTTTTACTTAAAGTTAATGCTGTGAGTCTTAGATTTTTCTTTTCTAGTGGTTTAAATATCTGTGATAAGAATGCTCTTTTAACTTTATGCAAGAAGAAAGTCATTCTTTTAATTGTGTGGTGATATGAGAATGAACTAGCAAAGTGTAAGCTTATTGCATCTCTCTCTCTCTCTCTCTCACACACACACACACACACACACACACACACACACACCAGTTTATATGAGTCATAATTTAGCCCTTTCCAGTCTATCAGTTTCAATCACTGACATTTTTCTCCTAACACCTCTTTTGAAATGTCATAGTACCTTTGAGGTTACTCATAGTAGACAGAAACTGCATTACATCTTTGTGATTCTAACTCTAAAAGCCTGTCCTTACAAATGGTGTAGGACTTGGAAATAGTCAGACAATAGTGGATTTACCTTGCTCTCAGATAAGATCAGTGAGCGTTTAAACTGGAGAAAAGCAGGGAATTGCATGTATAGTTTTGGAGAAGAAAGTTTCAAAGTGAAGCTATTGCATTTCATTCTTCATGCCAAGAAGCTGCTTGGGTAGAAGTTGACTGATTTCCTTTGAAATGAGAGAGAAAGGCAGAGTGGGATCCCCGGTCTCAGACATAAGCCACACACACTGAATGGTAGAGAAGCCCAGGGACAGTTTGCAGAATCTTCCCAGTATGTATAAATTCCTTTGCATTATATGTGGCTTGGGTGTGTGGATAAAATATTAGGTATCTTCTAAAGTTCCCATACTGCAGTGAGAAGCTGAACAACAAAGTTTGGGTAGGTCAACAGCCAGATGAGGAAGAGATGCCTGTCCTGTGTCTACACAGACACATTCAATAGAGGCTGAGCTAGCAGAAGGCAGAGGAACCAGTCATAACATGGCTGCTCCAACAGGCCTAGCAGAAAGCAAGGCCACTTTATCAGTGACAGAAAGCACTGACATAATAATTTTGGAACTATAAAGAAGAAAAATTTCTTCTTCCATCTATGTATATGTATGTATGTTATCATTTCTAATTAGTTATATTTTTTCTATGTTTCTCTAGAGATGTAGAATAGGTGTCTTGTATCTCAGATGGAAAAGACATGGCACAGGCTCAATTGTGCTTCATCAAGGATCCTCAATTCTTTAGGGTTACCCAGGTAAGTGAGGAGAAATGAAAAAACAAAATGGAGCCAGTAACTTCCAAAAATGTACAAGCCATGGCCTTATCCTTCATGTACATGAGGGAAAATAATTTTTAGTATACTAAGTAACTCAAGACTTTGTCAGAAGCCCTGATTAAAGGACAAAGTAAACTTTATTTCTGTGTCCTTGCCAGTTGATATTGCAATGCCAATCTAGGACTGGAGCCTGGGCCTCCTCAGAGGAGTCAAGCCTGCTGCTTCTGGGGACCCGACCTTCTTCCTTGGACTGTGGTTATCAGTCCTCCTGCGGATGTTTCTGAGGTATCCCACATTCTCCTTGCAAACATTTTCTGACATAAATCTTTGATAGCTTTGGCAATGTACCCCCACGTAACAATATATATCATGCTCTACTTATTAAGAAACTTGCTTAACTCATCAGCTTATGTAAGACTTCACAGTTCCTGCAATTATTTCTGTGTTCTACATTCCTGTCTTCTTTACTTCTCCTCCGTGATCCGCCCACTGAGCACCTCACCAGGCTCCTTATTCCTACTCATTCAATGCAGTTCTTAGTCGATTTTAGGGTCTATATTAATAGGGCCTCAAGATGGAGGAACTTCAATGATCTAGAAAGCATTCATTCTCTTTAACCAGGCTCACAATAACCTCTGAAAAAAATTTTGATTAGAAATGCACTAGCAATAGCAGAGCTACATCATCATCATCATTATTATCATCATTATTATTATCGTCACTGCTATTGTCTCTGTATATACTGGAAGGACAGAGAGTGTGGCGCACACATCGGTTTGGTTTATGGGTAGGCTTATGACATACACACTCCTGTATGCCTGATGACCACAATAGGCTATGATGTGATCCTGTTTTATGAATCTCTCCTTTGTGCTCTTTACACAGAACTCTCACTGAGCCTGGAAGTAGACAGCCTACAATAAAGTCCCATTCACTACACTTTCTACACCTCCCACAGAACTGAGCTCACGAGCAAGTGTGCAGATGCTCTCAGATTCTGAACAGGGATGCTGGGATGTGGATTCTGTTCTTTAGGCTTGCGAAGCAAGTAAAGTCACTGAGCTCTCTAGCTTCCTGTGGCAGTTTTCATGGTCTGTCTGGGGCTACACAATGCAAAGGAGACACATTCTATTGGAGAAGGCAAGATCTAGGTCAATGGTGACCTTTTAGAGAAACATTTCCGTGGGAAAACCTGCAGAAGACAAATCGCAAGAGGTTAAGTAAGAAATAAATGAGAAAGAAGATAAAAAATAAGAGAGCAAGAAATACAGCCCATAAAATAGCTGGTGAAAGGGCAAAAGTTAAAATGGTTAACCTATGCAAACTGCAGGCTAAAGAGATGAGATCTACTGCTTAGAAATCCTGGAAGGAAAGGAGAATATTAGTTCATGAATACCAATAGATTTAAATTGCAGATATATTTAATAAATAAAGGTTTTCATACAGAGTTGTGTCATTAGTATTGGAGAAAATGTCCAACTAATAGTAATATTCTATTCGTAAGCATGAAGTAAATCATGTTTGGGTATAATTAGGAAGAGAGAATCAATAAAAGAGAAAAAATATTTTTAATCTACTAATAACGCTAGAATAAATCGTGTTAGGTACAATTATTGGAAAACACTTGAATCACAGCACATGAATCAACAACATACTTTTATTTAATGCCCTTATTTCAAATGAAATCTTGATGCTTCTAATGTGTTTTCTTGTCTCTTCGTTATTGAGGTAAAGGAACTTGTGAAGAAAGAGAGCTGCTGGATCTGAAGAGATGTAGAAATAGGCAAATGTCTTAGGTTTACATTAAATTTTGTATAATGATGCAAACTCTTTTTAAGTCAAACTACTGGTTTCCTAATGAGAACAGCTTTCTGTGCAAGCTTTTCTATGGGTCAATGCCTCCATACCTCCAACCCTGCTGTTTGTTTCTCAGGGAGAGCTGGAGTACAACACCATAACAAATGTTTGGCTTTTAGATTTCATTACTGTGGTCACTTCCATTCCCCACACTATTACTTCCACAGGTTCTAAATTGTTGCTAAGGTCTGGAAATTAATTTTCACCATCAATTTTTCTACTGTCTCCATTGTTCAAGGGACTAGTTGATCTTTTTAAAGTACATCTATAATCATTTAACTCTCATTTTCAAAATTCATTAGCTCATTTTAACTTCTTATTTATTGGTTTTTATTTCCTCTGGTTTACTTTGTCTTCTAGCAGATGAAAGGGTATATATATATTTTATTTTCCTTCTACTGAGAAATTACAATTTCTAAGGTTTCTGTTAGGGTTGCCTAGTGTCTCACTCTGGTACCCTTATGTTATGTTATTTATACATTAAATTTAAGTTTGCACCAATTAGTAGTAATAGGAAAGATCAAGATGCAGTCAGGGATAAATGACCAGAAAATATAGAGCATATGTGCTTGAGGGGTTCCAGCTTGCTGTCATAAACAGAAAAGGGCATAAATGACTGTAGAATAAAATGAAAAGAAATTAAGAAAACAAAAGAGGATACATTAATGCTTTATTAAAATTGAATTGGTAAGTGAGCTTCAAATGGAAAATGAAGTTGATTAGAGGTGCCCGAAGCCAGTAAAATGGCACACACGACCATGCAGACAGAAGACCAACTGCCATGATAAAACATACGCATTAAAGTGCTGAGGGAAACTCATGAAAGGTTTCACACAGGAAACTGAAATAATAAATACCACAACTTAGGAACATCACTTTGAAAGCAATGGGGTGTGTGGATCTGAAATAATAGAATAAAACTAAGCTAACATAATTGGGCTCTGTCACAACTGCATGTTTAAATAATTATGTAGGTTATGACAAAGGGAGTTCAGAGTTTATCTGTAAAGATTCAGAAAATACTACAATGCTTTAGCATGTGTGTGTGTGTGTGTGCATGCATATGCAATTCTAAAGGGTTCGATGTACTTTAACCACCTGCCAACCAACCATAATCATGTTTTAACTATAGTTGACCTCTTACATTAATTTTGTGCACTTGCTACAACTGATGACCCAAATTTGACTCATCTTTTATTACTGCCAGTATTTTTCAAGGCTCGTCACCTTTAAGGGTTGTGAAACAACAGTACACAATGTGGTCTGACTTATCTTGAGGAATAACTCCCCTGTCCTAAATATCTACAGTGGCTGCTAGCTTCCTTTCTTGCCTAGCCCATCACATCCCCCTTCAAAATAATGTCAAGCATCCATCTGTTCTTTCCCTTGCACCCGCTATTTTCAGAGTACTATGTGTTTGGAACAATGTAGTATATAGATTTCTATCCTCCCTCTTTTATTTGGTTATCAATTAAAGGTTCCTCCTTAAGTTCACATGCCTTAATAGGTTATTTCGTTCAGTTCTTGAAGAAAAAGTATATTGTCTGGACATCACACACACACACACACACACACACACACACACACACACACACCTACACACACACACATTAGAAATACGTATAAGGACCAAGAAGGTCATCTTTTGCTACAGATGCAGTTGGAGCCATGGGTCTCTCTCCATGTGTACTCTCTGGTTGGTGATTTAGTCCCTGGAAGCTCTGGGGGTACTGATTGGTTCATATCGTTGTTCCTCCTATGGGGCTGCAAACCCCTTCTCTAACTCCTCCATTGGGGACCTTGTGCTCAGTCCAATGGTTGGCTGAGAGCCTCCATCTCTGAGTATGTCAGGCACTGGCAGAGCCTCTCAGGAGACAGCTATATCAGGCTCCTGTCAGCAAGCTTGTTGGCATCCACAATAGTGTCTGGATTTGGTGACTGTATATGGAATGGATCCCCGGGTGGTGCAGTCTCTAGATGGTCTTTCCTTCAGTCTCCAGGACAGGGAAGCAGGAGTGGGAGAGTTGGTGAGCAGGGGAAAGGGGAATGAGAGAAGGGGTTTTTGGAGGGGAAACAGGGAAAGGGGATAGCATTTGAAATGTAAATTTTAAAATATCTAATAAAAAAAAGAAATACTTGTGTGTATATTTATGTCGAATTTATTAAATGTTTTTAAAAAACTATTTGCCATTGGAACAAATTAAGTAACATGAATGTTTGATCACTTGATAATGGTATATTTAGCATCATGAGTCACATTGAAACTGTCCTTCAAGGAGGTGATACCAATGTTGCATTCATAACAAGTGATAGTTTTTATTATTCGCTAATATCACCTGCCTAGGCTGCTTGTCAGAGAGTGCATAGTTCCAGCTATTGAAGTTTGTTTATGGCAGTATTATTTTCTTTTCTTTTTTTAGTTTGAAAATTCCATAACAGTATATAAAGCTGAACATATTTTCCCTGCATGTTTTGTACTAAAATATAATATAAGTGACTTTTTAAATATCAGTTTATCTACAGTTATTAGATCAGTTTTTGTTTTTACTTTTGAGGATAACCTGCATATTTAATGAAAAGATATTTTCATCAAACATGTGTTTTACAAGTTTTTTTTCATAGTTTGTAGCTTGCCCTTGGATTCTTTTAATACTTTTTTTTTTTTTTTTTTTTGGTGTTGAAATTTCTAATTTTAAGGAAAAGTTTTTTTTTTTTTCTTTCATCGGCTTTCTCCTAGTACTGTACCTACAAAATCGTTGCTAGCACAAAAATATGGATATATCTAATGGTGTATATACATACATACATACACACACACACACACACACACACACACACACACACACACACACACATATATATATATATATATATATAAAGTAAGACATATCTACCAGACAGATTCAAAATCTTATTGCCAAATTGAACATTACTCTTATTTTATTTCATGCTGGGTTTTTTGTTGCACAGTTTCAATTTATGTCCTAATTCAGTTTGTATTAATTTTTGAAAGGGAGCGGTCAGATGCTAGTTCATTTGTTCATATGAACATATGCATGCCCAAGTACTATTTTTGGAAAAGGCAGTCCTCTATTGAATTAACCTTTGCTACACTGTCAAATATGTACTGCCTGCATTTTTATAGTTACATATATGAGTTCTTTGTTTTATTTAGTTGTCTATAATTTGACAATGCTACACTTCTTTGATTAAAGCAACTTTGTATTAGACCTTGACTTGTAGATATTTTGTGTCCTCTAATTTTGTTCTTTCCCTTAGTTTTTGTTTATTTTGGAATTTTTGCCTTTCTACGTAAACCTAAAACATGCTTGCCATCATACACATGATAATATGTCAGAATATTTATTAGGGTTTTGCTAAAACGATAGACAAATATAAGAAATGTTTGTTTGGTGTCTCTTTTGAGTAAAGGATAAAGAATAAAGGTAGTACTTCTATTTCTCAAATTAGGACAACCAGATGGCTTTTGTCTACAAGTTGGACAAGAAGGGAGTTATGCAGGTTTTAAAGGAATGATGATAAATTAGGTTGTGGATATTTAGAATGTGAACTGCCCCAAGGCAAGTTGGTAAATCAATCACTATGAAACTGATTAATGGGATATGGCATATAAATATCTCAGCTGAATACACAGATATGAACATTTTCAACACAGATATAATTAAATCACTGAGTATTCATGATATTGTCATTAAAAAACACTGATATGAAATGATATAATGCTCTCAGAAAGATTTAAAAAGGGAAGTGTAGAATTAGGGACAGTTGGTTAGTAAGAAACTATAGTAAAAGTTTCAGAGGTGTATTAAATGGGAAAATACAATATACTACATGTATATTTGGTACTACACATTTAATTTTTTACTGAATTTTATATTTATTTATTTTATTTAATAGTTATATGACATTCTCCTTCCCTTCCCTTGCTATAGTCCCTTCATTTCAAACCACTTGCCTCCAACTCCTTTTTTTATATGTTTTAAGACTATAATTTGATTTAGAATTATATAATTATAATGTATCATATTTAATATATTGTATGCAATATATATTATAAAATATAATAAAATATAATATGTGCAGGCCCAGCTCTGCTTCTTTCTTTCTTTCTTTCTTTCTTTCTTTCTTTCTTTCTTTCTTTCTTCCTTCCTTCCTTCCTTCCTTCCTTCCTTCCTTCCTTCCTTCCTTCCTTTCTTTCTTTCTTTCTTTCTTTCTTTCTTTCTTTCTTTCTTTCTTTCTTTTGAGACACTGTTTCACGTCAGGCTAAAATGGAAGCTTTTCTAAATAGGGTGAGTCTGCCAGAATTCTATTGTCTTGAGCGTATGTTTTGGTTGTGGGATGAGGTGTTATGAGTGTGGGATAAGGGGTAGGGAAGTTTTCTCTTGAAAGGTGTTTTCAGAGTCACAACTCTATTTGGGGGTAATAAGTACCTATGAAAATTGCATAAACCTTGGGTATGGTTTTGGGTTAAGTGTACATTATTGCCTGGGCTGAGGTGCTGGAAAGGCTTCCTTTACGTGAAGAGTAACTGCAGGAAATGTCCTTCTTGAGAGAGAGGAGGTTAAATCTGTAATTTGATCATTAGGCTATTGTGACTACCTCAATGGTGGTAGATGTGGGGGTCATAAGTCTATGTGCCCTGGAGCATTCAAGCCCAGAAAAGAGTGAGCCATCCTTATTGCGGGTTTCGGGATGAGATCTTCAGAGTTTTGGACACACCTCACACTCGTTCTTGTTCCTGGACAGTTGACCTTCACACACTCCCCACGTTTTCCCCTTCCCTTTCCTCCCTCCAAACCATCACATAGACCATTCCTGACAGCCTTTCACACTTTTGCCTTACTGTGTGTTTTTTTACTATTTATTACTGCATGCATATAAGAAATTTGCTTTTGAGTCTGCAGAGAACATGACTTTTGCCTTATGAAAAACTGAAATAGCATCATGAAGGAAGAACAAATGCAAAGCCAGCTAGCAGACAGATACAAATGGTGTCACAATGTTTCAGCTCAAAGGGAACAATAGTTAAAAGGAAGTGGTGAAAAGAAAGAGGATAATATTTTTTGAATCATCGCTATTCTGCTGGAATAAGTTGTATGATTACATGGTGTAAGAAAGGACTCAAAAGTTGGCAATGGAGACACTGGAGATCAATTTCCCCCCCAAATTACTAAAAAGTACCTATTTCTAAAAACAGAAATTCCAAATTTAGGACATAATTTAAGAAACTACAGTTTCTTAGTTAAACATTTGGAACACACACACATGTGCATATAATATATATATCTTATACATAATTATAGCTATATATGTAATATATGACTATATGTAATTTATATAATATATTGTAGCACACACACATATATATATGTATATATGTATATGTATGTATATATATATATATATATATATATATATATATATATATATATATAAAATCATGTAGAGAGATAGCCACTAATAGAGGTGGACACAGGCTTCATTATAAAACCTGCCAAGTATTTAAATGACCATAATGTTAATAAAATATTATGTTCTCTTTCATAAAACATTAAATGACTTACTGACTTACTTCTGATTTTTATTTCATTTTTGGTGGTATTTAAGTTTGTAATAGTATATTTGATAGGGAAATTATAAAATATAATGTGAAGCTAAACAAAGTATGTTCCAAATGGCTATAGTCACTGTGTAGAATTTCATTGAGTTGTACAACCTTTGGATCAGGTTCACACTGATTTGTGATTTTTCTTCTGTTTTTATAAAGTTTAAAAGTATAATTTAAATTTAAAAATTAATATTCCTTTATTAGTAGTAAAGTGTGACTATTTTTTAATTAACTATCTTATTTATTTACATTCCAAATGTTGTTCTGTTCTATGTCCCCACTCCCAAAGTTGTTCACCCCACATCACTGTCCTTTTTCTTCCAAGACAGTGCTTCCCTCACCAATCCCCCACCTCCCACCCCTCTACTCCAGGAATTCTCCTTCCCTGGGCCATCAAGTCTCTACAGGTATATCCTCTTTCACTGAGGTGGAAAGGTAGTCCTCTGCTACATATATGTCTGGGGCCACTGACCAGCCCATGTATGCTCTTTGGTGGATGAATCCCTGGGAGCTCCAAGTGGTACAAGAAGAGTTTTCTGACAGGAGTGTGGTATAGCTGTCCCCTGAGAGGCTCTGCCAGCACTTGACCAATACATGCAGATACTTACAGCCAACCATCAGACTGAGCGTGGGACCCAAATGGAAGAGATAGGGGAAAGAAAGAAGTAGCCAAAGTGAATTGCAACCTCATAGGAAGAACAAAAATATCAACTAACCAGATCTCCCCCTCCCAGAGCTCCTAGGGACTAAACCACCAACCAAATTGTATGCAGGGAGGGATCCATGGTTCCAGCTACATGTGTAGCAGATATGTTGTACATATGATGCCTTATCTGGCATCAGTGGGAGGGGATTGGTCCTGTGGATGCTTGATGACCTGGTGTTGATGAGGTTGATGGTAGAGATATGAGGCTGGAGTGGGTGGGTGGATGGTTAGAGGAGCACCTTCATACAGGCAAAGGGAGGAGGAGAAAGGATGGAGGGTTGCTGACAGGAGACCAGGGAGGTGTACCACATTTGAAATGTAAATAAATAAGAAACCAAGAAAAATGTTAAAAATTATAGAAAATCAAATTATACACTCAAATAGAATATGTTGAAAGAGGAGAAAGAGATACAAGACTATTTTTCCATAATGATTTCACATTTTCTAATTCCCCTGTTTAAATCACATGTCCTCATTCTAGGCACGAGTCTAGAAACAGGAGATTGTTTGGTCTTATCTTAATGCCCATTCTCCATAAACTCACTAGTAATAACAAAAGAAAGAGAATGCTATGAACTTGACAGTTTGAGAGTATCTGGGAGGTATTGGATAAATAAAATGGATGCAGGAAAATGACATAATTCTATTTTAATTAAAATAATATTAAAAATTTATGAATAATCTACATAAAATAATGTTTTGAAATGAAGTTCAAAAGGTGTTTCTTTGTATATTTGTGTATTTATTGAAATTTAAGTGCTATATATTAAAATGATGAATGGTCTAGCAACAGTAAACATGTTATTCAAAATCTTTATTTTTTTCACATATATTTTATGGGAGAATGAGATGAATATTTATATTTCACATTGTCTTCCCAAATAGCATTGTTCTGCTTCATAAAACCTAAAATAACCATAACATGTTTTTTATTTGAGAAAATAAGTCATACTGTAGATATAAAAATGATTAAGCTATTTTATAATATTTAAAAATAAGTTTATAGAAGTCATGACAAATAGAAATTAAATGGTCTGAAAAATATAAGCTTATAATTTATTTTAGAACCATTTGTCCCAATAAGTTTATGTGTTATAGTGCAATACACACAAAGTAAATGGGCACCAACCATGAATATTGTCTAACGCTAGAAAATTCTCAGGAAAAAAAATACACTAAACCATTTTTATATTAACCTCTTTGTGCACCTCTTCCTATGCTGTGCAGAGCTAAATTTATATGGCTTTTCTAAAATGAGGAAATACTTTCCCAACTTTAAAAATATTGCCATTTTCTACCTAGTTTAGCTATGTTAACAGTAATGTTAGTATCAAGGATAACTTTTCTTTCTGTAAAATTTTCAACAGTTTTAACATTTTTTTCTCCACAAATGAGAGTTTAATTAGTAGTTTTAAATATCAATTTGACAAAATACAGAATTTTTGGAAGAGACTCTAAAATCAATATCGCATAAGTAAAGTTGGTCTATGGCCTGTGTGTGGAGGGCTGACTTGATCACCTTAATGATGTCTTTTTTCCAAGAATGCCATGTAGCATCTTGCAGGACTATGAAATCAATCCAACAGGGAGGATGTGCACAACTCATCTCCATCTTCATTTCCTTAGAGTTTATAGCTAAGTTATTTGGCAATTTCAGGATCAAATCTTATATTCTAGTTCTGGTAGAAAACCAGGCATATGTCATGAGTCAGTATTGTTGGGGGCACTCCGGCTCCTCTCTCCAAAGCCTCTTGTGGAATCTTTCCATACCTGGCCTAATGCTGTTAGTGATTCATTGCTTCTAAGACTGGATTGCCCAGTCGTTCAGGATATCTTCCTTCAAATTGTCTTTTTTATTTTAATCGGGTAACATGACAAGAAGTTTTCACGTGGCTTCTTTGTACATCTTACATTTTGGTTAACCTTCTCTCTGCACATTCATTTCTTACCTTCCCTACCTCCTCTCCCTTAAAGATCCCCAATATCCAATAGTTTTTATTTTGCTTGTTTTCTACTGTACCCTTTCCTTAAAGCAAACCCCCACACGAAGTGATCACTCCATGTTAAATACACAAACTAAAGAGTCAGATGTGCTCCTCATATGAAAAATGAATAGAACATATGCTGTTTGTCTGTCTGGGCCTGCTGTACATCACTCATATTTTTCCAGGTTTACTTTTTTCCTGAGAATTTGATAATTTTTATTTTTTCTTAATACCTGAGTATAATCCTCCTTTGCATAATCATGAGTGAATGATGTCTAAGAAGATTCCATTTCCTAGCTCTGATGAATAGAGCAGCAGTGATATAGATATTCAAGTGTGTCCACAGGAAAAGACAAAGTCCTGTGAGGCTAAGACTAGGGGTTGTGTAGTTGGGCTGTAGGCTACTTATTCATCAGTTCTAATACATTTTAAATGATTGACAAATAATAGAATATGATTGTAAATTTTTCTTGAGTTTCCCCATAACTCTTTAATTAAAAGACATTTGATTGCCTGAGGGCACTGCACAATGATAAAGCACGAAGAATATCATGCTGTGATCTTAATTACATAATGACAGTTCCTTGCAGAGTTGTTTTGTTGTAAATCTGTTCAGTTCCTTAAGAAATACTGAAACTTTTAACTTATGAGATTTATAGTAATTTTTTTAAAAATTAGAAAATATTTAATTTTTTAGTAAACATTACTTAAATATTTATTAAAAGGTTAAAATTTAGAGAAAATTCTTTTATTCAGAAGCATAAAGGTCATAATTACTTAGTAAGGTATTTATCTACCTCTGTTTAAAATTTATGGTTTATGACAGATATATTTATTTATAAAGATCTTGTGTTATAGTCTTTCTTGAATCACTGGAAGAATATAGGTCATTTCATTATAACTGAGCCTTCTAACCCTCTTCTAAATGCAAAAAAAAAAAAAAAAAAAAAAAAAAAACCAAAAAACCCAACTCATTCAATATTTGGTTTGTAGTAGTCAGAAAGTGAAATTTGAGTATTTGTTATCTTATTTCTTTCATATCTTTGACAAAGAAAGAAACAAGTTGGATCTGAGCTTTATCATGTGAAGCCATTATTAAACTTCATTTCTATGAATAATAAACATTTTCTCACAATTAGAATGGTTTATGGAGATGTGATTGCATCAGTTGGTAATGTATATTCATGGTCTTCAGGCTGACTTATTTGCCAGCATTTCCCCCTTATTTTCAGAAAAAAATGTAAGGGTAAGAACTAGGAGGATTGATTTTTTATTAAGTAATTTTATGAGACAATTTCACTTATGTGTTTGGTGAATTCATCACTACAACTTTCCTTATTTTTGTTCCACATTTGCCAGCCCCATTCCAGATAAACATGTGTGGTCTCTATCATTGAAGTGTGTGAGTATGTGTGTGTGTGTGTGTGCACGTGTGTTTCAGGGACGTTAGCTCTTAGTCTCACAACCTTATGGTTACTATTTATATTTTCATCTTGCAGTTCTAATAAGTAAGTTTGAGAGAAGTTAATATTTTTGAGAGCTAAGTAAGGACCAGAAACCAGGTCTGCCCTGTTTTTCAGTTTACAATTAATATTGACTTTATTTTTCATTAGGTAGCCACACAAAGACTTAAATACTTGTATCTTGCATTCATTCTTCTTTCAAGATTACAAGGGAACAAATGTAGTACAGCAAACATTGAAACATCACAGAGTTAACAAATACATTGCTATCTCCAACTTTTAAAATGCAGCATAATGATTTTCTCACAAAGAGTAATACAGTCATGAAGCACTATTGGCCTCTGGACTTTTCTTGTTTAAATGTTATCAAGCTAGGCTACTTTGGATCTTACCTTGCAAATTCCATCCATTTGATGATTTCAGCTACTATCCAAAATGTAGGACTATTCAATGGTTGTTGTAGGAAGTGGCTAAGCATCAGCTTCTCTTGAAGACTGCAACATTGTTTCCATCACCCGTTTAGACTGTCTAGACTTTTCTACTTGAAGAAGTCTGTAGAGATTCAACAGTGACAGTGTTTAGATCAAGGATAGTGAACACTGAAAATCTGGTGTTAATGACAACTCAGTTGTGGGGATTCTGTCACACGCTCCCTGGCACTGATGGCTCATGGTTTCTTTCACCTGCGTTTTTTTTCTTAATATATTTTACAAGCAATCTTATTTCAGTTAATTTAAAATTGGAAGCTTGTATGAACAAAATGTAAAGCTATAAGCATTTTCAATACTTTTATGTTGTAGGCAATGGACTAGTATATGTGACCTTGCATGATCACTGGAATCTATAGTATTACAGTGTTTTTCTTTTCTTTCTAATGCCCAGGAGAAGCATTTTTATTAATTATTTTATTCATTTACATTTCAAATGACACCACTTTCCTGGTTTCCTCTCCAAAAAACTCTCAGCCATCCCCCCTTTCCCTCCTCCCATTTGACTCTATGAGGGTGCTCCCCCGTCCACCTATCCACACCCACCTCACCACCCTAGCATTGCCCTTTGTTGGGGCATCAAGCCTCCACAGGACCACAGGCCTCCCCTCCCATTGATGCTAGATAAAGCCAAACTCTGCTACATAAGAATCAGGAGCTATGGACCCCTCCATGTATACTTTTTGGGTTGGTGGTTTAGTCCCTGGGCACTCTGGGTGGTCCCAATAGCTGATATTGTTCTTCCTATGGGGTTACAATCCCCTTTAACTCCTTCAGACCTTCCCCTAGCTCTTCCATTGCGGTTTCCAGGCTCAGTTTAATAGTTGGCTGTGATTATCTGCATCTATATTAGTCAGGTGCTGTAGAAGCTCTCGGGAAACAGCCATACCAGGCTCCTGCCAGGGAGATCTTCTTGGCATCAGCAATATTGTAAGAGTTTGGTGTCTGCAAATGGGATGGATCTCTAGGTGGAGTAGTCTCTGGATGGTTTTTCCTTCAGTCTCTGTTCCATTTTTGTCCCTGTCTTTCCTTTAGACAAGAACAATTCTAGGTTAAAATTTTTGAGATGGATGGATGGCCTCATCTCTCTACTGAGAACCATGCCTATCTACTGGAGGTGGTCTCTGCTGGTTCTTTCTCTGCTTCATTGGGCATTACTGCTAAAGTCATCCCATTGGGTCCTGGGAACCTCTCATTTCCCTGGTCTCTGAGACTTCCTAGTGGCTACCCCCAGTTTCCCATCCCCAACTGCTCCATGTTTCTATTTAACTTCCTGACACTCTGTACTTCTCTCCTGCTGCTTCCCACACCTGCTCCTGCTCCTCCTTTTCCCTTCCCCCTCCTCTCTCCCTGCCAGATACATCCCTCCCTCTACCTCCTGTGATTACTTTGTTCCACCTTCTACATAGGCTTAAAGCATACCTATGTAGGTCTTCCTTCGTCTTAAGTTCCATGTTTTGTGAGTGTATAACCACATTTCTGAGCATTTGGGCTAATATCCACTTATCATACCATGCGAGCTCCTTTGTGTCTGGGTTACTTCACCCAGGATGATATTTTGCATTTCCATCCATTTAGCTACAAATTTCATGAAGTCATTGTTTTTAATACTGGAATAGTGGAGTCTTGCCCAACACCCGCAAGGGCCCACACGGGACTCCCCACGGGATCCTAAGACCTCTGGTGAGTAGAACACAGCGCCTGCCCCAATCCAATCGCACAGAACCTGAGACTGCAGTACATAGGGAAGCAGGCTACCCGGGCCTGATCTGGGGCACAAATCCCTTCCGCTCGACTCGAGCCCCGGGCTACCTTGCCAGCAGAGTCTTGCCCAACACCCGCAAGGGCCCACACAGGATTCCACACGAGATCCTAAGACCTCTAGTGAGTGGAACACAACTTCTGCCAGGAGTCTGGTTCGAACACCAGATATCTGGGTACCTGCCCTGCAAGAAGAGAGCTTGCCTGCAGAAAATACTCTGCCCACTGAAACTAAGGAGAGTGCTACCCTCCAGGTCTGCTTATAGAGGCTAACAGAGACACCTGAAGAACAAGCTCTTAACAGTGACAACTAAAACAGCTAGCTTCAGAGATTACCAGATGGCGAAAGGCAAACGTAAGAATCCTACTAACAGAAATCAAGACCACTCACCATCATCAGAACGCAGCACTCCCACCCCACCTAGTCCTGGGCACCCCAACACAACCGAAAATCTAGACCCAGATTTAAAAACATTTCTCATGATGATGATAGAGGACATCAAGAAGGACTTTCATAAGTCACTTAAAGAATTACAGGGGAGTACTGCTAAAGAGTTACAGGCCCTTATAGAAAAGCAGGAAAACACAGCCAAACAGGTAGAAATCATTAAAGAAAAACAGGAAAACACATCCAAACAGGTGATGGAAATGAACAAAACCATATTAGAACTAAAAGGGGAAGTAGACACAATAAAGAAAACCCAAAGCGAGGCAACGCTGGAGATAGAAACCCTAGGAAAGAGATCTGGAACCATAGATGCGAGCATCAGCAACAGAATACAAGAAATGGAAGAGAGAATCTCAGGTGCAGAAGATTCCATAGAGAACATCGACACAACAGTCAAAGAAAATACAAAATGCAAAAGGATCCTAACTCAAAACATCCAGGTAATCCAGGACACAATGAGAAGACCAAACCTACGGATAATAGGAATTGATGAGAATGAAGATTTTCAACTTAAAGGGCCAGCTAATATCTTCAACAAAATAATAGAAGAAAACTTCCCAAACATAAAAAAAGAGATGCCCATGATCATACAAGAAGCCTACAGAACTCCAAATAGACTGGACCAGAAAAGAAATTCCTCCCAACACATAATAATCAGAACAACAAATGCACTAAATAAGGATAGAATATTAAAAGCAATAAGGGAGAAAGGTCAAGTAACATATAAAGGAAGGCCTATCAGAATTACACCAGACTTTTCACCAGAGACTATGAAAGCCAGAAGAGCCTGGACAGATGTTATACAGACACTAAGTGAACACAAATGCCAGCCCAGGCTACTATACCCGGCCAAACTCTCAATTACCATAGATGGAGAAACCAAAGTATTCCACGACAAAAACAAATTCACACAATATCTTTCCACGAATCCAGCTCATCAAAGGATAATAACAGAAAAGAAGCAATACAAGGACGGAAATCACGCCCTAGAACAACCAAGAAAGTAATCATTCAACAAACCAAAAAAAAGACAGCCACAAGAACAGAATGCCAACTCTAACAACAAAAATAAAAGGAAGCAGCAATTACTTTTCCTTAATATCTCTTAATATCAATGGACTCAATTCCCCAATAAAAAGACATAGACTTACAGACTGGCTACACAAACAGGACCCAACATTCTGCTGCTTACAGGAAACCCATCTCAGGGAAAAAGACAGACACTACCTCAGAGTGAAAGGCTGGAAAACAATTTTCCAAGCAAATGGACTGAAGAAACAAGCTGGAGTAGCCATTTTAATATCGGATAAAATCGACTTCCAACCCAAAGTTATCAAAAAAGACAAGGAGGGACACTTCATACTCATCAGAGGTAAAATCCTCCAAGAGGAACTCTCAATTCTGAATATCTACGCACCAAATGCAAGGGCAGCCACATTCGTTAGAGACACTTTAGTAAAGCTCAAAGCATACATTGCAGCTCACACAATAATAGTGGGAGACTTCAACACACCACTTTCTTCAAAGGACAGATCGTGGAAACAGAAACTAAACAGGGACACAGTGAAACTAACAGAAGTTATGAAACAAATGGACCTGACAGATATCTACAGAACATTTTATCCTAAAACAAAAGGATATACATTCTTCTCAGCACCTCACGGGACCTTCTCCAAAATTGACCATATAATTGGTCACAAAACAGGCCTCAATAGATACAAAAATATAGAAATTGTCCCATGTATCCTGTCAGACCACCATGGCCTAAGACTGATCGTCAATAACAACATAAATAATGGAAAGCCAACATTCACGTGGAAACTGAATAACACTCTTCTCAATGATACCTTGGTCAAGGAAGGAATAAAGAAAGAAATTAAAGACTTTTTAGAGTTTAATGAAAATGAAGCCACAACGTACCCAAACATATGGGACACAATGAAAGCATTTCTAAGAGGGAAACTCATAGCTCTGAGTGCCTCCAAGAAGAAACGGGAGACAGCACATACAAGCAGCTTGACAACACATCTAAAAGCCCTAGAAAAAAAGGAAGCAAATTCACCCAAGAGGAGTAGACGGCAGGAAATAATCAAACTCAGGGGTGAAATCAACCAAGTGGAAACAAGAAGAACTATTCAAAGAATTAACCAAACGAGGAGTTGGTTCTTTGAGAAAATCAACAAGATAGATAAACCCTTAGCTAGACTCACTAAAGGGCACAGGGACAAAATCCTAATTAACAAAATCAGAAATGAAAAGGGAGACATAACAACAGATCCTGAAGAAATCCAAAACACCATCAGATCCTTCTACAAAAGGCTATACTCAACAAAACTGGAAAACCTGGACGAAATGGACAAATTTCTGGACAGATACCAGGTACCAAAGTTGAATCAGGATCAAGTTGATCATCTAAACAGTCCCATATCACCTAAAGAAATAGAAGCAGTTATTAATAGTCTCCCAACCAAAAAAAGCCCAGGACCAGATGGTTTAGTGCAGAGTTCTATCAGACCTTCAAAGAAGATCTAATTCCAGTTCTGCACAAACTATTTCACAAAATAGAAGTAGAAGGTACTCTACCCAACTCATTTTATGAAGCCACTATTACTCTGATACCTAAACCACAGAAAGACACAACAAAGATAGAGAACTTCAGACCAATTTCTCTTATGAATATCGATGCAAAAATCCTCAATAAAATTCTCGCTAACCGAATCCAAGAACACATTAAAGCAATCATCCATCCTGACCAAGTAGGGTTTATTCCAGGGATGCAGGGATGGTTTAATATACGAAAATCCATCAATGTAATCCATTATATAAACAAACTCAAAGACAAAAACAACATGATCATCTCGTTAGATGCAGAAAAAGCATTTGACAAGATCCAACACCCATTCATGATAAAAGTTTTGGAAAGATCAGGAATTCAAGGCCCATACCTAAACATGATAAAAGCAATCTACAGCAAACCAGTAGCCAACATCAAAGTAAATGGAGAGAAGCTGGAAGCAATCCCACTAAAATCAGGGACTAGACAAGGCTGCCCACTTTCTCCCTACCTTTTCAACATAGTACTTGAAGTATTAGCCAGAGCAATTCGACAACAAAAGGAGATCAAGGGGATACAAATTGGAAAAGAGGAAGTCAAAGTATCACTTTTTGCAGATGATATGATAGTATATATAAGTGACCCTAAAAATTCTACCAGAGAACTCCTAAACCTGATAAACAGCTTCGGTGAAGTAGCTGGATATAAAATAAACTCAAACAAGTCAATGGCCTTTCTCTACACAAAGAATAAACAGGCTGAGAAAGAAATTAGGGAAACAACACCCTTCTCAATAGTCACAAATAATATAAAATATCTTGGCGTGACTCTAACTAAGGAAGTGAAAGATCTGTATGATAAAAACTTCAAATCTCTGAAGAAAGAAATTAAGGAAGATCTCAGAAGATGGAAAGATCTCCCATGCTCATGGATTGGCAGGATCAACATTGTAAAAATGGCTATCTTGCCAAAAGCAATCTACAGATTCAATGCAATCCCCATCAAAATTCCAACTCAATTCTTCAATGAATTGGAAGGAGCAATTTGCAAATTTGTCTGGAATAACAAAAAACCTAGGATAGCAAAAAGTCTTCTCAAGGATAAAAGAACTTCTGGCAGAATCACCATGCCAGACCTAAAGCTTTACTACAGAGCAATTGTGATAAAAACTGCATGGTACTGGTATAGAGACAGACAAGTAGACCAATGGAATAGAATTGAAGACCCAGAAATGAACCCACACACCTATGGTCACTTGATCTTCGACAAGGGAGCTAAAACCATCCAGTGGAAGAAAGACAGCATTTTCAACAATTGGTGCTGGCACAACTGGTTGTTATTGTGTAGAAGAATGCGAATTGATCCATACTTATCTCCTTGTACTAAGGTCAAATCTAAGTGGATCAAGGAACTTCACATAAAACCAGAGACACTGATACTTATAGAGGAGAAAGTGGGGAAAAGCCTTGAAGATATGGGCACAGGGGAAAAATTCCTGAACAGAACAGCAATGGCTTGTGCTATAAGATCGAGAATTGACAAATGGGATCTAATGAAACTCCAAAGTTTCTGCAAGGCAAAAGACACCGTCAATAAGACAAAAAGACCACCAACAGATTGGGAAAGGATCTTTACCTATCCTAAATCAGATAGGGGACTAATATCCAACATATATAAAGAACTCAAGAAGGTGGACTTCAGAAAATCAAATAACCCCATTAAAAAATGGGGCTCAGAACTGAACAAAGAATTCTCACCTGAGGAATACCGAATGGCAGAGAAGCACCTGAAAAAATGTTCAACATCCTTAATCATCAGGGAAATGCAAATCAAAACAACCCTGAGATTCCACCTCACACCAGTCAGAATGGCTAAGATCAAAAATTCAGGTGACAGCAGATGCTGGCGTGGATGTGGAGAAAGAAGAACACTCCTCCATTGTTGGTGGGAGTGCAGGCTTGTACAACCACTCTGGAAATCAGTCTGGCAGTTCCTCAGAAAACTGGACATAGTACTACCGGAGGATCCAGCAATACCTCTCCTGGGCATATATCCAGAAGATGCCCCAACTGGTAAGAAGGACACATGCTCCACTATGTTCATAGCAGCCTTATTTATAATAGCCAGAAGCTGGAAAGAACCTAGATGCCCCTCAACAGAGGAATGGATACAGAAAATGTGGTACATCTACACAATGGAGTACTACTCAGCTATTAAAAAGAATGAATTTATGAAATTCCTAGCCAAATGGATGGACCTGGAGGGCATCATCCTGAGTGAGGTAACACATTCACAAAGAAACTCACACAATATGTACTCACTGATAAGTGGATATTAGCCCCAAACCTAGGATACCCAATATATACGATATAATTTGCTAAACACATGAAACTCAAGAAGAATGAAGACTGAAGTGTGGACACTATGCCCCCCCTTAGATTTGGGAACAAAACACCCATGGAAGGAGTTACAGAGACAAAGTTTGGAGCTGAGATGAAAGGATGGACCATGTAGAGACTGCCATATCCAGGGATCCACCCCATAATCAGCATCCAAACGCTGACACCATTGCATACACTAGCAAGATTTTATTGAAAGGACCCAGATGTAGCTGTCTCTTGTGAGACTATGCCAGGGCCTAGCAAACACATATGTGGATGCTCACAGTCAGCTATTGGATGGATCACAGGGCCCCCAATGGAGGAGCTAGAGAAAGTATCCAAGGAGCTAAAGAGATCTGCAACCCTGTAGGTGCAACAACATTATGAACTAACCAGTACCCCGGAGCTCTTGACTCTAGCTGCATATGTATCAAAAGATGGCCTAGTCGGCCATCACTGGAAAGAGAGGCCCATTGGACTTGCAAACTTTATATGCCCCAGTACAGGGGAACACCAGGGCCAAAAAGGGGGAGTGGGTGGGCAGGGGAGTGGGGGAGGGTGGATATGGGGGACTTTTGGTATAGCATTGGAAATGTAAATGAGCTAAATACCTTATAAAAAATGGGCAAAAAAATACTGGAATAGTAATCCATTTTGTGAATGTACCTCATTTTCTATATCTATTCTTCTATTGAGGGAGATCTGGGTTGTTTTAACGTTCTGGCTATTATAAATAAGGCTTCAATTCTTTATTTTTTTAATTAGGTATTTTCTTAATTTACATTTCACATGCTAATCCAAAAGTCCCCCAGACCCTCCCCAACCCCATCCCCCTACCCACCCACTCCCACTTCTTGGCCCTGGCGTTCCACTGTACTGAGGCATAAAAAGTTTGCAAAACCATCATCTTCCCGATGATAACCGACTAGGCCATCTTCTGATTCATATGCAGCTAGAGACACGAGCTCCGGGGGTACTCGTTAGTTCATATTGTTGTTCCACCTATAGGGTTGCAGACCCCTTTAGCTCCTTGGGTACTTTCTCTAGCTCCTCCATTGGGGACCTTGTGTTCCATTCTATAGATGACTGTGAGAATCCACTTCTGTATTTGCCAGGCACTGGCATAGCCTCACAGGAGACAGCTATATCAGGGTCCTTTCAGCAAAATATTGCTGGTATATGCAATGGTGTTATTTTTATCTTTTGTTATTCTAAACATAGTAAAGCATGTGTCATTGTTATATGTAAGAACATCTTTGAGTATACATCCAGGAGTGGTATAGCTGGGTCTTTAAGTACAACTATTTCAAATTTTCTGAGAAAACACATTGTTTTCCAAAGTGATTTTACCAATTTGCAATCCCACCAGCAATGGAGTAGTGTTCCTCTTTCTCCACATACTTGCCAGCATCTGCTGTCACCTGAGTTTTTAATCTTAGCCATTCTGACTGGTAAAAGGCATTTCCCTAATGATTAAGGATGTTGAACATTTTTTAGGTGCTTCTCACCCCTTTGATACCCTCAGAAGAGAATTCATTGTTTAGCTCTGTACCCAATTTTAATAGGGTTACTTGGTTCTATGTAGGCTAACTTCTTCTTTGTGTATTTTAGATATTAATCACCTATCAGATGTAGGGTTGGTAAAGATTATTTCCCAATCTGCAGATTGCTCTTTTGTCCTATCAACAGTGGCCTTAGCTTTACAGAAGCTTTTCAATTTTATGAAGTCCCAATTGTCAATTGTTGATCTTAAAGTCAGATCCAGTGGTATTCTGTTCAGGAAAATTTCCCTGTGCCCGTGTGTTCAAGGCTCTTTCCCACTTTCTCTTCTGTTAGGTTCAGTTTATCTTGTCTTATGTGGAGGTCCTTGATCCACTTGGACTTGAGCTTTGTACAAGGAGATAAGAATTGTTCAATTTGCATTCTTGTACATATTGACCAACAGTTGAACCAGTACCATTTGTTGAAAATGCAGTCTTTTTTCCACTAGTTGATTTTGGCTTCTTTGTCAAGTGAGCATAGGTGTGTGGGTTTATTTCTGGGTCTTTAATTCTATTCCATTGATCTACCTGCCTGTCTGCCTGTCTCTGTACCAATACTGCTGTTTTTTAATCACTATTGCTCCATATTACAACCTGAGATGGGGGATGGTGTTTCCCCCAGAAGTTCTTTTATTATTCATAATATTTTTTGCTATGTTGTTGGGTTTTTTGTTTGTTTGGTTTTTGTTTGTTTGTTTTTTGTTTTTTGAGGGTATTTTTTCTTGTTATTCCACATGAAGTTCAGAATTAATCTTTCTATTTCTGTGAAGGATTGTGTTAGAATTTTGATGGGGATTGTTTTTGGTAAGATGGCCATTTTAACTATGTTAATCCTGCTGATCCATGAACATGGGAGTTCTTTCCATCTTTTCAGGTCTTCTTCAATATCTTTCTTCAGATACTTGAAGGTTTTGTCACACAGATCATTTACTTGCTTGGTTAGAGTCACACAAAGATATCTTTGTGTTGGGTGTTGTTTTGCTAATTTCTTCCTTGGCCCATTTATCCTTTGAGTAGAAGAAGGCTCTTGATTTTTTTTTTTGAGTTAATTTTGTATCAACCAATTTTCTGAAGTTGTTTATCAACTATAGGAATTCTTTGGTAAAATATTTGAGGTCACTTAAGTATAATATCATATCATCTGCGAATAGTGATATTTTTACTTCTTCCTTTCCAATTTGTGTCCCTTTTTAACTCTTATTGATGTCTAATATTTGTGTCAATATTCATAAGGGAAATTGTTCTGAAGTTCTCTTTGTTTGTTGGGTATTTATTTGGTTTATGGATAAGCTTAACTGTGGCCTCATAGAGAGAATTAGGTAGTATTGCTTTTGTTTCCATTTTGTGGAAAAGTTTGAGACGTATTGGTATTAGATCTTTGAAGATCTGGTAGAATTTTGCACTTCAGCTATCTGGCCCTGGGCTTTTTTTGGTTGGGAGACTTGTAATAACTGCTTCTATTTCTTTAGGGGTTATGGGACTATTTCATTATTTATATGATCCTGATTTAACTTCAGTACCTGATATCTGTCTAGAAAATAATCCATTTAATCTAGAATATATATATATATATATATATATATATATATGTGTGTGTGTGTGTGTGTGTGTGCATATATATACACATATGTATGTGTGTATGTATATGTGTGTGTGTGTGTATGATTAGATATTTTCTTCATTTACATTTCAAATGCTATCCCCAAAGCCCCTTATACTCTCGCTCTGCCCTGCTCCCCAACCCACCCACTCCTGCTTCCTGGCCCTGGCATTCCCCTGTACTGGGGCATATGATTTCTAGTTTTGCTTAGTATAGATTTTCTTTTTCTTTTTGTAGTAGGATCTGATTTTTTGTTTGTTTGTTTTGTTTTCTTAGTTTCTGTTGTTATATCTTCCTTTCCATTTTTGATTTTGTTAATTTGGATATTGGCTGTATGCCCTCTTGCTAGTTTAGCTAAGGGTTTATCTTATTGATTTTCTCAAATAACCACCTCCTGGTTTTGTTGATTCTTGGTATAGTTCTTTTTGTTTCTACTTGGTTGATTTCAGCCCTGAGTTTGATTATTTCCAGCCATCCACTCCTCTTGGGTAAACTTGCTTTTTGTTTTTTATTCTAGAGCTTTCAAGTGTACTGTCAAGTGGCTAGTGTATGCTCTCTCCAGTTTCTTTTTGGAGGCAATTAGAGCTATGAGTTTTTCTCTTAGAATTGCTTTCATTGTGATCCATTACTTTGGGTATGTTTTACCTTCATTTTTATTAAATTCTAAAAAGATTTTAGTTTTTTCTTTACTACTTCCCTGACCAAGTTATCATTGACTAGAGAGTTGCTCATCTTCCATGTTTACGTGTGCTATCTGTTGTTTTTGTTGTTATTGAAGACAAGCCTTAGTCTGTGGTGCTTTGATAGAAAGCATGGGATAAATTCAGTCTTCTTGTATCTGATGAGGCTTGCTTTGTGTTCGATTATGTGGTCAGTTTTGGAGAAGGTACATGAGGTGCTGAGAAGAAGGTATAGCCTTTTGTTTAGGGTGTTCTGTAGACATCTCTTAAATCAATTGGGTTCACAGCTTCTGTTAGGTTCACTGTGTCTCTGTTTAATTTTTGTTTTCATGATCTGTCCTTGGTGATAGTAGGGTATGGAAGTCTCCTGTTATTATGGTGTGAGTTTCAATGTATGCATTGAGTCTTTATAACTTTTCTTTTACAAGTGTGGGTGCCTTGGATTTGGTGCATAGATATTCAGAACTGAAAGTTAATCTTGGTGAATTTTAATTTTGAGGACTATGTAGTGTGCTTCTCCATCTTTTTAAATAACTTTTGGTTGAAAGTCTAATTTAGCAGATATTTGAATGTCTACTTCAGGTTGTATTTTGGGACCTATGGCTTGGAAATTTTTTTCCAAACTTTTACTCTGAGGTAGTGTCTGTCTTTGTTACTGAGATTTGTGTGTGTGTGTGTGTGTGTGTGTGTGTGTGTGTGTGTGTGTGTGTAACTAAATATTGGATCCTGATTATGTAACCAGTCTGTTAGTCTATGTCTTTTTATTGGGTAATTGAGTCCATTGATGTTGAGAGATATTAAGAACCAATGATTTTTGCTTCCTGTTATTTTTGTTGTTAGATGTGGAATTACGTTTCTATGATTTACTTTTTTTGTTTGGTGTGAGATGATTAATTTTTTGCTTTTTCTTGGATGTAGTTTTCTTCCTTGTGTTGGAACTTTCCTTCTGTTATTCTCTGTAGGGCTGTATTAGTGGAAATATACTGTTTAAATTTGGTTTTGTCATGGAATATCAGTTTCTCCATCTATGGTAATTGAGAGTTTTGCTGGTTATAGTAGCCTTGGCTGGCATTTCTGTTCTTTTAGGGTCTGTATGACATTTTTCCAAAATCTTCTGGCTTTTAGAGTCTCTGTTGAGAAGTGTCTTATAATTCTCATAGGTCTGCCTTTCTATGATACTTAACCTTTTTTCCTTACTGATTTTAATATTCTTTCTTTGTTCTGTGCATTTGGTGTTTTGATTATTATGTGAAGGGAAGAATTTCTTTTCTGTCCAAATCTATTAGGTGTTCGGTAGGCTTCTTGTATGTTTACAGACATCTCTTTCTTTACATTAGAGAAGTTTTCTTCTATAATTTTGTTGATGTTTTCTGGCCCTTTGTGTTGGGAATGTTTGCTCTCTTCTATACCTATTATTCTTTTATTTTTTTATTTTATTTTATTTTATTTTATTTTTGGTTTTTCGAGACAGGGTTTCTCTCTATAGCCCTGGCTGTCCTGGAACTCACTTTGTAGACCAGGCTGGCCTCTAACTAAGAAATCTGCCTGCCTCTGCCTACTGAGTGCTAGGATGAAAGGTGTGCACCACTATGCGTGGCACCTATTATTCTTAAGTTTGGTCTTTTTACTGTGTCCTGGATTTCATTGATGATTTGAGTTAGGAGCTTTTTGCTTTTTTGTATTTTCTTTGACTGTTACGTCCGTATCTTCTATGGTATCTTCTATGCATGAGATTTTTTTTTCCCATCTCTTGCATTGTGTTGGTGATGCTTGCATCTTTGACTCCTGGTCTCTTTCCTTGGTTTTCCATCTCCAGGGTTGTCTCCCCTTTTGATTTCTTTAATGTTTCTATTTCCATTTTTAGATCCTGGACAGTTTTGTTTGATTCCTTCACCTGTTTGATTGAGTTTTCCTGTATTTTTTTAAGAGGTTTATGTGTATCCTCTTTAAGGTCTTCTATTTGTTTACATGTGTTCACCTATATTTCTTTAAGGGAGTTATTTATGTCCTTCTTAAAGTCCTCTAACATATTCATAAGATGGTATTTTATTTCTGAATCTTGCTTTCCAGGTATGTTGGGGTATCCAGGGCTTGGTGTAGTGGAAGAAGTAGGTTCTGATGTTGCCAAGTAGCATTGGTTTCTGTTGCTTCTGTTCTTGTGCTTGCTTCTTGTCATCTGGTCATCTCTGGTGCTAACCAGCCTTGCTATCTCTAACTGAAGCCTTTTTCTCCTGTGAGCCTGGTTATGTTGAGCCTCCTTGGGTCAAACTGTCTGTATGGGAAGGGATCTAGAGAGCCTCTTCTGTGAGCCTGGATGTGTCAGATCTCCTTATTGTCAAGCTGTCTCTGGGTATGGGCAGGGTGGGAAAAGGGTGTGAGCACAAGACCTTGTCCTGGGTGCAGGTGTGAACCAGGTAGAATGTGTGTCTCTGGCTTGGCAGGCATTACTGAGTTCCCTGATCTCCAGAGGGTTGTCCAACTTAGGACAGGTTTTGGAATGGGTTTTGGGACCTCATCTATGATCCTGAGTGTATCAGAACTCCTGAAGTTCAAGCTATCTCTGGGTACAGATGGGTTGGTTGTGGTTCAATCACAAACTCTGCTCTCAGGCACAGGTTTTAAACCAAGAAGATGCATTTAAAATGAGGAAATTATTATCTCCTAACCTCAGTCACAACTTATAAAAATTGTACCTAAATATTTCAAGAAATTTGGGGGTAGGTGTTAGGTTTTTTTTTTGTTTTGTTTTGTTTGTTTTTTAATTTGAAAGGGCTAACAAACTTGCACGAAATTTAGCAACGCCAAGATGTGGATCTGGGATGCATGTTGTGCCCCAAACTGACCATGGCCACTGTTCCTTGGAGTCTAAAATCCCAATGGAAGGACAATTTGTATGTGAGGAAAACAATGTGTAATTTTATTTGGAACCAAGAAAGCCTCTTTGATTTATATTATGCTGGAATTATGTATAAGTCCAATCTATTATAGCTTTTTTTTTCCATTTTTTATTAGGTATTTAGCTCATTTACATTTCCAATGCTATACCAAAAGTCCCCCATATCCACCCACCCCCACTCCCCTGCCCACCCACTCCCCCTTTTTGGCCCTGGTGTTCCCCTGTACTGGGGCATATAAAGTTTGCAAGTCCAATGGGCCTCTCTTTCCAGTGATGGCCGACTAGGCCATCTTTTGATATATATGCAGCTAGAGTCAAGAGCTCCGGGGTACTGGTTAGTTCATAATGTTGTTCCACCTATAGGGTTGCAGATCCCTTTAGCTCCTTGGCTACTTTCTCTAGCTCCTCCATTGGGAGCCCTATGATCCATCCATTAGCTGACTGTGAGCATCCACTTCTGTGTTTGCTAGGCCCCGGCATAGTCTCACAAGAGACAGCTACATCTGGGTCCTTTCAATAAAATCTTGCTAGTGTATGCAATGGTGTCAGCGTTTGGATGCTGATTATGGGGTGGATCCCTGGATATGGCAGTCTCTACATGGTCCATCCTTTCATCTCAGCTCCAAACTTTGTCTCTGTAACTCCTTCCATGGGTGTTTTGTTCCCAAATCTAAGGAGGGGCATAGTGTCCACACTTCAGTCTTCATTCTTCTTGAGTTTCATGTGTTTAGCAAATTATATCTTATATCTTGGGTATCCTAGGTTTGGGGCTAATATCCACTTATTAGTGAGTACATATTGTGTGAGTTTCTTTGTGAATGTGTTACCTCACTCAGGATGATGCCCTCCAGGTCCATCCATTTGGCTAGGAATTTCATAAATTCATTCTTTTTAATAGCTGAGTAGTACTCCATTGTGTAGATGTACCACATTTTCTGTATCCATTCCTCTGTTGAGGGGCATCTAGGTTCTTTCCAGCTTCTGGCTATTATAAATAAGGCTGCTATGAACATAGTAGAGCATGTGTCCTTCTTACCAGTTGGGGCAGCTTTTTTTAAAATTTTAACTTAGAAAGAGCAACGTACAAACTCTATGGGAATTCTTAAAATGTCTCTACTAAGAAACTGGGTCTAGTACATTTTGTCAAATATCAGTTTAACATAGCACTTTATTACAACAATTTCAATAATTACCATGCAAACATTTATCATAATAATGTTTAGAATATAATGGAACAGTAAAATATAACCTACCCAAACAAAAATTAGAATCATAAGAAAATAGGATGAATGTCTTTATCTTATATTCAGGGGAATGTGAATTCTTGGAAGATATGAATAATGTTTTACTCAGTTTAGAGTTTTTAGGACACAGTTCAATTTCTATTTATTTGGTGATTGGAAAGTAAGAGGCAAATAGAAGAAATCTTAATACTTTTTTTATATACTAGTTGTGAATTGGCTCAGAAAATAAATTTGGACAAACTTGTAAGGGGTTGTATACAAAGAAACTGGGATGAAATGAGGGTCAAAGTAATTTAATTATATTTTTTAAAAAATGTATAATTTTAAAATTAAAAACAAAGTAGACATTACTATAGTCTATCTTTGTCAAGATCTCAATGCTGAGATCTATTACAGATGCGTGAATAATAAACCTTTGTCACTATTATTGAGTTGTTCAGGATGCTATTTAGTTCATCATGAGAAAATATGAAAACGAACTTGGCTTTGTATCAAGTACTGGGCAGAGACCCAGGATGTATAACTAGCATAAACTTCGCTTAGAGGTAAATTCTGTTGTCACAAAAGGTAATATTAATTATGATAATACAGTTAATATTAATTTATTACTTATAATATTCTAGTGTTAAAATGCCTTATATACTTTTTAATTGAATTATCCTTACAGATTTGCTATGAGTATTTTTTACCAATTTTCTGGTGGCAAAACAAAACAGTATAATTGAATTGTTAAAAATCACACAAATCATTATAGTTCACACTGGAACATGCCTTGGTAAGCTGGTAATTTGAGAGACCCACTAAAGACTCATTAAATTGTACAGAACACATTCATAAAAGGCTTTTATTTTAATGAAATACATTAACAAAGGAATGGGAATACAAACAAGTCTTAAGGATCTGAGACAGAGATTCAGGAAAACTCAGTTCAGGTAATTATTCTCAAACAGAGGCACAGATGAGCCACTGGATTCAATCCCTAAGAACTCCCAGAAATATGCACAGCATTTAAACTCAAAGTAGAAGTGATCTGTAGGAGACACCATGATTCTCTGGCTGCTAATCAACTCTAAGATGCTATTTCTGGTGAAGGGCATTAGAAAACAGACTGCTTCTGAGAGATATTAGCGTTTTTAAGGCACATCCTTAATACTAAGACTCTTATCTTGAAAGGCAAAGCATTCAGGAAACTCCAGAAGTGAGTATATAAATGCCCTGGACAGTTGTAAGTTAACTCAATCTTACAAAGAAGAATTTCTCAAAGTGATGGATAAAGTGGGCCATGATGGTAAGTGGTTGAGTAAAAAGTACAGGAGAAATATTTTGATGATCCATGGGCAGTGTTTTCCTAGCCCTCCATTTGGGAAAAGAACAGACTTGAAATATGAATTATAGAATGCCATTAATTATCTCAAGTACTTACTCTTTGTCAGTAATTGTGTTAAGTGTGCCACATACATAATCTTTAACCACATAAGAAACCTACAAAATCATAAATCATTTATAGATGAGAAAACAGGGTTACTGAAAAACGTAATTTTTCAAAATTTAGATACAGTAGCATTCTCAGATATTAATTTTATAATATTGTTTGTAGGTTCAGGTAAAACTAATTTCAGGTGAAAGCCAGCAGAGATTTGTATGTTTATTTATGACAAAAAAGGATCCACTGGGTCATTCTAATCAACTTCTATTATTCTCCTCCCAATCTTGGTTGAAAAAAAAAAACATTGAGATGAATTTCAGTGTAGACAGAACCTTCCTCTACTTATCTAACTATGCAAGGAGCTCTGCGACTGGGAACCAGCTAGATGCTGCTGTGATCATTATATTCTAGCCTGTCACCAACACTTGTATCATGACTGACCTTCAAAGTCCTCAGGTAGACAATGTGAGAGCCAAGGCTTCTGAGTGCTTTCCTGAGGTACTCAGCTTTTATGTGTCAATATGACAGATTTCCAGTTAGTATCTTGGCTTCTTTCTTAATCCCTTTGGCTTAAAGTATATGTGGCAGAAACCCTGATTCTTACAAGAGCAATCAGACTGTCCCTCTTGTGAGTAGAACTGAGGGGGATTTTTAGACCTTAAAGGTACAGTACTAAAATTACTGCACTTGTGAGTAATCAGTTTCTTCATGTAGCTGTGTGGCTGTAGCATGCCGTGTCATGTGTATTTGGGTATTTATGTAAATACAGGGAAGTTGTATAAGTATGTGTATTGTACGCATTCTGTATATATAGTTGATAAGCTCATCTGAAATGATCAGTCCCTGATTCTTCAATGAACTTCACAATTTTGTCCTTGAGATCTTCCTCATTTTTATAAAGAAACAATTTTTGCTGAGATAAATCAAGTCTTTTTTGGCTAATACTACTTATATCAACTAAAGAGAAATGAATCTTAACCAGAAATTGTTTTTCTTTATTAAAAATCTAATATTTAAAATGGAATTAAATACTTCTGAAAACTTTCAAGCTATATTATTATACTCAATCCCATGTATCTTAAGTTTATAACAGAACTGAGTACTCACAGGCTGGGTCCTTTGATTCCAAGGTACCACATAGTTGCTAACTTTAGAACAGTGTGGTGAAGCTGCTATATTCAAAAAACAAAATGATTAATATATATATTAAGAAATAAAAAATATTATATAGCAGATATTTAAATGATTTCAATAGTGACTTGAAGTTTTGAATTAAAAACTCATGTAACTTACTGTTTGTATTCTGGTTCTATGAAATATTAACCCTTGTTTATGTTCTCAGTGTTAAGAGGATTGTCTTTCCTGTGTAAGGTTCCTACTCAAGAAGCCAAAGTAAAAATGAATGGATTGGGGGGGGAGTTAAGAAACTCTGGACAATTAATATTTAATATTATTCAATTAATTTATACACAATTTTCTGACCTTATTGAATGAAACGCTAATGAGTAAGGTTCTATACTGGGATTTTAGGCAGTAGTTTTATAGTATTTAACAGGCTGAAGACCCACTTATGTAATCCTTCTACAGTTCATAAGCTCAGGGATTCTTTACTAACAACAATTTCTGAAGCTAAGTTCTTTGTTTTTGTAAATCACAGACTATGCAATCCTGCAGGGAGTCTGTAAACCACTGTTGGTGTGCTGAGATAGTAGCATGATGAATAGAATTCACACAAAGAGCTTTAACTTATATAACTCAGGTTTCTCCTAAGAAAATGATACCTGTTCTGACTATCTCAGAAGGATGTCAGGAGGTAAAAAATGAAATCAAAGCAGCCTATATGAAAGTGGTTCTGTAAATTGCAAAGCAACCTACAAAGACAAGGAGTTTCAATAACAATGATGATTGGGACTCCTGTGCACTTGATCATTCTGGAAAAGAGATTTATAAGTTAAACAAGGCAATACATCCTTCTGCTCATATACCAACTGTGTCAAAATAACTATGTAGCTCATTACATCATTCTTTTTGTGAAGGCACAAAAGCAGGTAAATAAATATAGATATGATTTTCAGAGGCTTTGTAAAACCTTAGATATCAGTCCTTTAAAAATAATAAAAGTAAAAATCATTGGGAGCTCAGATTCTTTTGTTCTTGATTTTGGTTTATTTTCTACTATTTTGCTTTTTATGACATCGTAAGAGCATAAATCCCCAAACAGTATTTCTTAAAGTTATTACATTTTTCAAGGTAGAGTTATTTTAAATGAAACCTCTGAGGAGTGAAGAAAATGTTTTGAAAGTACCTCAGCGAACAGACTCTCCCATCTTGGAAAACATAGAGAGTATTCTTCAAATGCAGGTCAGAATATGTCTTTGCACTCAGTTTTGATTTTTATATAAATCCCAGATGCTGCTACAACAGTTGGATGTCTAAGAAAGTCGTTAGGAACAAAAAATGTAAAGCCACACAACACGAATCTTCTTGGTCCCAAAAGAAAGGCATAGTGTCTTGCGACTGAGAGAAATATTTGATATACTATACACCTTTCGTGAAGCACATACACTATCTATAAACAGAACTATGGAGTGTTGCATTTTACAAAATATACCCACACATTTTCTGATAATAAATTTAAACAAAAAAAGATGGTGGTAATAGAAAATAATATGCCTAAATTCTAATTTTACTTTCTCAGAAATTATTTATTAAAATATTGTATAAAACCTTAAGGTGTGCTCCTATCAAATCGGACCTTAAGAGAAAGGGATTTACATTATGCATATTTGATGTCCCTCTTGTCACTTAACTGCTTTTGTATTTTTGTGTACATCATTACTATGTAGCACTACATTTTGTTAATATTTTTTATTATTACGTATTTCTCAATTACATTTAGAATGCTACCCCAAAAGTCCCCCATACCGTCCTCCCCACTCCCCTACCCACCCATTCCCATTTTTTGGCCCTGGCATTCCCCTGTACTGGGGCATATAAAGTTTGCGTGTCCAATGGGCCTCTCTTTCCAGTGATGGCCGACTAGGCCATCTTTTGATACATATGGAACTAGAGTCAAGAGCTCCGGGGTACTGGTTAGTTCATAATGTTGTTCCATTTATAGGGTTGCAGATATCTTTAGCTCCTTGGATACTTTCTCTAGCTCTGCCATTGGGGGCCCTGTGATCCATCCAATAGCTGACTGTGAGCATCCACTTCTGTGTTTGCTAGGCCCCGGCCTAGTCTCACAAGAGACAGCTATATCAGGGTCCTTTCAGGAAAATCTTGCTAGTGTATGCAATGGTGTCATCGTTTGGAGGCTAATTATGGGATGGATCTCTGGATATGGCAGTCTCTAGATGGTCCATCCTTTTGTCTCAACTCCAAACTTTGTCTCTGTAACTCCTTCCATGGGTGATTGTTTCCAATTCTAAGAAGGGGCAAAGTGTCCACACTTTGGTCTTCGTTCTTCTTCAGTTTCATGTGTTTTGCAAATTGTATCTTATATCTCGGGTATACTAAGTTTCTGGGCTAATATCCCCTTATCAGTGAGTACATATCATCTGAGTTGTTTTGTGATTGTGTTACCTCATTCAGGATGATGCCCTCCAGGTCCATCCATTTGCCTAGGAATTTCATAAATTCATTCTTTTTAATAGCTGAGTAGTACTCCATTGTGTAAATATACCACATTTTTTGTACCCATTCCTCTGTTGAGGGGCATCTGGGTTCTTTCCAGCTTCTGGCTATAATAAATAAGGCTGCTATGAACATAGTGGAACATGTTTACATTTAACACATCCATGGTATCTCACTTTAACAAATGTTATAATTTTTAACCAATTTCTATTATTGGATATTTTAAGTTGATTTGATTTTTTCCTTAACACAAAACTGCTGAAATTCACTAAAGTATTATCATTATATCACAATTGTTTGTGATGTGGAGACATTTTTCAGCATTTAAAAGAACTTGCTGCTCTTGAAGAGAGCCCTGGTTTGGATCCAAGCTCTCATGGAAGGCCACAATCATCCAACTCCAGATCATAGAATCTGAGCTTCTCTCTTCTGTACCCTGAAAGTACCAGATATGCATGTGATATACATGCATATATATATATATATATATATATATATATATACATATATATATATATATATATATATATACATGCAACCAGATAAAATACTCATACTTATAACTAAAAAAACCTGTTTCTCCAGCTTAGGTTCCGAAATATTTAAGTGCAGAGCTATATTAAATTTTACTGCACACATGAAATTTATGAAACATTGCTACACATTCTTTGAGAAGCAGAACAACTTTTTTCACATAAGAGTTATATTTAACATCACTGAAATTATGTATTCTTCAAAACTTTAAGCTAAAAGTTCCCTTGATGGCAATGGTTGCTCCTATGACACCATTAAAAGAGCTTATCGCCTCATTCACCAATGGGTAGAACATACTGCAACCTCTGAATGGGAGAATACACCAGACAAAGTATATGATTCATGCATATCACTTTCATTTGAACACAGCCACATCCAAAAACATTTGTCTTTCCTTTTAAAGAGTACTACAGAGTTTGGCAGTGGTGGCACATGCCTTTAATACCAGCACTTGGGAGGCAGGGGCAGGTGGATTTCTGAGTTCAGGGCCAGCCTGGTCTACAGAGTGAGTTCCAGGACAGCCAGGGCTACACAGAGAAACCTATCTCAAAAAAAAAAAAAAAAAAAAAAAAGAGTACTACAGAGACAACCACCTGAGCTATGCCCTTTCCTGTGCATCAGAAACACAATTGGTATTTTACATTGATTAGCCCAAGTGAAACACTAAGATATGATCTACAATCTTGAAAAACTATATTTACTCAAACTCATGTTTTTTCATTATTATTATTATTATTATTATTATTATTATTACTATTATTATAGACTAAGTTTCTTTTATAAGCTGCTTCTTGGGAATTATGTCTACACCCCTTATAAAAGATAAAGACAAAATTATATATCTGTCGAGGTGTTTTATTTGCAAGAATATGAAATGGAAATTGGCTTTGTCTAACATTTTTTAGAGAACAAAGTTTAATTTTTATTTTTGTGTGTTTACTAGTTTCTAAATATAATCTGTTTTAATTTAAAAGATAAAAAGTATCACCAAGCTTCTGGCTATTATAAATAAGGCTGCTATGAACATAGTGGAGTATGTATCCTTATTACCAGTTGGAATATCTTCTAGGTATATGCCAAGGACAGGTAAATGGGGAACAAAATACCCATGGAAGAAGTTACAGAGACAAAGTTTGAAGGTGAGACAGAAGGAAGGACCATCCAGAGACTGCACCACACTGGAATCCATAGCATAATCAGACACCAAATGCAGATACTATTGCCTATGCCAGCAAGATTTTGCTGACATGACCATGATATAGCTGTCACTTGTGAGGCTATGCCAGTGCCTGACAAATGCAGAAGTGGATGCTCACAGTCATCTATTGGGCTCCAAATGGTGGAGCTAGAGAAAGTACCCAAGGAGCTGAAGGGGTCTGTAACCCTATAGTAGGAACAACAATATGAGCTAACCAGTACCCCCTGAGCTCATGTCTCTAGCTGTATATGTAGCAGAAGATGGCCTAGTCGGCCATCATTGGGAGGAGAGACCCTTGGTCTTGCAAAGATTATATGCTCCAGTACAGGGGAATGCCAGGGCCAGGAAGTGGAAGTGGGTGGGTTCTGAAGCAGGGCAGGGGGAGGGTATAGGAGACTTTCAGGGTAGCATTTGAAATGTAAATGAAGAAAATACCTAATAAAAATTGTTTAAAAAATAAAATGAAAGAGTATCATCAATGTGGTAGGTACGATCTAAGAACAAGAAAGGATATTTAGTGATACATCATTTTTTTTTTATTTTAGAGGACAGAATAATAACAAATGATAAAATATCTACTCTTTCATGGGCAACTCATGGGCACTTTTAAAAATTAAATAGCAGATCCAGTGAGCTTAGCATGGACATGCATTGATTAAGTGGCAGAACTCTTGCCAGCCTGCCTTGCCCATGTTTAAAACCTGTAATTACCAAGAATAGGTGAAGGAAGTCCTTAGCAGATACAAATAGCTGAAGTGAGCAATTTCTGATGAAGAAGAAAAGCTTGGAGAATTTACAGAAAATGTCAGAGAATTGCTTGGTAGTAAGAGCTGTACTTATATATGGCTCTTAAGGAAATTGTCTCCTTAGAAAATTGTAAGCTCTCACAAATGCACTAAATAGAAATGGACAAATCTAAGTATCTTATAGATCAGCTTTATGTTTTCACCTCCCATGGTTGCTCATTTTCTTCAAGAGTGGTCCAAGTATAGTTAAAGTGGTTCAAGGGGCAATATTCAATGGCTTTCAACCAAAACATAATGGAGTAATCTTATAAATGCATTACAGGTAATTTCTAAATAAATGGCACTTATAAAATATATAGTAAAACACTATATAGGTAAGGTGGTTTTGTGTATGTAAATAGTCTGTAATAACAGTGTCTGCTTATTATCTAGAGATGAACTCACTACTGTGTTCTTTGTGGGAGGGATAAGGGAGTTCTAGTGTTCAGGGTACTAAAAGGTTCTGAAGAAGAACACCCACAAGCTACATGCACATAAAAGTAGAGAGTAATGATACTCTTCCTTATGCAACTTTCACTTACAGAAGTTCAAGACAAAAAACTGATATATTGTGGAATTTTTTTTTTTTAGAAAATAGAAAATCTTGGGAAATGAATGAGAGACTGAAAGAAATGAAATATGAAGCAAGAGAATTAGAATCCCACAGATCTGAGTCCAAGGTTGATGAGAAAATTGGACCAAGACATCAGTCAAGTGGAGTGGCTTCAAACACAGTGTTAGGGCTGGATTTGCCTAAATTTAAGCCTCATTTACTGGTGACATGTAATTTCTCAGTTCCTCACATCTGACATCTATATGATGAGTATTTATTTTCTTATCTGTTTTTATGAAATGGTTTTATAGAACCAATGTGTTAACATGAAAATTCATTTTTTCCCCCTACAACTCTGAATCTTAAAAGCGGTAAGCAAACAACAGCTTCTATCATTCCTGTTTTGCACAAATAGATATATTTTCATGGCTAAAAAGAAGCCAAAATATGTAACTATATCAATTACTTCAGACACTGTGCGCTAACTTTGTCTACATATCCTCTTACATTTTCAAAAATGCTGAGAGAAAAGTAGTTTGTTTTATTTTCAAGTTAATGAAAGTGAGACCTCAGGAAGCTTTTTTTCTCAACTCCCTCCCCTCAAAGAAGTAAGGAACACTGACTTGAAGCCCCAGGATTTGGCCTTCATTTCCGTGTTGTTGGAGACACTCCACAGTGTCTTGCTTAAGCATTACCGTGCCCTAACAAGGAAACAGATTCTATCTCAGAAACAATTTTGCTGGGTGAATTTGAAGTTGGTGAAGCACAAATTCAGGGAACCTAGACTGGTGGAAGTGAGCTGAAGTCTGTAGGAATGCTGCAACAGACAGGTTTTGTGTTGAAGATTGAGGATTGCGGCAAAGAGACCTGAGAAGTTTCAACCAAGGTCCCGGATTTGATCCTCAGACATGGACAATACCTTTGGGAAATCCTGGATGTACTAGCTCAGTGATCACGTATCATGTGTGGAATCCACATGACTACAAAGGGGACATTTCCAAGGAGCGTCACAGAGAAAAGGACCATGAGATGCTCTTACATGAAGCCAAGTCTGAGAGAGTGGTCTGATTCTCTGTATTGTTTTTATAGAGTGCTATGAGATTCCATCTTGCATTCTAGAATTCGGTGAATTAATTTTCTAGTATCATATGCTGCATTTCTCCTGTCCCAGTAGAGCTCTTGCTTATATGTTCTTAGCAGCTTGTTAAACAGCAATCACTTAAAAGAGGACAAAACATTCCGGGAAGACAATGGCTGTGCCTAATGCCATAGAGATTTCTGCGCTACGTAGCTTTAGACACTTTATGAGCAAGCACTTGAAATAAATATCATGGTTAGTGCACTTCAGCTGTAAAAGGTTTCAAAATGGAAAATGTTGCTAGGAGTAAACTGTTTAGCTAAGGAAAAGAAAAAAATCATGATAGAGCTGTAATTTGCGTTTATTTTATGCCTCTCCTGGGGCAATTCCAAGCTCTCTACAGAGATGCTTCATTACTAGCTGGCGTACCTATGAGAAATATGCAAAAGTATAGTTTTCTCCAATGTTTATATAAGAAGCTACACCTAGGAATTTACCGGATTGTCAGTACATAGAAATAGATCTCTTATTTTCACAGAAAATGCTGTAGATTGGTTGATTTTCTTAAAAGTCAGTTCCTCATCTTTAATGGAAAAAAGTTTAAAGTCCACAATAAAAGTGAACTAACAGTCAAAAAATGAGCCGATTGACTTATTTCATTAGACTACAATATTGTTTGATATAATAAAATCAATAGCTGTTATCAAAACGTCAAGACTGTTTTATGTAAATGTGTAGAATAGAGGGACAGAGCTGTTTTCTGGATTGTTCGCCATCCTCAGTGGCATTGATGCTCTTACCTGGGATGATGTGAGCACCCAGGAATGGAGGCAGGGTAGTAGACCAGTTCTTGGAGTTTCTAAAATGAAATGGCAACAGAGCTCTGCAGCCTTCAGCCATGCTGCTTCCTATTACTGTGTAGCTGGGGTGGTTCATGTAGATGCTCTTCTGCACATATTTTCTCCAATCTCCCTGATTCAAGTTTATGGATTCAGAGATCACGTGTGTTGAGGCATGGATATAATACCTACAAATACTTGTCTCTTTGGATGTCCTTTCACAGGTGAATTTGGTCATTGTTATCAGAAAATGACAGCCCTTGTTTTCATTGCTCTTAATTTCATAAGCACCTAGACATTTGATTCTATTCTTATCACTCTTTGAGAAAGAAAATGCCTTCATTGACAACTACGCCTTGTGCCATGATTTGAATTTGAAATTTTCACACATTATTGGGGGATAGTAGTTAGTAGTGGAGGCTTAAAGAGGTGAGATGCACTGGGAATTTTTCCAGTGATTAAGGATGTGATATCAGAAGGGCTTCTGGGAGCCCTCTTCCTCTTTCTCCTCCTATTCTTTGTGCCATAGCCATTGATTAACATTACTGTCATTATGATATGATATTTGCTATAGGTCCAGAAACAGCAGAAATGGTCATGAACTGTAGCCTCCAAATTTGTGAGGATAAATGAATCTTCTCCTTTGTGAAGGTCCTTCCTCATCGCATATGTCCATGACGATAATGTAAAAATGACTTTCTGCCTCCAAGTTCTATTTATTTATTTATTTATTTATTTATTTATTTATTTATTTATTTGAGATATTTTCTTTCTTTTTTATTAGATATTTTCTTTATATACATTTCAAATGCTATCCTGAAAGTTCCCTATACCCTCCCTCTGCCCTGTTCCACCACCCACCCATTCCCGTTTCTTGGCCCTGGCATTCCCCTGTATTGGGGCATATAAAGTTTGCAATACCAAGGGGCCTCTCTTCACAGAAAAGCCAAGATCTGTTCTGGCTTGTTTTCTTGTTGCTGAGATAAAACATTCTTCCCCAAAGCAACATGGTATAGAAAGGGTTATTTATGCTTGAACTTCCAGTTTGGACTTCATTGTTGAAGGATGTCCGGCAAAAACTCAGGCATGAATCTAGTAGCAGAATCCAAGGAGAAACATTGCTTACTGGATTGCCCTCTGTCTCATGCTCATCTCACTTTCTTATCCAGCTCAGAATATCTGGCAGCAGATGTCCTGGTCCTCTGGTTCTTACAATTTTTCTGTCTCTTATTCCAAATGTTCCCTAAGTCCTGGAAAAAAAGAAAATAATTATTTTTTCAATTAGTCTGCCTAGTAGCCTCTTACGTTTATTTTTATTCTTATAATTTCATGCCAATTTCTTTGGCTCTTATAACAATTTCCAGTCCTAATTTATGTTACATGTCTGTCAGTTTGCACCTACTTTCCCAATACAAAACATCACTGTGTAGATATTGTTCATTTTTGCTCTTTACATAAGCAAGTGCCAGGTCTGATTGACAGAATAGCAGAAGGGCTTTTTATTAGTTCTTTATCATTTTATTATACTGTATGTGATTTTTAATATGTTTGAAATATGAAAGACATATTCTATCTTTCTATCTAAATTTGAAATCCATTTATTTCTTCTTGTATATTAAAGCAAGCATAAATAGACCTTTTGCTTGTTTTGATGTTTTTACCACATGAGACAAGATGAGTGACTTTGATGTGTTCTATGCACTCTGATAATATTGGCAGGGTTATGAAGCTCATGATTCATATCTCTTGTATACATATCAGATTAAAGTGGAGAGAAAATTAAGGAATATTAAAAATAATGGTGGTCAGAATTACTTTTTTAAACCTTGGCAGTGATTCAAACCATATTAGTGATAAACTTGCTTCTTGCATGCTGATGGCATGCAGTGATAACAGAGACAATGCATCCCTAAGTGTAATCTTAAAGTCACATTAAAGTTTATTTAATACCTTCTTTTATCCATTCTGATATTGTATTCTGAATTACCACTCTGGACGAAACCCCAAACTGCAAACTCAGAGAGATCATGACTAGAATGTGTTTTCTCCCCAAGGTCTCTGGTAGACGTTCTATGTAATTGATTCTGGATCAGTGCACTAATCCAGAGGATACATTTTATTTAAAAAATCATTCAGTTCAGTAGCATTCTGGCTAGGGAACTTAAATAAATGCAATTATTTCCCTAATCTTTAAATTTAAAGGCAAGTGGACATGTTCACCTTTTACTTCTTGACTAATTGGATGTTTTCAGAAGTTTCTAACATGATACAAAAATGAAATCAAATCAAATCATGATCCAAATCAGTCTCTAAATAAAGCAATCTTTGAGCCTCCAAATTATGGTCCAATTCATTCCTCTTCAAAAAACAAAGCATTAAACCTTTATATCCTAAAAGCATTAACCACAGAACATCTGTAAACATCAGTATCTGGTCAGGTACGTTCTGGCCCATTGAGGCATTTTACAACTCAGGAACATTTTGTTAGACTGAAGTAGCATACTGTGTACTATAGAGTAACATGCAGTCTCAGGATGTGACATTAATATAAATGTGAGGATAAGAAACATGTGAATAGAGATATTCACTTAAGATTTTATAAAGGTGACATATGGAAATCACGAGCCATGTAAACACAATAAAGTAAAATCCAGCAGTGGAGGTAATTGACAAGTCGGTGTGTTCTTACTGTAGTATTCTCTTGGATATTTGAGAACAAAATTAAGCAATTCAGATATTATTTGAAAATAGTTTCTTCCAAACTCTCCTATAAAAAAGAGCAATTATAAAAATTATGTTCCTACACTTTGAAATGAAGAAAATCAAAATAGTAAAGGTAGCTGAAACTGAATAGGTGCGTGTTCATTTGGAACAACTCATTGCAAGCTGTTGAAAAATGACAAATTCTATTCAATTTTAATTAAGTTAGGGCCTTTACAATTTCTCTGCATTTGCTTTTCTAGCAGCAATTATTAGCAAACACTATTTTTAAAAAGTGATTTAAAGTTAAACAGAATCTTTTATTTTCTTATTGAATTTAAATTTTCCTTAAAAAAATTTTAAATATACAACCATGAACTATTACATTATTTTGCACTCCTATCAAAAGAGAATACATGGAGTGAGAGGGTGGGCTCAGCAGTCCATGTGATAAAGACTTTTTTATCTGACTAAGAGCTTTCCTGGTTTTCATCCTTGTAGTCATAGACAGGTCAAACCAGCTCTCTGTATTTAAATTCCCTGTCTTCGCAGTTGTTATGCAACATGTCTATGTCAGCAGAGTTATGAATAGCTATGTCACTTCTGTAAAGTATTTAATGGAGTACATCATATGTAGCATTTTTCTAAAACAACCATTGTTATTATTATTCATTCATGCAAGTTAGCGGACAAAGTGTTTCTGCTATGTGGTTGTAATTAAGTCTCCTGTGATGGTTAGCTACTTCTAGAATACAAATAGCAAAACTTTTATGGAGAAGCAAAGAACAAAGTAGGGTTTATTCTTATGGAAATTCAGTATCTTATTCTATTTGTCTTTTACTTTGATTCCCTGTGATAAATGGCTTTTCAAAATGATGTTATGTGTTTTTAAAATATTCATATAAGTATTTAGAGGAATAAAATAAACTAATTTGAAAATTATAATCAATTTCTCTCTAAAAACATCACAGGGATGTGATTTATGCAGAAAACCTGTTGTTGAAAAGCAGTCACAAGTTCCTGAATAGAAATTTTTATAATCATCTTCCATAAACCATCATGTCAGAGGAACAATACCTAGATGAATGTAATGGTAAATTATGATGTGTTGAATACATCTATTGAATACTTTATGTGAATTTACTTCAAGTTTTTAATTATCAATTTAATGTATTTGTAATTCAAAAATAACGACTCAATTTTCTTCTGTACTCTTTCTGACACCTCTGTAAAGAAACGTGCTATAACATTGCCGTGCTCCTGTGCCAGGACTCTTTGGGATGCTCTCAGAGACCCTTGGGTTGTTCTCAGAGCTCCTGTCTTCCTGTGCCAGGATTATTTAGGATATTTGCAGACCTCTAGCCCTGAAGACCAGAGCTGGTCTATTTCTTGCTCATCTTTTAGTCTTTCTTTGGAAGAAGGTATCACAAAGTTACCCCATGCTGAAATTGAAGTCAGACCTATTGAGACTGATGTAAGAACTATACATTTTGTTTTGTGGGCTGTGCCACATCATATTTGTCCACTGTAAATTTTTAGTGTCTACTGTTTGAATTCCCACTCTATATTTTGAGTCAGTTTTTCAAGGGTATTTTATGAAAACAAGCCCAAAAGAATAGATTTTGAGCTGAAAGTCACAAATTTTTGAATAACATGTAATGTTGAATCCATTCTTATCTGAAAATATCAGTTGGTGAAAATTTTAAACCTAACACAAACTCACAAGTCTGTCAACTTCTCAAGATTAATTTTGTCTAATTTATGTTAACATTTACTAGTTATTTGCAAATATTTTCATTAAATCAATATAAATTAATACTGCTAATGGAGTTATTATTTTGCTGCTATTTAATTTTAATTCTTAATTATTCATTGAAATTTCCATACATGGAAACTAAGTATCATCGCTCCGACCCCTCACCTCCCACTCCCACTCCTCACAGGTCCTCTTCTCCACTTCTCCCTACCAACTTAAGGTCAAAAGGCAAAAGTGACTGTTTATTTCCTTATGAACCCTGAGGGTATGTTTTCCATACTAAAGTTCAACACATTATTATTTAAAAATGATACATTTACTTATTCTTATTTATCCTATATTAATTGTAAGTACTTAATCCCTGAAGTTCTAACTTTCTAATAAACCTTGCTATCTTGGGACAAAGAAGCAACAGAACGACTCTCACCTGGCTAAGAACACTAGTAGGAGAAAGTGACTAGAATAGAGATCCTAAAAATATTTGCAGTCATTACTTATATTTGCTTAGTCAGTACCAATTCCATACATCCCTCTCAACAACTAATATCCTTTAGAAAATATACTTGATTTTACATTCATAGTCTCTTATTTGTGCCATAGTGATGAGCAAATATTTAGCAAACAGAATTTTCCCCCCACTGGAAAGCTTGATTCTGTTTTAAACATGGGAGCTGTCAGGGAGTATAGCAGTATAAATATATCTGATGAATCTCATTCAGATGATCCAGTGAACAGACTTGGAGACAAAACTCTCTTTTTCTTTCTTTGTTTCTTTGTCTCTATGTTTCTTTGTTTCTTTGTTGCTTCCTTCCTTCCTTCCTTCCTTCCTTCCTCGTTCTTTTCTTCCTTCTCTCTTTCTTTCTATCTATCCATCCATCCATATAATTGGTTCCTCAATATGTCTTATTCTTAACTGCAGTTCTATTTCGAATGATCTAGTATCTATGTGCTACTTTACCTGGAAATGAGAGGTTTCAGAGTGCTTTAAAGCCAAGCTTTATTGATATCATAAATCACTTCCGTATGTCTTCCATGTCTTTAAATATTAGGGTTTTGCTGCACAACAGGGAGATGGGTGGGAAGTCAAGAGTTTCCTGAATGGGGAAGTCCTTAAATTCCTAAACTTCTAAGATTTTTTGAAGACTTGATATTATCAAGTCAAATATGCTTTTTTTATGAGAGTCAGGCTGCTATGAGATTGTCGACTAGATCAGTGGTTTGGAGCAACACATCCAGACAAAAACACATGTGGACCAAAGCTTCATACTTCATTCCAGAGCTAAGAGACAGTGATGCGTCTCATTATTATCATAAAGCACACACTTTTGATGACTGGGAGACCTCCTAGATACCAACCTCTTTAAATTTCTCACACTTCTCTGCACTGCCAAGCAATCACCAAGCCTTTTACATGAGAGCATTATGGAGATACTGTAGCTCCAAATCATAGTATTTTGTGGTTTTGTCACAGAAGAACAGATTATTAAAGATATGAAATTAATACACTGAAAATAAAATACCTACTACTATATAGTAGTAGATGCTGGAGATGGAGAAAAAAGTTAACTATAAATGATTTAGTAGTATATTCAGAATTCTACTTTCACAGAGCTAATGTACTAGAGGACTGTGCTTATTTCACTACACAATGCTATTTCTTTGTACTAAAAAAAAATACTTTATTCAGTGAATGTTCCAGGTATTCATATTACCTCTATTATGAAATGTATCTTAGACTGGCTTTTCAGAAGGAAAGAAAGAAGATTGTAGAGATAACTGTTCCACTACGATTAGTGAGTCCTTTCAAGATTGTTGATCTAGACTGGAAATCTGATCATTTTTAAGAAATCAAAGAGTCCTATTATCAAAGGACTTTATTCTTTATCTCATTGTGGAAAATAGAGTGAAATATCCCATTACTTGAGTAGGTTACAATATTTGCATAAATGATGTATTTCAGTACATGTGTTACAGCTACTAGAAGAAAAATGATAACTTCAAGAATCAAAAACTTTCTTGAATGTGTATAAAAAGTGATGGTTGGGAAAGCTGCTTAATTAATTATCAAAGGAGATTTTGACATTTCCTTTTCATTAATAGGATGTGTTAATTGATTTGTATTCATATGACAATATAATTATAGTTTAAAATAACTTGAGAGAATAAGAGAAAATTAGACTTAATCATATCCAACTTAAATATATTTCATATTTACAGCTAGTTCTGCTTTACATGCACCTTATCCATCACTTTAATGTGAAAGGTATCAGCACAGTATGCCCTGCCGCTCCTCTTGCATCTCTGCTGCTCTCAAATACATGATGATAGACAAATCATTGAGGTCTATAAGAAAAGAGAAATAGAAGATGGCAATTTCCACATGAGAATCTCAACCATACCTCCTCTCTCAGTTTGTCAGATTTGAATAATTATCCATTCATCAGTTAATGCTCAATAATTGTTATCTATCTTTGGAGAAAAAAATGTAAGATAAATTATTTGTGCTTCTTTCATTCTTGGCATGCATACTACTTTAGATACTGTGTTTGCAGTATTTAAAACTCTGTTCCATCAGAGACACTGGGAAATGTGTGTGTGTGTGTGTGTGTGTGTGTGTGTGTGTGTGTGTTGCTGGGGTAAGAGAACTGATGCTAAACAATCATTTAGTTAGAGGTACTACCAATCATAAAAAACGTTGCAGGAAGAGATAGGCTTCTATAGACACGAAGAAGAGAGATATACCTTCTAAGCACTAGCCATACTCTAATTTCTTGTATTTCTGCTTGATTTTGCCTATGTAAAATTTCAGAATTTTCTGCCACCTGTTTCTACTCTATAGTTATGAATAGGTTTATCAATATGATTTTTCGTGTTGCAATTATATTCAGGTGACATTTGCAGCAGGGTTTCTGCTTCCCAATAACATCATTTCATTTTACAATAGCCATATTCCATATATTCTCTTTGTATTCTTATTTACTTTATATGACAACATTGTTATAATTATTTTCCATTTGAATGTTTGTCCTTATTTTTTTATTAGGTATTTTCCTCATTTACATTTTCAATGCTATCCCAAAGGTCCCCCATACCCACCCCCCCAATCCCCTACCCACCCACTCCCCCTTTTTGGCCCTGGCGTTCCCCTGTACTGGGCATATAAAGTTTGCAAGTCCAATGGGCCTCTCTTTGCAGTGATGGCCGACTAGGCCATCTTTTGATACATATGCAGCTAAAGACAAGAGCTCCCGGGTACTGGTTAGTTCATATTGTTGTTCCACCTATAGGGTTGCAGTTCCCTATAGCTCCTTGGGTAATTTCTCTAGCTCCTCCATTAGGGGCCCTGTGACCCATCCAATAGCTGACTGTGAGCATCCACTTCTGTGTTTGCTAGGCCCCGGCATAGTCTCACAAGAGAGAGCTATAACTGGGTCCTTTCAGCGAAATCTTGCTAGTGTATGCAATGGTGTCAGCATTTGGAAGCTGATTATGGGATGGATCCCTGCATATGGCAGTCACTAGATGGTCCATCCTTTCGTCACAGCTCCAAATTTTGTCTCTGTAACTCCTTCCATGGGTGTTTTGTTCCCAATTCTAAGAAGGGGCAAAGTGTCCACACTTTGGTCTTATTTCTTCTTGAGTTTCCTTTGGAGGCATGGGATTTTGCCAGACATAAAATATCTACATGCTTTCTGAGTTGCCATTTAAGAAATCACTGGGCCTATCACAGACATTCTCTATCTACACTTCAGAATCCTGTGTTAACATAAGGAAGGATGAAGACTAATGGCCAGTTTAGGGAAAGAGAATGTATTTGGTAACTTTTTCCAGCATCAACTCTTCATACTGAAATAGTTTTGAGTTCTCCCAAGAAAGAAATTCCAATCATACTAATATGTGGTATAATGACATATCTACCTTACCTTAAAGAATAGTTATGTGGTATTCATCTGTTGTGGGAATTATTAAAAAGATCAGCAAGTTCCTGCACTACATTGGGCACCAGTGGGCCAAATGGCTCCAGACAGGTGTTCTCATCTCCACAGACTCTCTGGCTCAGGCTTACTGAGATGTCTCCACCAGACTCCCTAATTTTCCTTGGCAGGTCATTGCCATGCCAGCCCCATTCAAGGACCACCCACCTTGTGGTTAGATATCACAATACCCAGTAACCCAGTAAAATCAAAACTCTTGAAGCTTATAATTAACCTGTCAGATTTATATAACAATAAATTCTCAATTCACAAGATGCCCACACAATAATTTCTGAGCCAGTTGGTAATGATACAAGCTGCCCACTTAGATTAGACAAGTGACCCCAATTATTCTATTCCTATATGATAATATATCTACCTGTGGCTATTTAAAGCCACACTGAATATGGATCATCCTGTCTGTCCTCCATACTGCTTCCTCCCTCCCTGTCTCCTGTCTCCTTCTTTGCAATTCTTAGCACCGCCTCCCTTTTCTCTGTCCAATCAAAGGTCTCCTGCTGCACTAATATTTAAATTAACTGGACAGGGAAAATCCTGCCACATTCACCTGTGCTCATTGCTTTGTTTTAATCTTTTAAAAGAATAGAAATACCAGGGAAGACTGTACCCTTTAGGGTGATGCACTATAAAACACATTTCATAAATAAGCTATCAAATGGTAATGAAATGATATTTTTATTTCTAGTTCATGTTAGTCTAGTTTTGGCAATCATAACAAACTTTTTATCCTGTGGTATCTTTCCTTATGCTTAACCTGTATACCTTGAACAATAAATCAGGCTTGGTAGTGCCTCTCCTATTACAGTCTACCATGTCACACCAATAAAATTTGACATGCTCAGGGATGTGTGATGAATCACACCTTAGGGAATATTTTTAAATGACACAGTTCAGTGAATTCTAAGCCTAGTATACTTCAGTTTTTGAACTGACTCTGGAAAACATAAAACTTTTTAGACAAGAAAATATCAATAAGTTACTGTAGCACAAAAATAAACTCATATTTAAGCTTATCAGTTGTCACTAACAGAAGATTACATAGGTAATGTACCTATTATTTTTTAAAAGATATGATTTATTTTATATGAATGAAAAGATTGAAGTTACTAGCCAAGAAGAAGAAATATATTGATTAGGATCAACACAATAATCTGTTTGAATTTTATCATAGTTGACTATTATTTCTTCCCTCCTAAAACATTCACTGTTTGCAAACATACAAGTCAAGTTCTCAACTTAATACCTTCTCTATGTTAAGCAGATCTTATTGTCTAGTGAGTGCTATCATTTGTGCCATTATTTTAACTTATTAATCATTTGTCTACACTAAAGCTAATGGAGTGGAATTATCATGCTCACAGTCACAATCAAGCTAATATATTGCAGAGATAAGGCTAAGATCTGGTCATTACAGGCAGAGTCCAGACAATACTTTTTAAAGATCCCACTCATTTGTTCTCTCTAGCAGAGGTGACTATCTGGCCAGTACCTCAGACGGAGTGCCATTCTAACTATTGGGGGAGAGGGGGGCATGATGAGGAAAGGCCGTAATGGTTATGGGCTAGGATTCTGTTCCATACAACAGGAACGACTGGTGATTTCTGACGCCTGCAGAGCAACAGAGTCCTTTCATTCTGTGCATCCTCCTCCTCGTTTAATTCTGCCTGATTATCACCACTTCCATAGTCAGTTTATAAAACTCAGCAGGATGTATGCAAGGAAGCTCGGTCACACTTTTCTGGTAACTGTGTACACTAAATTTGACGCAAAACTTTAGAATCAGAGCAAACAGAACATTTCCTGTGTGATATTAACTCTGTGGACGTTGGCTTTATATTAAAGATAATTCCCCGTGGGCATAAACTAATGCACACAAAAAGCAATGTAGTGTATTATACTCATAATTTTACTTGGCAATGCTGAAAATAGAATTAAACATTATTGAAGGAATAAATTGTTTATTACTTTTGCACAAATGTGTAACTTCTTGGATTAAAAACTTTCTTTTGGTAAAAATTTTCTTGGCTTTTTAAGAAAAACATGTAAAATATTCAAATATATATGTAAAAGGGATCAGTGACAGAGGCAAGTGAGAACCAGAGACGATCACTGGGAGAAATAGTGTGTTCAAAAAGTTATATTGGTAAGTACATGTCAATTTTATATAAGAAGTCTGTTTTTTCAGTTAATTTTTCTTTCCCTTCCTTCTTGGAGTAGTCTGGAGTAGTTTTTTGTTTTGCTTCTGATTTTATATCCAAGACAAAGAAAACATTAAATGTTCCAAATGTACTAGGTTATACTATGTATATTGAAAATAGCAGACAGATTGTAACCCACATGGACTCTCATTTACTAGTAGCCTTTATTTTAATTTGATTTACATCAATAATAAGTGTTACTAAACACAAGCAGGTATAACTGAAATATTGCTTGTCAGTTGAACACCGAAGATCTCTTTATGGATAATAAAGAGACAGTTTGAGTTAGGAGACATGGGCAGCATAAGGCTGAACCTGCACCTATTTACAAGTCTTTCCCATGTGTGCCAGCAATAAAGAGAGATGACAATTCTTTGCCCATGCATTACCTATCAATCAAATTGTTCTATTTGCTTTGGTCATGTATCTTTCTTTGCTTACCTTTTCTGTTTTCTGCTTTTTCTCATGTCTTTCACTCCTCTTTTTCTTTTCCTGCTCCTCAATAATATTGACACATTTTAGAGGATTCTTGTACATAAATAATAATCACTTTTATATTTATCTAGTTTGAAAATATATTTACAGCAGTATTATATCATTCAAATAATATAGTCACAAGTAGTCTTTAAGGCCTATTGAAGCATTAGTCAAAATACTTATTGTATATCAAATGAGTTCAAGTAATATCAAATATTCCACTCATTGGTGTTCATATATATGATTTGTATAAAAACAATGCCTAAGCTTCAGTAAAAATGTTGTATTTTTACCTTTTGCCCTTCACCACCATAAAAGTATGTGACTTTGAGAAACACTGAGCTGTGACAGTTGCAATGGTACGTAGAATATATGTGGCTTCCAGGCAGTTTTTTATTTTAAGGAAGATAATTTAAAATTTGAGAAATGCTGTATGTAAATACACTTTGGTGTTTCGTAAAGTAAGCAGAACAACATAGAATCCTGTCTCTCATACAAGACACCAAAATGTAAGCATCTCAAGAGATACAGGAGTGTTTATCTAATTTGTTCCAATGTATTCATTACAGTGTTAAAGAGCACAAATAACGATTGGACTTGTCCTCCTTGGTAGATGATGCCAGTAACTCTTCACAGCATATCTTTAAAGATTTTTTTTTATTTCCCATTTTATGTTTACCAATATTAAACTGAATTGTCTTTAAATTTTATTCATATATATATATACATTTTTTATATTAGACAATATCATAAAATTAGGGATTAATCACCAATGCCCATAAGCTTTTCTGTATTCACTATTTGGCATCAAATGTATTTAACAAAGTAAAATTAAGGAAGCACATAGAGAACATTTATGTCCTTTTCATTTTCTGGTTGTTTACAGGCAGGGTATGTAATCTGGAAGGAAGTTCTGTGAAGCTAAGTGGTTTGGTTCAATTTTCTTGCTATACTCTGCAAAGAATTCTTAACTTCACACATAAGATCTGTTTGAAGAGTGAGACTGTGAGGGACTATGATAGCTGAAGTCACATAACCCAGAGTCAAAGAGAACCAGCAACTCTAGGGAACTCTGACATGTGGTAAATTGAACAAGTCAATATTATGAGATGCTATTAGAAGGGAGACAAGAGCTTCAAATGGAATTCACCTGGCGTTGATCTAGTGCAAAACATCTCATGTATCTGCAGTCAAAATTGGTTTGCAGGTTTTACAGAGCACTTAAATTTATTCCTTAATAGTCACTAATTACATTATATTTACATATAGCATGTATTTCCTACTACTAAAAGCTATTTTATATTAAAAACCATTTTAGATTGCATAATTCTGAGGAAAAATCTCAGACCAAAATTATACTCTCTTGATTTTCACAGTGTTTTCAAGTTACACTGTTTAGTTTTAATTATTTTACAGAATATAAACTTTGTGTATTATGAATTAAATAGAAATGAGTTTTTATACATCCAAGAGTGACTGGACTTATGCAGCAATCATTAAGTGAACAAAGCAACTCTTTCTGAACAAAAGAATTCGTAGCACATTCAAGCTTTACTTGCTTAAATAGCCCTTTAAAAAGAATTAACAATTGGTATAAATAATGTTGCCAGAATTAAGGAATGACTTTTATGAGGAGAATAAAGGAAAATTCCTAGTACATTGAACTCTTCATACCACAGCTGGAGGTAGTACTGCAAATTGTGGCATTGTAACTAAACCAAACAGAAATGAAAATTCCAAATGGTAATCATTAACCTAAATAAAGTGTCATAAACTATTTGATTGTTTTAAGTAGACTTGTCTTTTATTACCTCAAATTAAACTAAGAAACCACAAAAGACATTTTCTAGCAGTAACAATAAAATAAAATAAATTAGCCATTAGCATATAGACATAGTAATAACATTCAAAAGCAGTGCATTGAGCTTACCTTCCAAAAGCAAACATATTTATTTAAACTTCCTATTCAAAAAGATAATTATGGAAATTGACTTTATTGTTAACAGAGATGGACTCAGACTACGACAAAAATTCCTTTCCCAGGACAAGTAGTTTTTGTTTTATTTCCTTCTCAGTAGTCTTGATATCATTTCTGTACTAATTACCATAAGCTGATTTTTAAGTAGTAACTCCTATTAAGAAAATATGATAAGGGAGTAATATCCAACATGTACAAAGAGCTCAAGAAGCTGAAATCGAGAAATACAAGTAACCCCATTAAAAATGGAGTACAGAGCTAAACAAAGAATTATCAGCTGAGGAATACCAAAGGGCTGAGAAGCACTTGAAAAAAAAATTGTTCAAAATCCTTAATCATCAGGGAAATGCAAATCAAAACAACCCTGAGATTCCACCTCACACCAGTCAGAATGGCTAAGATCAAAAATTGAGGTGACAACAAATGCTGGCGAGGATGTGGAGAAAGAGGAACACTCCTCTATTGTTGGTAGGATTGCAAGCTTGCACAACCACTCTGGAAATCAGTCTGGCCTTTCCTCAGAAAAGTGGACATAATACTACCAGAAGATCCAGCAATACCTCTCCTGGGCATATACCCAGAAGATGTTCCAACTGGTAATAAGAACACATGCTCCACTATGTTCATAGCAGCCCTATTTATAATAGCCAGAAGCTGGGAAGAACCCAGATGTCCCTCAACAGAAGAATGGATACAAAAAATGTGGTACATTTACACAATGAAGTACTACTCAGCTATTAAAAAGAATGAATTTATGAAATTCCTAGGCAAATGGATGGACCTGGAGGGCATCATCCTGAGTGAGGTAACCCAATCACAAAAGAAATCACTTGATATGCACTCACTGATAAGTGGATATTAGCCCAGAAACCTAGAATACCCAAGGTACAACTTCCAAAACACGAGAAAATTAAGAAGGAAAAACAATGCGTGGATACTTCATTCTTCCCTAGAATATAGAATAAAAAGTCCATGGAAGGAGTTGCAGAGACAAAGTTTGGAGCTAAGACGAAAGGATAGACCATCCAGAAACTGCCCCACCCAGGGGACCATCCCATAATCAGCCACCAAACCCAGACACTATTGCATATGCCAGCAAGATTTTGCTGAAGGGACCCTGATATAGCTGTCTCCTGTGAAGCTTTGCCAGTTCCTGGCAAATACAGAAGTGGATGCTCACAGTCATCTATAGGATGGAACACAGGCCCTCAATATAGGAGCTAGAGAAAGTACCCAAGAGCTGAAGGGGTCTGCAACCCTATAGGTGGAACAATATGAACTAATCAGTACCCCCAGAGCTTGTGTCTCTAGCTGCATATGTAGCAGAAGATGGCCTAGTCTGCCATCACTGGGAAGAGAGGCCCCTTGGTCTAGCAAACTTTACATGCTCCAGTACAGGGCCTAGAAGTGGGAGTGAGTGGGTAGGGGAGCAGGGCAGGGGGAGGGTATAGGGGACTTTTGGGATAGCATTTGAAATGTAAATGAAGAAAATATCTAATTAAAAAAAGAAAATATAAATCAACAACACAATAATAAGTATTTATAACCAGAAAGTATTCTCATTTGTGTGAAATTACATATCCTTCTGTACACAAAATCTGCTTGTCCATCTGTTTTAGGGTGTTTATTGCTGTGAATAGACACCATGACCATCGCAATTTATATAAAGAAAAACAATCAGTTGGGACTGGATTACAGTTTCAAAGGTTTAGTCCATTATTGCCATGATAAGAAATGTGGCAGTGTGCAGCCAGACATGGTTCTGGAGAAGGAGATAAGAGTTCTACATCCTTATATTCATGCAGCAGGAGGAGACTGTGTACCACACTGGGCATAGCTTGAGCATATATTAACTCAAAGCCTGACTCTACAGTGACCACTTACTCCAACAAGACTATACCTACTCCAACAATGCCCTACTTCCTAATAGTGCCATTCTCTATGGGCACCAAAAATTCAAACACATTAGTCTATGGAAGCCAGTCCTATTCAAACCAACATATCATTCTCCAACATTTTCTGTGTAGGTTCTTTCTAAATAAGAACAATAGTAGAATGAAACTCAATTAGTATGCAAGATAATATAAATGTCTTATATTTTAGAGTTGTTTTCCTACATTTTTTTTAATGTTATGGTCTTCCTAACTAATTAGGTAACATGTCTTTGTGTATTTTCCCACTTTTTCATAGAAATTGCTCCTTTATTTTAAACTTGTATCTTGTGAGTCAATAAAATGTACAACTAAAGTTGATCGTAAGATTAAATATAGCTTTCATAAATAGATTGGATAACTGTAAAATCTTATAAGTCAAAGGATAAATGGGGTTCAGCAGCTCATGTCCACAAAGGGTGATATTTTAGAATCAGCTTTTCCTTTCATCTGTGCTTCAGGTAGTATGGTTTACAAAGGGGAAGAAAGTTACCTTTAAGCCAGCAGGTCAGATTATAAGAGCTAAGTTGGGAATAATTTTGTCAAAAGTTTCAAAGTCCTCTGAACAAAAAGAGAGAGAGCAATGTTTACTGCATTTCAAGCATACATACTTCAGTGTTCTGTCTGTACAAAAGAACCTATTTGCAATGGTTATTTGGAAAGTATTACAATAATTGACCTTAATATGAAGGTTTAAAAACTTTATCTGTGAAGTTTATTGTAATGCCTTTCATGTTTATATTGATTATCTTTTTGTAAAAAAAAAAATCTGTTATTAATTGAGAGAGGTATTATCCACCTGTAGGTGGAAGGCTGAGGTAGAAAGATTGAGATGAGTTCCAGGCTATCCTGGAATACAAAGTAAGAGCCTATTCCCCTCTTATAAATAAATAAAAAGGAAAATTGAAGAAATATGATTATATTTCAATACATGTATATTTTATCAAGTAATTTTCAATCAAGTTAAATGTACATATCTCTATAAGGTTTAACATTTCAAAATATTTTCTTTGAAATTTTTGAAATGTACATCATGCTATGGTTTTCTATAATATCTCATGTTGAATTGAAATATGATTAAAAGTGTAATATTGTAGGTAGAAGGATTCTTGAGCTTTTCATAATAGAGCCTTATAACACAGTGTGTCAGTGAGGGAGAAACTTTATCCTTCTTGCCCTCCTGAGAGCCTTTCTCTGAGTTGTATAATCGTGTTAATCCATGTGCTTCATCGGAGGCAGATACAGCAGCTGCAACATGGCCATTTTTGGTCTTCTACAGGTTTCCCCTCCAATCATGTCCATCAGCAACAATCCTCTGCAAGTGGATTACATTCCTTCCTTTCAACAATCCTTGCTCTGTTTAAAGTCTTGCCAGTCATCTTTCATTTCTTAGACCAAAGAGAAACAACTCATTGGTTTCTTTTATTTGTTCAGAAAATTTTTAACAAATAAAATTTGGCCATATTTGAAGTAAAAGAATCAATATTAGAGAAAATATACTAGGAAATTTATCTATATATGTGTATTTAAGCATCCAGTGTGACTAATCTGTCCCTATTCTCAAAGCAACTATTGTATATGGTTAAATTATAAAATATACTCATGTTCTTTCATTTTAATTTTTAATTCAATAACAAAATAAGAATTGATGTTTGGAGTTTAACATGTATAAGACATTTATACCTATCGTCTTAGTTGTTTGTTATAAAACTCTACAAGTTTGATTATTAATAGCAACATATAGTTAGAGAAAGAATGATCAGAGTAATGAGAAATAATTGCTTAAATTGCAATAACTACTTTTGGCAAAAATTGGATTTGAACACAGGTGTTCCAATGTCAAAGTCTGAAATTATAATACTGAAATATATATATAATATAACAATAGTGATTCCTCCTGTTAAAAATGGTGCTGTTTTAGACTTAGTGGAGCTCAGAAATATCAAATAGCAGAATTTTGAAAATTACAAGGAGATCTTTTTTAAGCTTTCAGAAATGGGCTGTTCTTTTTTTTTCCTTTCCTTTCCTTTCTTTTCTTTTCTTTTCTTTTCTTTCCTTTTCTTTTCTCCTTTGTTTCTTTTTTTTTGTTTTTTTTTCCATTTTTTATTAGGTATTTAGCTCATTTACATTTCCAATGCTATACCAAAAGTCCCCCATAGCCACCCACCCCCACTCCCCTGCCCACCCACTCCCCCTTTTTGGCCCTGGCGTTCCCCTGTACTGGGGCATATAAAGTTTGCAAGTCCAATGGGCCTCTCTTTCCAGTGATGGCCGACTGGGCCATCTTTTGATATATATGCAGCTAGAGTCAAGAGCTCCGGGGTACTGGTTAGTTCATAATGTTGTTCCACCTATAGGGTTGCAGATCCCTTCAGCTCCTTGGCTACTTTCTCTAGCTCCTCCATTGGGAGCCCTGTGATCCATCCATTAGCTGACTGTGAGCATCCACTTCTGTGTTTGCTAGGCCCCAGCATAGTCTCACAAGAGACAGCTACATCCGGGTCCTTTCAATAAAATCTTGCTAGTGTATGCAATGGTGTCAACGTTTGGATGCTGATTATGGGGTGGATCCCTGGATATGGCAGTCTCTACATGGTCCATCCTTTCATCTCAGCTCCAAACTTTGTCTCTGTAACTCCTTCCATGGGTGTTTTGTTCCCAATTCTAAGGAGAGGCGTAGTGTCCACACTTCAGTCTTCATTCTTCTTGAGTTTCATGTGTTTAGCAAATTATATCTTGTATCTTGGGTATCCTAGGTTTGGGGCTAATATCCACTTATCAGTGAGTACATATTGTGTGAGTTTCTTTGTGAATGTGTTACCTCACTCAGGATGATGCCCTCCAGGTCCATCCATTTGGCTAGGAATTTCATAAATTCATTCTTTTTAATAGCTGAGTAGTACTCCATTGTGTAGATGTACCACATTTTCTGTATCCATTCCTCTGTTGAGGGGCATCTGGGTTCTTTCCAGCTTCTGGCTATTATAAATAAGGCTGCTATGAACATAGTGGAGCATGTGTCCTTCTTACCCGTTGGGGTATCTTCTGGATATATGCCCAGGAGAGGTATTGCTGGATCCTCCGGTAGTACTATGTCCAATTTTCTGAGGAACCGCCAGACTGATTTCCAGAGTGGTTGTACAAGCCTGCAATCCCACCAACAATGGAGTAGTGTTCCTCTTTCTCCACATCCATGCCAGCATCTGCTGTCACCTGAATTTTTGATCTTAGCCATTCTCACTGGTGTGAGGTGGAATCTCAGGGTTGTTTTGATTTGCATTTCCCTGATGATTAAGGATGTTGAACATTTTTTCAGGTGTTTCTCTGCCATTCGGTATTCCTCAGGTGAGAATTCTTTGTTCAGTTCTGAGCCCCATTTTTTAATGGGGTTATTTGATTTTCTGAAGTCCACCTTCTTGAGTTCTTTATATATGTTGGATATTAGTCCCCTATCTGATTTAGGATAGGTAATGATCCTTTCCCAATCTGTTGGTGGTCTTTTTGTCTTACTGACGGTGTCTTTTGCTTTGCAGAAACTGTTGTTGACATAAAGTATTGGGTCATAGAAGAAAAAGCTATGGTCTTACCAAATGCTCTGGCTGGAAAGACACACTGGTTGTTTGGCACTGTATGTCAAGAGAAATCAGCTTAACAAAGGGAACTCGGTTACTGGGAAGCATCTAAGTCTGACACTCAGACTAAAAGAACAAAGAAAAGACAGTATGAATTGTTTGGGTTAAAGTGACCCAGATTTTGGCAAATAGGACTTTTTGATGACCTTCAAGGTAATAGTTAGATGCAAAGGATGAAAAGGACAACAGCCTATAGTAATACAAGAGTAAATAAGATTGAATAAGAGGCAGGAATTACTACATCTCTTACAGCAAGCTAGATGACACAGCACTTTCCTACTCAGGCACATCCATATTTAGAATGGTTTTCTTTCTTATATTTTGTTTTTCTTACACTGACAACTATTTTAGTATCTATAAGGATCTTTTTTTAAATGCTGAAACTTAAAGTTTTTTCTCAAGTATACTTTATAGCTGTACACCCAATTTAATTTGCATAATTTATAGAGAACTCAGTATTGAAAACATATGTGTTTAATAATAATCAGAATGTATTATGGTTAGGCAAACTTGTGTCACTATGACACATTCATGACTTACATTTAAAATAGACTTTTCCTTTTCCAAACCTAATTTGAAGTAACAAACATCAACTTAGATTTGAATTAGCTTGTGACAAGAGTGAAAGACCAAGTAAAATTTTTGAGGCACCAACAGTACTTTCTTTCTTTCTTTCTTCCTTTCTTTCTTTCTTTCTTTCTTTCTTTCTTTCTTTCTTTCTTTCTTTATTATTAGATATTTTCTTTATGTACATTTCAAATGTTCTCCCAAAATTTCTCTATACCCTCCCTCCACCCTGCTCCCCTACCCACCCACTCCCGTTTCTTGACCCTGGAATTCCGCTGTAGTGGGGCATATAAAGTTTCCAATACCAAGGGGACTCTCTCCCCAGTGATGGCCGACTAGGCCGTCTTCTGCTACAATATGCAGCTAGAGACAAGAGCTCTGGGAGTACTGGTTAGTTCATATTGTTGTTCCACCTATAGGGTTACAGACCCCTTCAGCTCCTTGGGTACTTTCTCTAGCTCCTCCATTGTGGGCCCTGTGTTCCATCTTATAGATGACTGTGAGCATCCACTTCTGTGTTTGCCAGGCACTGTCATAACCTCATACAAGACAGCTATACCAGGGTCCCTTCAGCAAAATCTTCCTGGCATTGTGCAATAATGTCTGTGTTTGGTGGCTGATTATGGAATGTATCCCTGGGTGGGGCAGTCTCTGGATAGTCCATCCTTTTGTCTTACCTCCAAACTTTGTCTCTGTAACTCCTTTCATGGGTATTTTGTTCCCTATTCTAAGGAGGAATGAAGTATCCACCCATTGGTCTTCCCTCTTCTTGATTTTCTTGTGTTTTTCAAATTGTATCTTGGCTGTTCTATGCTTCTGGGCTAATATACACTTATCAATGAGTGCATATCTAATGACTTCTTTTGTGATTGGGTTACCTCACTAAGGATGATATCCTCCAGATACATACATTTGTCCAAGAATTTCATAAATCCATTGTTTTTAATTGCTGATTAGTACTCCATTGTGTAAATGCACCACATTTTCTGTATCCATTCTTCTGTTGGGGGACATCTGGGTTCTTTCCAGCTTCTGGCTATTATAAATAAGGCTGCTATGAACATAGTGGAGCATGTGTTCTTACTACCAGTTGGAACTTCTTCTGGGTATATGCCTAGGAGAGGTATTGACCTATCCAGCAGGTCCAGTTATTCGAGGGTCCCAAGGGGACCTTCTCCTAAGAACCAAATGGGGGGAGGGAGAGACAGAAACCAAGTGCAGGAATGACAAGGAAACAGTTTGAGAAGCATCAAGGTCTCACTGTATACAGCAAGGCTTAAGGCTTAAATGCACAAGCAAAAGGGGAAGTACTTCTCAGCAGGAGGAATAGGGCAGCAGAAATGCACAAGCAAAGGAGGAAATACTTCTCAGCAGGAGGAATGGGGCAGCAGAAATTTTTCTTTTGGCAACTACACAGGGAAGCAGGAACTTGGTGGTATCAAGGTACACCTTGTGATCAGGACATCTGGCGCTGACTTGGGCTGGAACATTCTGTGGTTGTTCTCGGAACGGTGCATTGGTGGCCCACTTTTGACCCCCTTTTCTTCTCGGGGGCGGGGGGGAGGCCCAATTCAGAGATCAAGACAATAGAGTTGTCTTAATAGCTCCCAACAAGGTATTGCTGGATCTTCTGGAAGTATTATGTCCAATTTTCTGAGGAATCTCCAGACTGACTTCCAGAGTGGTTGTACAAGCTTGAAATCTCACCAGCAGTGGAGGAGTGTTCCTCTTTTTTCCATATCCTCACCAGCATCTGCTGACACCTGAATTTTTGACCTTAACCATTCTGACTGGTGTGAGGTGGAATCTCAGGGTTGTTTTGATTTGCATTTCCCTGATGATTAAGGATGTTGAACATTTTTTCAGGTGCTTCTCAGCCATTTGGTATTCCTCAGTTGAGAATTCTTTGTTCAGTTCTGAACCCCATTTTTAATGGGGTTATTTGAATTTCTGGAGTCCTCCTTTTTGAGCTCTTAGTATATATTGGATATTAGTCCCCTATCAGATTTAGGATTGGTAAAAATCCTTTCCCAATCTGACCAACAGTATATTTTATGGCAATCTTTTTTCAAGAAAAATAAATTATGAAAAGCACAGGTAGTGGGTTGGGGAGCAGGCCCGGGGGAGGGTATAGGGGACTTTTGGAGAGGAAACTAGGAAAGGGGATAGCATTTGAAGTATAAATGAAGAAAATATCTAATAAAAATATTTTTTAAAAGAAAATCACAGGTAATTTTTCCCCAGTGCCTTGTAAGAAGGTACAGAATAGAAAGTGAGGCATGCACAGAGACACAGAAATTCTGGAAGCTGTAACTCAAGGCATTTGTACAAGCTCAGATTGATGCATGGCTTTTCCTCAAGCTCAAGTTAGTACCCAGTGTTCTCTTGCTCCACAATATTTGAAAAGGAAACTAAAATTAATGACAAGACTATTTTTTCCAAAAAGTTTTTTCTTGCTTTAATGAACATATGTATGGACCTTTGTGTAAATTTTAATTCAACATTAGGAAAATCTGTGTTTTATTTCCCTTTTCAAGTATATCCTTATCTACTCTCTCATTCCATTCATTAATTATCAAAAAGTTGGCATTATTCTCCATATTTACTTTCATTTGATTTTATACTGATTTATTTAATAAAATGTATTACAGCATAAATTATATCATATTCCTTAAAAAATCATACTAAGGATATATATTATGTATTTAATCCAGCTGGATTTATTTGTGTCATGTCTCAGCAGACATTTTAGGGATATTTACAGTATCTCCAATCCATATAATCCTAAACTGATATAAATCCAAATATACTTCAAGGATGAAGCAGATGAAGCAAGAATAAGGAATAAATGGCAATACATTTCTATTGAGTATAAAGCAAGAAAATTCATCAAGATATTATCACAGATAATTATGTCAATGAATCTGACAGTCACAATATTGAGCCAAGGAAATGGAATTAACAATGAAAAAAATGCTGTTAACTCATCTACCTATTATCTATCTATCTATCTATCTATCTATCTATCTATCTATCATCTATCTATCTACTAACTGTCTGTCTATCTGTCTGTCTGTCTGTCTATGCATCCATCTATCCTCTGGTTTTTTTTTAAATCTATGTAATGGTCTTTCTGTTACAAAATACCTAACTTTTAAATCATTTATACACAAACTGGTTTTCAGAAGATACACAAAGTAGGGCATGTTCATTTATACTTGTGAAGGCCGTAAGAACACTGGACAGATATGAGGTATTTAATTGAGATATTGTCTATAAATATCATAGTTCTTTAAAAATTTGTGGAAATTATGATGCATTTCCTTATTGTATATTATATATCTTTTAATAAAAGTTGCACATATAAAATTGTATGGGTTAAGAGAAATTCCCCATGCCCCATCAGTTGTTCCTTTGTTTTCTATTACCAACTCAATAACCAGAATACTTTCTTAATATTTCAACTTGTACACTCTCTAAAGGGATGATTCATTGAAACAGAATCTGCAGCAAAGTAAATTTAAGCAGACAGCATTTGAGTCAAATAGGATCAAGTAGGAAATTGCCCTGTCTTAAAGATGCTATTCAAAGTGATATGCTACCTAACCAGGAGAGCAAATCATTAGATTTTTGCATTGTACTTTAAGAAGCACAGATAGCATTTGGAAATTAAAAAAACTAAGAAGGAATGATGCATGAAAAGATCCTTAGATATATTGCTAAAACACATTCTTCAAAGCAAGGTTCATCTCATTTGTACTTTCATTTGTACTTGACATTATCTGAAATCTAAAATTATTGAATACGATATGTTAAGATGCCTATGGGAATTAAGTGTGACAGGTGGAGAATTTGATTCAATAGTTATTACAGGGAGGTAGACCAGTGTAGTTAAAACTACTGCCCATATGAACAGGAAACTTAAAAATCTAAGTGATAATTTCTTTTGATTGAATGCATTATATTTATCTTAAGCACAATGCCAAAATGATGTATAAGAATGAAAATTAACATTTTATTTTTATTATTTTGTACCAAATATGTCTTTCTTTACAACTGGACTTAAGATTGAAGGAAAGGTGAAGTGGCTTAGTATTGTTTGTGCATTATTATAGAAGATCACTAGGAATTAAATGTGTAAAAAATTATTCAAAATAATTTTTATACCAGGTGAATAATATATCAGCTTTTCCTCCAATATCCTTCATTATATTTTCCCTCATAACCAAATACAGCAATCCTGAGAGTATTCGCTAGTTCCGGTAGAGTGAATCTCAGATGTGTATAAATACGGCAACAGTCTAATTGCCATCTGAGGTATTCTTTGATGACAAGATGATCATGAAAAGATTAGCTAGAGTCATAGCCCTCCACTTTCATGAAGAAAAATAGGAAGCTGTATCTGTCAGCTTACTTTAGCAAGTGTCTGCACATTTCTGGTGAAATCCTCTGGCATTTGCATCTAATTCAGCATCATGTTGGGAGGGCTGAGTCATTTAGATGCAAAATAAATGACAGGCACTGACAAATTTTTCTATGGGCCCTTAATGTCAATCTTTCATAGAGATAGACTTGTGTAGGACATGCTGTCACTATCAGAATCAATCAATTCCAGCAAATAGGGGAACATTACTTTCATACACAGGCTGCCTGGCCTAATGTTAGAGGTGCAGAGGCAGGTTCCTTATAAGTGCAAAGTGGAACAAAGCAAGAATTAAATCTGTGAAAAGAAGATCTCTTAAAGGTGGCCTATGTGAACACCCATATCGTTCAGAGGTACTATGAAAAAGTTTGAATAAGGATTCCCTTATCTTCCTCTCCCTCCCTACCTCACTGCCTCTCTGCCTCTCTCTGTCTCGCCATCTCTCTTGCTCTTATTTTAATGAGAGCAGACTATTCATTGGATGAAGCACAATGTAGGTACAGCAGAACTACAATCGAACATGTTATCGAGTAATTCAGCTTAAGAATACATTTTATGGATGATGAAACAGTTTAAAAAGCAAAAATGACTTGTTAAAGATGATGGCTCACCTATCTCCTTAGCCTAGGGAGAATAATTCAGTATCTATAAAATAGTTACTATAGAACGTGCATTGTTCAAGGGTAAACATGTGTGGCATATGTTTAAGGGTATAGATGTTTAGTCGAAGAGGAGTACATTTGATGGGGCCAAAGCATGATACAGATAGCATATGACACAACCGACCTAATGCAAGAAATTTACTGTTGAAGTAGAGCAAATGACCACCTTGAAGTGAGGCTTTTCACCTTTGAGTAGAGAGAGAAACAGAGATGGAGAGAACAAGAAAGACAGACAGAACAAGAATGTGGTACATGTTGGCAGCCATGTTGGCAGGGAACTTTTGAAATGTATGCATATCTCACTTGGAGGCTGCTGGAGCTAAGGCAGACAGGAGGAACAACTGGTTTCTAACATTCACCCATTTGTTTGTTTGTTTTGTTTTGTTTTTTTTAAGGTGAGCAAATATGAAGGGATGGTTGATTAAGGTTTGAATAGGGGCCCAGTGTTCTTTATACTGCTTCTTGTTTAGAGGCACTGGCATCTTTGGGGACCCAAGGAAGCTAGGACACTGGCCATGTCTGGAAATAACACTCTTTTACTCTCTGTCCAGCTCTGCAGAACCATTTGGGTCTAGGTACATGCTGGTCGCAGTTGGAGCAGTTTGTTGGGCTGGATAAATGTGGGGCTGGCTGCATTGAAACTGTCCAGAATGCAGATTTTGAAGGAACTGAGCTGGTACGGGAGGATTCTGAAGCTGACTTGAAATCTGTTGGGACGGATAGATTAGGGAAAGAAGGAAAAGATAAGGACTTTAAGAATTTATTTTTCTTTATCAAATTTGTACAATTGAAATGATTATGCCCATGGTCCTAGTATTTGGGTGAGTTGGGGGGGGGGGAGTCCCACAACAAGAGAAAAGGAGAGATAGAAGCCACCCTCAGCAATGGGCAGAATAGACAAGTGGGGAAAGAGAGTATTGATCAACAGTACTTATGTGGAGTTCTTTTGGCCTGTGATAGGTAGATGCAATTCAATGTCCTAAAGTTTACAAAAAAATTTTAAATTTACAAAAGAGGTAAGTTTTATATATGTTAATACTACCATTGTTTGTAATCTCTATAGAAATCCACCTTGTAGAAAAAGAACCCACACCTTTGAATACTGGTAGGTATTTTATTTTTCAAAATGAAGTTGGGTTAAAAGCATTAACAGTCTTCCTGCTATACAAAAGACTGGGCATATATAGATTAAACAGCATTTTTAGCACAATCAGAAGCACTATTAAGCCTATACTTAGAAGACAACCACAGTTCCTTTAAATAAAAGGATAGTAACAAGTGACTTTGAAATCTGTCTCATAAGTTTTTTTTTTTCCTTTTAGTGTTTTCGAACAAAGTAAACTGTGTCTAGGCCTAGTAGTATCTCTAGGAAAGTGAGACCTGGGGACTGAGTTTTACACATGAAGAGAAGGCAGCTGAAGCCTTGGTTTCTGCTGTTACACTGACAAATCCGTCCAAAGCCTAGTCATCAATATCATCAGAGATCCAAGAGTTACTGCCTACCTAGGTTTACACGTGTCCACTCAGCATAGAGGTCCCAGGACAAAAACCAGTCTTCATCTGCCAACAGACTTTCTTACAGAGGAGGAATTGGCGGGGACTGGACTACCTTGATTAGACAAAATGGGGCGTTCATCACCTCAGTGTCCTGCTAGCCCAGAGTTTGGACAGGATCATAGTGGAGGGTAAGGTGAAGGGTGTTTTTTTACTTAGATTTTTTTTTTTTATTTTACTTTTCTTTTTTAATTACGTATTTTCCTCAATTACATTTCCAATGCTATCCCAAAAGTCCCCCACACCCTCCCCCCCATTCCCATTTTTTGGCCCTGGCGTTCCCCTGTACTGGGGCATATAAAGTTTGCCTGTCCAATGGTGGCCGACTAGGCCATCTTTTGATACATATGCAGCTAGAGTCAAGAGCTCCGGGGTACTGGTTAGTTCATAATGTTGCACCTACAGGGTTGCAGATCTCTTTAGCTCCTTGGATACTTTCTCTAGCTCCTCCATTGGGGGCACTGTGATCCATCCAATAGTTGACTGTGAGCATCCACTTCTGTGTTTGCTAGGCCCCGGCCTAGTCTCACAAGAGACATCTATATCACGGTCCTTGCAACAAACGCTTGCTAGTGTATGCAATGGTGTCATCGTTTGGAGGCTAATTATGGGATGGATCCCTGGATATGGCAGTCTCTAGATGGTCCATCCTTTTGTCTCAGCTCCAAACTTTGTCTCTGTAACTCCTTCCATGGGTGTTTTGTTCGCAATTCTAGAAGAATAGTTCCTTAATCCACTTAGATTTGACCTTAGTACAAGGAGACAGGAATGGATCAATTCACATTCTTCTACATGATAACCGCCAGTTATGTCACCACCATTTGTTGAAAATGCTGTCTTTTTTCCACTGGATGGTTTTAGCTCCCTTGTCAAAGATCAAGTGATCATAGGTGTGTGGGTTCATTTCTGGGTCTTCAATTCTATTCCATTGGTCTACTTGTCTGTCACTATACCAGTACCATGCAGTTTTTTATCACAATTGCTCTGTAGTAAAGCTTTAGGTCAGACATGGTGATTCCATCAGAGGTTCTTTTATCCTTGAGAAGAGTTTTTGCTATCCTAGGTTTTTTGTTAGATTTTTACTTAGTTTGTTAAATGTAGCTTTGCCATGTTTAAAGCAAGCTCCCGATTTCTATTCCACATCATCTTCTTGGGAGGAGATTAAGAATGTTGGCAGGATCTCCTACAGCTATCACATGATTTTTTTTTATTAAATACTTAATATCATAGTCAGCAGATGTCTGAAAATTTTGGAGGACCATTTACCTATTAAATATACCTAAACTAAACAAACAGTCCTTGTTTCTAGTTACTTCTTTTAGGCTTTACTTTGATAACATATACAGTAGGTTAAATAAACTTGCTTCTTTAATTAATTAGTACTTAGCATAACTGCAAATATAGTTCTGAACACATTAAGAATTTTATTATTCGTAAGATGAGTAACCATTAATTTTCATTTCTTAATTACCATTAACAGTTTACAATCAGTTAGTAGTTTTCCTGAGTCTATGACTTTATATTACATCCCTCTTAGTCTTAGTCTTAAAAATAATGATTTAAAATGGAAGTTCTTCTAGTATCTATATAAAACTTTTCAACATAAATGTAGTCCATAAAGAGATTGTCATCTTTACTGATCCTTTTATGTTTCACTATATTGCAATTTTATATGACTTAGTTTATTCAAACAGTTAAAGCTTAAAGTGAGCAAAGACAGGGAAGCAAGGCAAATATTACTGTGAAGCTGAGTAGACCTTAGGAATTTATAAATATTGATTATCAAATATATCTTATTTTATTTCTCAAACATATGTTGTTACCTATCTAAATAGCAGTTTGTGTTCAACATGTAGCAAAGACATAGTCATTCATCTTAAATTAGCTTCTGTTAATCTGAGAAGACCTTTAGCACCTTAAAATTTTACCATCATATATAGTATATTCTAAACCAAAGTCAAATCACATATATAGTATGCTGGCAAATATAACCTTAAATTTTTATCATTATATAGTTGGTACTAATCCAAAATATTTGAGATATGTTATCACTTCCTTAATCTAAAGTGCAATTCAATGATAATCAGATAGCTCTCTAGAATTAAAGTTTACAATTGCTTCTTTATGCCACATGGTCATCTTAAGATGGTGGTGTACTGAAGAATAGAAAATTACTGGCCTCTTGTGAGAACATGAACTTTTCACCTCGGAGCCCACCCCCTCCCATCTGGAAAACATACTTGAGAAAAACATTTTCTGGAACAACCACAGAATGTTTCAACAGGCCAGGTGTATTGCCAAACATAGGGATGACTCTTTGGTTGAGTAAACTTGTGGTTGTTAAACTTCCCCTATTCCCTCCCCATTCCCCCTCCCAGTTTGTGGTTTTTGCCTTTAAAAGCTTGTGAAAAATTTGAGTCGTGGTCGAGACTCCTCTACCCTATGCAGAGGTGTACGAGTCTCGGCCCCAGCGCGCTGGCTCCTCCCCACCCCCCCCCCCCCGCTTTATTAAATAGCTTTGTGTGTACGCCATTTCGGTCTCTGCGTCTCTCTTGGGTCTGCGCCACATCCCGAGGCTTGAGTGAGGGTCTCCCTTCGGGGGTCTTTCAGTACCACATGCCATGTACTCCTTAACCTTAATAAAGATGATTGCCAGCCATGATGATATCCTGATAATTTAAGCATCAGGTCATCAACCAATTGAATACATGCTTGTTTTATAGAAATATCTGTTTTCCTAGTAGATTTATTTTTTAAATGAGAATTGAATCTAAATTATATTCACATGTGCACATAGAGCTGAATCCAAGGTACATACACACACATGCACACACACACACACACACACACACACACACACACACACATTTTGATTGATTATCTAAGGGGTATTCAGACCAGATTTGACTGCAAAGGTGAACAAATTTAGTGGCTCTTAAATTGGATGCTAGGTGGAGGGGTTGTAGGTTCTATAAGAGATATCCTCGAGGAGATCTAGGAGACACAGATGATGAGATTCCCATAGGTGAGGAAGAAGGGAAACTTCAAGAAATGAAGTCCAAAGAGCCCTGACATCCAGGACTCAGGGGGACCAAAAAGGGGATGCATAAGCTTGTCACTGGGTCTTCACCTCACTGGACTGGGGCAGGAGTAAAAATCTTGAGAAGAAATGGCACCTGGTACCAAAACTTTCTAATGAAAAGAAAGGGAGAAATTAGCTCAAAAATCAAATCTTACCCAAGAGAAATGGTTAGAAGTGGAGTTGGTGAATAGTCTTAAAGATCATGGCTGGAGTACCTCCACCTCCAAGAATATCAGAGCGGTACTAGATTCTCAACAATCACATCCTCTGAACCATGGTTTACTCTGCCCAAAGGCAAAGCTTACCAATTTTTGCTGTTGGATGTGAGCTGGAAAGTAACTCTTGTTACAAGTGGGCTAGAAATAAGGAATAGCGTCCTTTGTGCCTTAGACTCCCAAGTGGGGAACATGCAGCCACCAGGATATCCTACCAAATTTTAGCACCAATGTTAGGATTTAGCTGCTGAGGATTACCTTGGCAGATCAAGGCCAAGGAATGCTACACTGAACACACTGTACAACAGATCTTACACAAGAGATTTATTGCATTGTCGGGGGAGGAAAAAGCTACCTTGGGGCAGGATCACTAGAGAAAAGGAGAGGGAGGTGAGGAGGGTAGAAGGGGGAGAGACACAGAGAGAACTAAAAAGATACAGCAAGTTCTGATGACAGAGACTTTTAATGGTTACATGTGTTAAATGTGATGGTTCACAATGATGTGGCTATTGGCACTGAGGAGCCTGGGGGAGCCCCGACTTTCTGACAATAGGTGTGTGTTTAGTTACATGTATGTTTAAGTGTATGTATTTACAGTTACATGTTAATTATTTTCTCTTGCTACATTCTCAAGGTTTGGTGATCATGTTATTTCATTCTTTCAATATTCATAAATAATGTTTCTTTCCTTCTTTCTTTCCTTCTTTCTTTCTTTCTTTCTTTCTTTCTTTCTTTCTTTCTTTCTTTCTTTCTTTCTGTTAGGTAAATATTCACAAATCTCTTACCACAGAAATAGATTTGAGCAATAATTGACCACTGAATTCAACAGTCTATGTGACTGTGTTACCCTTCTCCAGATAAGGTGGTCAATGATTCATTACAACAACTAGGCTAGGACTCCATCTATAATCAATAACTTATGTATTAATATGAGGTATCTGATGTATGTCTATATTATGACTAGCACCTTTGCCAAACACACAATTGAAACACACATTGGGGTAAAAATGTATCTCTAGGTGTAAGAAGACTTTATATGCATCTATTCTAAAAAGTCTGAAGAATATTTGAATGAACTTTTGTGGAAATGTGTTTATGAATTGATGTGTGCTCATATGTGTTGGTGTATGTTTGGAAATGAGCTTGTACATGCATAAATATTATATATCTCATCAATTTAGCTATATCGCTGGACCAGTAAGTCCCATGGATACTTTTATCTATGTTTTTTCATCACTGAGATCAGAAAACTGTGGTCACTACATGGGTAGTGAGGGTTCCAACTTAGATCTTTTGTTTAGCCATATCCCTTTGTACTTTCAGCAGTATTTTGCTTACAATGGACAGACAGAAAAAATATATACATTGCTTAAAGTGAGTGTTTATTATGACTTTAGGTAGATGGATCCCCGGGTGGGTCTGTATCTAGATGGCCTTTCCTTCAGTCTTTGCTCCACACTTTGTTTCTGTATCTCCTCCCATGGGAATTTTGCTCTTCGTCCTAAGAAGGACTGAAGTATCCACATTTTGGTCTTCCTTCTTCTTGAGCTTCATGTGGTCTGTGAATTGTATCTTGGGTATTCTAAGCTTCTGGGCTAATAACCACTTATCAGTGAGTGCATACCATGTGTGTTCTTTTGTGATTGGGTTACCTCACTCAGGATGATATTTTCAAGTTCCATACATTTGCCTAAGAAGCTTCTATGAACATAGTGGAGCATGTGTCCTTATTACATGTTAGAGCACCTTCTAGATATATGCCCAGGAGTGGTATTGCTAGGTCCTCATATATTACTATGTCAAATTTTCTGAGGACCAGCCAAACTGATTTCCAGAGTGGTTATACCAGCTTTCATTCCCACCAGCAATGGACAAGTGTTCCTCTTTATCCACATCCATGCCAACATCTTCTGTCTTCTGAGTTTTTGATCTTAACCATTCTGACTGGTGTGAGGTGGAATCTCAGAGTTGTTTTCTTTTGACACAAACATACACATGCACACACACGCACACACACACACACACACACACACACACACACACACACAATAATGACACAATCCAGTCATTATTCCTCTCCTAGTCTCCCACAGATCCTCAGGTGAGGAGGAGGGCAGTCCCAAAGGAAGACAAGCAGTCTCAATTTACCCTGACCCGTGGGATCTCTCAGACTCTGAGCCATCAACCAGGCAGCATACTCGAGCTGGTCCAAGGCCCCTGACACATATACAGCAGATGGCTGTCTGGTCTGACCTTAGTGGGAGAAGATGTACCTAATCCTTTAGAGACTTGAGACCCCAGAATGTGGGGAGTCCTGGCAGGGTGATGGGGGCAATCTCTTGGTATATCTAAATCTTAGTCCATTTGTAAAATACTTCAAATAGTTGTCAGAAAAAAAAAACTTTCTTTGTTTGAGTATCTATTTTACTAAAAGTAGTCATTAGAAGGCCAGGAAACTAACACTAAATTACTGTTTTTTAAGTCTTATACATTTAAAATTATAAGTCATGTAAAACAATATTATTTAATATTATAATTACTCAGAATATGCACATGTCCATAAAAATGAACATTGGAAATTTCCATTAGTGTATTGAGACGTTAAAACTTAAATGTCGAAAATTAATAGCAGAAAAGTAAATTAAAATATTATCAATTTAAATATGATATAGTTTTCTAGGTGAAAAATGTTGAATGCTGCTATATGAATATATATAATTTATATGAATATATGAATTGAATATAAATAATTTCTTAAAAAATATTTAAGCCACCATAGGATTATTTTAGAAATATTGGGTATAATACAAAGACAATACTAATTCCCATTCCTTAAAAAATTAAAGTGAATATGTTTTAATGCATCTTTGCTCTCTTCTATGTAAAAGCTTAGTTTTTAATCTGAATAAGAATATATCTTACATAAAAGTTAGATTTTATTTTTATAGAGAAAAGAATTTTGCTTCTTTGATTCAGTAAGATGAATATTGTACTATACCATAATAGACAGTTTTGATCAGTGGCAAAATGGAAATCAGTGAGCTTTACCTGACGGTTGATTATTGCTCACTGAAAACAATTGTATAAATCCACACCAATAGTATCAGGATGGAAACAGAATAGACAAGCAAACTAAGCAACTCATTCATGTAATAAAAGTATAAAAGCAAAATAAAATATGTTTAGATTCCATTTTTTATGTTTTTGTATTTATTTTAATGGCTACATTTTCTACCTCCTATTTTCCTATACCTTTGAGCCTCCCTCTCTCCTGTGCATTAAACAACAATTGAATTTGTTTACATCAGAGTAAAAGGTCCTGGATTTGAAATAACTTTCATATTTTCTCCAATAGTAATATTTTCTTGATTACAAAGAAAAACAGTAAGAGAAAAAAATCATTTTTACCTGCATGAGCCTAGAAAATAAGAATATACAGTTGTGTTGCAGTTATGAATTCATTTTGGGGGGTATGGGGAAAATCACTCTTTTCCTACTTACTCTGAAAAATAATAAGGGCCCTTTGCAGTATAATTTCTCAGGAAACAGTCATCTTAAGGACTTTTGTGGGAAAACTATTTCCCTAGTCCCTGCCATTCTAATCCAAATCTCTTGGTCAAGATCTGATAGATCCTGTGAACTTTGATGCCTGTCTCTGACTGTAATTTCAAAATTACCTCCAGCAGTTTATTTGCAATAGCACAAATATCTACATTTGATTTGAAATTCAAAACTGTATCTCTCCAAGCTACTACACCCTCCTGAGACATTAATTAATTTTAGTCTTTTATGGTTGAAATTAACCTTTAAACTTCTAATTTCATTTTTTGTTTGTTTGTTTCTGATATGAGATACTCATCACATTGAAAGATAATATTGACTATACCATACAAATTTCAATGGATCACATTCCTTTTCTTGAAAACATAAAAGCATCCCAGTAATAATAGCACATGCATTGACCTTAGTCCTTTGTCTTTACATAGAGATGATAAAGGAGTTTGGAATAGACAAACCTAGATGAAAGAAAAGTAGTTTGTACATAAGACTCATACCAATTGAACAGGAGAAACAAAAGACTACTTGGGTACAAATAATTATATTAAAGACACCTGGGAGACTGAGTGTAGACTTGAATTAATTTATAATGTCTTCCTGTGCCTTGACCTCTTTGCATTGGCATAAGGTTGGTGAGTGAGAGTTCTGTTTCTTTGTTTCTGTGGATGAATAAGCCACTCTATAGTGATGTAGCCTAGTTCACATTCTTTTCACAAGTCTTTCTTGAGTCTCACATTTTGTAGAGCACTTTATTATCTAATTATTTTTCTCCTTTAATATACTATGAATTCTTTTAATATTAAATTCTTTTAATTTTATGGTTCTGTTTCTAAAATACAAATATTGATACTATGTTCAAACAACAATTGGTGTGTTAGCTAAACAATTGTTTTTATAGGTAAGAAGACTGAAAATTAAAATTTGCATAATACATGTTAAAATTTCCAAGCATAAACAAGATTACCAATGTATTTTACAAAAGTAAAAATTTAAAAGCATTGCAATGAGCTTTTGTTATGTTTAATCCCCAGTTTAGATATCAATTCACAAAATATTGTAAACAAACAATTCATTTCCATGAGACTGTTGATTAGTGCAGTATCCCCTAGCAAGTCACCATAGAAATTATCTTTATAACACAAAATTAGAATCTGAAAAAGGATCATGTCTCATAGTCTTAGGTTGACTGCAGGAAATTGCCCACTGAATTATTATTTGCCCTCAACTAAAGCCTGAAGTGTTCATTAGTTATACATACAGGGTGTTAATTAACTATTTCAATACAAGACTACTTGATTCAATCTCAGTATTATTTTCATCTCTCTAAAATAAATGATGAAATCACTATGTTTGAAAATTATTTAAATATAATTTAATAGTATCTGTCTTATGTTCTTACACTTTTTCTACTATCACAGAATGAAAATTTAAATAGCATGCCAGGAAAAGCAGAAAAATAATTTCCTAGAAATTTATGAAGAAAGGGGAAGATAACAATTAACAGGGGAGACATATGAACCGGGTATTTTATAAGACTGTTGCCTGAGCATATTTTGTATATTAAATTGTATTCTACTCAGAAAAAAAAAGATACATGTGTGATTGAAACATTATTAGCAACACTTTCTTAGAAATGCACCTGATTTTTGAAAATAATTCTCATTTTAACTAATAATAAATAACTATGTCAAAATAAAAATTGATGCTGTTCTGTTTAGGATAGGATATATATAGACCTTTTCCCCAAAGAAAAAAATTCAGAATCCTTTTCAAGAAAATGTAAAATAAATGAAGATGACTGAACACAGTCTTGACTATTTTATTGATGTATAGTTATTTGTAAAGTGTATAAGCATCTTTGACATCTAAAGTAACATATTAAAGCACGGCTATGATCAAGACAGGTTTAATGTGCAGAATTCTCAATTTTTGTCTAGTTTAGTCTTTCAACATCTCCTTCAGCTTAAAATATCAGTGGAGGAGTGGTCAGGGAGCTGGTGATGTCTGTTGTTTTGAGGAGTGATTTGCAATGTGATAAAGTGAGCAAGGGATAACTTTTATCTGTGAATTACTGAGAAGCAAATACCTGAGGGTCCAGGTCAGATGTAGAAACACCATCACTGAGCAACCAAGAGTGTCACTTGTACCCACAATGTTCTCAGCAGTACCATGTGTCTATGATAATTTTCTTGGCAGAACTGAGAAGGTTGTTTTTAGCTGAGATACCAAGAAGTGGTTAAGGCACTATTGGCACATCAAGGTTGGGGAAGTCAAGGAAAAACAAGCTCTTCTACTGTTTGTGAAATGTCGGTCAAGCTTATATTGTGTTTCAGAGCCCACATCACACTTTTGTTTATAGCCCTCTCCCAAGAATTAAGGATCTTGAAATTTTACTGTGTAGATGAACTATGGTAGAACAGCAATCATGACTGTGTATAAGAGTAGCAAGATTGCAGCCCATTGACTACAGAATGAAATGTATCCTGCCAGACAGAAGACTCTTAATTGGTACACTTAAGGCTTTTGACAAGCATATGAATTAAAAGGTGTTCAGGAAGATCAAGCCAATAATGCAAACCAGCCCAGAGTGTGCTGAACAATTGGCTTTGGGTCTGGTCTTGCTACATCATGAGAACTTGGTTTCCATGACGGTGGAGGGTCTACCTCCTAAAGATACTGGCATTGTTCATGTTCCACTTTCTGTAGCTGCATGTGGTCCTCAGGTTGAGATGGCAGCTACCAGAGGAGTACCAGCTAGTTTATCCATTCCCTAAGTTCCTGCTGGATTAGCAGGCACTGTTTGAAGAGGTGGAGGTCCATCTCTGCAGGTAATGACTCCAACAGGAAGAGGCACTGTAGTAGCTGTTGATTGCTGTTGCTGCTACTTCCAATACTCACCAGGATGAGCAGTCCCACCTCTGCCTGTCAGCAGAGCAACCTCACCTCCCAGAGTTATGGTTCCTCTACCTGGTATAAAAACACCCATGGGTCCACCAGTTGTCCTTACCCCTGCTCAATGGAGACCTGAAGGCATGTTCCCTCCAGGAATAAAATCACTTTCACCAGCAATTAGAGGCCTACCTCCCCAGGAATATATCCACCAAGAGCCTCAGAGATGGCTGATAAACATCAGCCCTTCTTTTACCCTGCAATGTAACTTTTGAAATTGTGTAGCCTACAAGCTTGTTTTTTAACCCCTTTTGCTGCATTAATAATACATAATAAATATATAGAGCAACTAAACAAAAAAAAAACAAAAAACAATGGAAACAACTCAAATGCAAATGAAGAAGAGATTGGATTTTAAAATACCATTGGGTAGAATACCAAACTCAAATGTAAATGACTTAAGAATCGATATTCACAATGTAAGTCAAACGCAGTAAATGTTTACAGAAGAAAGTCAGTCAAAGTAAATACTCATTTTGTCACATTAATATAAAGTCTTAAGAAATTTCACCTAATTTATTATGATAAAATATTGTAAAGCATGGGCATTTAATTAACTTTTGTAGGGTGTGATGTGTGGCTGTCTAATATCTTATCTCCTAGTTCTTAGAGCTCTCAGTATCTGACGTGAGGTGATTCACAGTTCCGTAGACAGAACATGGATTCCTACAAACATTTTGCTGGAGGAAGATAAGAGCAGCTGGAAGCAGGAAAGCTGTAGTCATGCAGGCGCTACATGTGCTGTGAACTTCTTTATACTAATCCTTATCTTCTAAGATATTCTGCAAAGCAGTTCTTTCTCTCCCTCCCCCACCCCCATTTCCTCTTGGCTGCCTGGCTACAGTGATAGTCCTCACAGGAGTATTTCCACTATATTTATATTTCTTGATTCTATATTAAAATTAAATGGGAGAAAAGTTTTGAATAAACATTGGTAAAGAATAAATCTTTATCTTTTAAAATTATTTATGGTTTTTTTTCTATTTTTTTAATTAGGTATTTTCCTCATTTACATTTCCAATGCTATCCCAAAACTCCCACATACCATCCCCCCCACTCCCCTACCCACCCACTCCCACTTTTTGGCCCTGGCATTCCCCTGTACTGGGGCATATAAAGTTTGCAAGTCCAATGGGCCTCTCTTCCCAGTGATGATCTACAAGGCCATCTTTTGATACATATGCAGCTAGAGTCAAGAGCTCTGGGGTATGGGTTAGTTCATAATGTTGTTCCACCTACAGGGTTGCAGATCCCTTTAGCTCCTTAGGTACTTTATCTAGCTCCTCCATTGGGGACCCTGTGATCCATACAATAGCTGACTGTGAGCATCCACTTCTGTGTTTGCTAGGACCCAACATCGTCTCACAAAAGACAGCTATATCTGGGTCCTCTCAGCAAAATCTTGCTAGTGTATGCAATGCTGTCAGCATTTGGAAGCTGATTATAGGATGGATCCCTGGATATGACAGTCTCTAGATGGTCCATCCTTTCGTCACAGCTCCAAACTTTGTCTCTGTAACTCCTTCCGTGGGTGTTTTGTTCCCAATTCTAAGAAGGGGCAAGGTGTCCACACTTTGGTCTTCATTCTTCTTGAGTTTCATGCCTTTAGCAAATTGTATCTTATATCTTGGGTATCCTAAGTTTCTGGGCTAATATCCACTTATCAGTGAGTACATATTCTGTGAGTTCCTTTGTGATTGGGTTACCTAATTAGGATGATGCCCTCCAGGTCCATCCATTTGCCTAGGAATTTCATAAATTGATTCTTTTTAATAGCTGAGTAGTACTCCATTGTGTAAATGTATCACATTTTCTTTATCCATTCCTCCGTTGAGGGGCATCTGCGTTCTTTCCAGCTTCTGACTATTATAAATAAGGCTGCTATGAACATAGTGGAACATGTGTCCTTCTTACCGGTTGGGACATCTTCTGGATATATGTCCAGGAGAGGTATTGATGGATCCTCCGGTAGTACTATGTCCAATCTTCTGAGGAACCGCCAGACTGATTTCCAGAGTGGTTGTACAAGCTTGCAATCCCATCAACAATGGAGGAGTGTTCCTCTTTCTCCACATCCTCGCCAGCATCTGCTGTCACCTGAATTTTTGATCTTAGCCATTCTGACTGGAGTGAAGTGGAATCTCAGTGTTGTTTTGATTTGCATTTCCCTGATGATTGAGGATGTTGAATATTTTTTCAGGTGCTTGTCTGCTATTCGGTGTTCCTCAGGTGAGAATTCTTTGTTAAGTTCTGAGCCCTATTTTTTAATGGGGTTATTTGATTTTCTGGAGTCCACCTTCTTGAGTTCTTTATATATACTGGATGTTAGTCCCCTATCTGATTTAGGATAGGTAAAGATCCTTTCCCAATTTTTTGGGGGTCCTTTTGTTTTATTGACGGTGTCTTTTGCCTTGCAGAAGCTTTGAAACTTTATGAGGTCCCATTTATTGATTCTCAATCTTACAGCATGAGCCATTGCTCTTCTATTCAGGAATTTTCCCCCTGTACCCATATCTTCGAGGCTTTTCCCTACTTTCTCCTCTATAAGTTTCAGTGTCTCTGGTTTTATGTGGAGTTCCTTAATCCACTTAGATTTGACCTTAGTACAAGGAGATTGGAATGGATCAATTCGCATTCTTCGGCATGATAACCATCAGTTGAGCCAGCACCATTTGTTGAAAATGCTGTCTTTTTTGCACTGGATGGTTTTAGCTCCCTTGTCAAAGATCAAGTGACCATAGGTGTGTGGGTTCATCTCTGGGTCTTCAATTCTGTTCCATTGGTCTACTTCTCTGTCACTATACCAGTACCATGCAGTTTTTATCACAATTGCTCTGTAGTACAGCTTTAGGTCAGGCATGGTGATTCCAACAGAGGTTCTTTTATCCTTGAGAAGATTTTTTGCTATCCTAGGTTTTTTGTTATTTCAGATGAATCTGCCAATTGCCCTTCCTAATTCATTGAAGAATTGAGTTGGAATTTTGATAGGGATTGCATTGAATCTGTAGATTGCTTTTGGCAAGATAGCCGTTTTTACTATATTGATCCTGCCATTCCATGAGCATGGGAGATCTTTCCATCTTCTGAGATCTTTAATTTCTTTTTTCAGAGACTTGAATTTCTTATCATACAGATCTTTTACTTCCTTAGTTAGAGTCATGCCAAGGTATTTTATATTATTTGTGACTATTGAGAAGAGTGTTGTTTCCCTAATTTCTTTCTCAGCCTGTTTATCTTTTGTGTACAGAAAGGCCATTGACTTGTTTGAGTTAATTTTATATCCAGCTACTTGATTGAAGCTGTTTATCAGGCTTAGGAGTTCTCTGGTGGAATTTTTAGGGTCATTTATATATGCTATCATATCATCTGCAAAAAGTGATATTTTGGCTTCTTCCTTTCCAATTTGTATCCCCTTGATCTCCTTTTGTTGTCGCATTGCTCTGGCTAGGACTTCAAGTACAATGTTGAATTATAGGTAGAGAGTGGACAGCCTTGTCTAGTCCCTGATTTTAGTGGGATTGCTTCCAGCTTCTAACCATTTACTTTGATGTTGGCTGCTGGTTTGCTGTAGATTGCTTTTATCATGGTTAGGTATGGGCCTTGAATTCCTTATGTTTCCAAGACTTTTATCATGAATGGGTGTTAGATTTTGCCAAATGCTTTCTCCGCATCTAACGAGATGATCATGTGGTTTTTGTCTTTGAGTTTGTTTATATACTGGATTACATTGATGGATTTCCGTACATTGAACCATCCCTGAATCCCTGGAATGAAACCTACTTGGTCAGGATGGATGATTGTTTTGATGTGTTCTTGCATTCTGTTAGCGAGAATTTTATAGAGGATTTTTGCATCGATATTCATAAGGGAAATTGGTCTGAAGCTCTCTATCTTTGTTGGGTCTTTTTGTGGTTTAGGTATCAGAGTAATTGTGGCTTCATAGAATGAGTTAGGAAGAGTACCTTCTGTTTCTATTTTGTGGAATAGTCTGTGAAGAACAAGGATTACATCTTCTTTGATGGTCTGATAGAACTGTGCACTAAACCCATCTGGTCCTGGGCTTTTTTTGGTTGGGAGACTATTAAAGATTGCTTCTATTTCTTTAGGTGGTGTAGGACTGTTTGGATCATTAACCTGATCTTGATTTAACTTTGGTACCATCTATCTGTCTATAAACTTGTCCATTTCATCCAGGTTCTCCAGTTTTGTTGCATGTAGCTTTTTGTAGATGGATCTGATGGTGTTTTGGATTTCTTCAGGATCTGTTGTTATGTCTCCTTTTTCATTTCTGATTTTGTTAATTAGGATCCTTTCCCTGTGCCCTCTAGTGAGTCTGGCTAAGGGCTTATCTATCTTGTTGATCACCTCAAAGAATCAGCTTCTCATTTGCTTGATTCTTTAAATAGTTCTTCTTGTTTCCACTTGGTTGATTTCACCCCTGAGTTTGATTATTTCCTGCCTTCTACTCCTTGTGGGTGAATTTGCTTCCTTTTGTTCTAGATGTTTTAGGTGTGAGGTCAAGCTGCTAATGTGTGCTGTCTCTACTTTCTTTTTGAAGGCACTCAGAGCTATGAGATTTCCTCTTAGAAATGCTTTCATTGTGTCCCATAAGTTTGGGTATGTTGTGGCTTCATTTAAATTAAACTCCAAAAAGTTTTTAATTTCTTTCTTTATTCCTTCCTTGACCAAGGTATCATTGAGAAGAGTGTTGTTTTGTTTCCACGTGGTTGTTGGCTTTCTATTATTTATTTTGTTATTGAAGATCAGCCTTAGTCCATGTTGATCTGATAAGATTCATGGGACAATTTCAATATTTTTGTATATGTTGAGGCTTGTTTTGCGACCAATTATGTGGTTGATTTTGGAGAATGTACTATGAGGTGCTGAGAAGAAGTTAAATCCTTTTGTTTTAGGATAAAATGTTCTGTAGATATCTGTTAGATCCATTTGCTTCATAACTTCTGTTAGATTCACTGTGTCCCTGTTCAGTTTCTGTTTCCAGGATCTGTCAATTGATGAAAGTGGTGTGTTGAAGTCTTCCACTATTATTGTGTTAGGTGCAATGTGTGCTTTGAGCTTTACTAAAGTTTTTTTTAATGAATGTGGCTGCCCTTGTATTTGGAGCATAGATATTCAGAATTGATAGTTCCTCTTGGAGGATTATACCTTTCATGAGTAGGAAGTGCCCCTCCTTGCCTTTTTTGATGACTTTGGTTTGGAAGTTGATTTTAATAGATATTAGAATGGCTACTCCAGCTTGTTTCTTCATACCATTTGTTTGGAAAATTGTTTTCCAGCCTTTCATTCTGAGGTAGTGTCTATCTTTTTCTCTGAGATGAGTTTCTTGTAAGCAGCAATATGTTGGTGCCTGTTTCTGTAGCCAGTTTGTTAGTCTATGTCTTTTTATTGGGGAGTTGAATCCATTGATATTAAGAGATATTAAGTAAAAGTAATTGTTGCTTCCTATTATTTTTGTTGTTAGAGTTGGCATTCTGTTCTTGTGGCTGTCTTCTTTTAGGTTTGTTGAGGGATTACCTTCTTGCTTTTTCTAGGACATGGTTTCCTTCCTTGTATTGGTTTTTTTCTGTTATTATCCTTTGAAGGGCAGGATTGCTGGAAAGATAATGTGTGAATTTGGTTTTGTCCTGGAATACTTTGTTTTCTCCATCTATGGTAATTGAGCGTTTGGTTGGGTATAGTAGCCTGGGCTGGCATTTGTGGTCTCTTAGTGTCTGTATAACATCTGTCGAGGCTCTTCTGGCTTTCATAGTCTCTGGTGAAAAGTCTGGAGTAATTCTGATAGGCTTGCCTTTATATGATACTTGACCTTTTTCCTTACTGCTTTTAATATTCTATCTTTATTTACTGCATTTGTTGTTCTGATTATTATGTGTTGAGAGGAATTTCTTTTCTGGTCCAGTCTATTTGCAGTTCTGTAGGCTTCTTGTATGTTCATGGACATCTCTTTCTTTAGGTTTGGGAAGTTTTCTTCTATAACTTTGGTGAAGATATTTGCTGGCCCTTTGAGTTGAAAATCTTCATTCTCATCTACTATTATCCATAGGTTTGGTCTTCCCATTGTGTCCTGGATTTCCTGGATGTTTTGAGTTAGGATCTTTTTTGCATTTTCCATTTTCTTTGATTGTCGTGCCAATGTTCTCTATGGAATCTTCTGCACCTGAGATTCTCTTTTCCATCTCTTGTAATCTGGTGCTGATGCTCGCATCTATAGTTCCAGATTTCTTTCCTAGCGTTTCTATCTCCAGCATTGCCTCACTTTGGGTTTTCTTTATTGTGTCTACTTCCCTTTTTAGGTCTTGGATGGTTTTATTCAATTCCATCACCTGTTTGGTTGTGTTTTCCTGCAATTCTTTAAGGGATTTTTGTGCTTCCTCTTTATGGTCTTCTACCTGTTTAGCAGTGTTCTCCTGTATTTCTTTAAGTGAGTTATTTAAGTCCTTCTTGATTTCCTCTACCATCATCATGAGATATGCTTTTAAATCAGGGCCTAGCTTTTTGGGTGTGTTGGGGTGCCCTGGACTGGGCGAACTGGGAGTGCTGGGTTCTGATGATGGTGAGTGGTCTTGGTTTCTTTTAGTAAGATTCTTACGTTTACCTTTACCCATCTGGTAATCTCTGGAGTTAGTTGTTATAGTTCTCTCTGATTAGAGATTGTTCCTCTGGTGATTCTGTTAGCCTCTATCAGCAGACCTGGGAGACTAGTTCTCTCCTCTGAGTTTCAGTGGTCAGAGCACTCTCTGCAGGCAAGCTCTCCTCTTACAGGGAAGGTGTACAGATATCTGGCATTCGGACCTCCCTCCTGGCTGAAGATGAAGGCCCAAAACAGGACGTTTCCCAGAAGCTGTGTTGCTTTGGCCTGTCACAGAAGCTTTAGCTTCTGTAGTCCACACTCTCACCTGTGAAAACTACTTTTGGAGGAATCTGGGAACCAAGATGTCTTCAGCCTTTGCTGAGGCAAAGCCCTCTAGGGCTGGGCAGACACCTATCCTCTGGCCAGGAAGGTGGCTGGATGTCTGGAGCCCAAAAAGGGCGCTACCTCAGAAGCTCTGTGGCTCCTGCCTGTCCCAGATGAGGTTAGCTTCTATTGTGCACAGTCTCACCTGTGCAGACTACTTTCGGTGGAGTCCCGTAACCAAGATGTCTTCAGCCGTTTTTTAGGCAAAGCCCTCCCGGGCCGGGCGGACACCTGTCCTCTGGCCGGGAAGGTGGCCGGATGTCTGGAATCCAAAAAGGAGGCTGCCTCAGAAGCTCTGTGGCTCCCGCCTGGCCCAGAAGCTGTTATCTTCTGTAGTGCACACTCTCACCTGTGCAGACTACTTTCGGCGGAGTCCCAGAACCCTATTTATGCTTTTCTTTACTTTTTATTAAAATAGTAGGTTTTATTCTATTGTTTTATCGAAAATAGATTATTCTCTCAAAATACTAAGCCACTGCTTGCTCTCCCTCTCCTCCTCCCAAATCCCCCTCCCCCCACCCATCCTCTCCCCTGGATCTTGCCCCTGTAGTTCCCCTCAGAGAGGAACAGGCTTCCAGGAGACAACAGTTCAACCTGACAAAACAGATACAATGAAGCAGAGCAAAAGCCCTCATATTGAGGCTGGATTGGACAACCCAACAGGAGGAAAAGAGCCCCAAGAGCATGCAAAAAAAGTCAGAGACAGCCAGTCTCACTTTTAGGAGACCCACCAACAAAACAAACTCATGGCCCTAACATACATACAGAGACCTAATGAAGAACCATGTAGGCACCATGACGGCTTCTTCAGTCTCTGTAAGCCCATTTGAGCCCTGCTTAGGTGACTCACTAAGCCATGGTCTACCAGTGTCCTCTAACTCCTCTGACTCATACAATCTTTTCTCTCCTACTTCTGCTAGCTTCTCTGTGCTCCAAGAGGTGAGAAATACTGAGATTTCCAATTTACACACTTGCTACAAAATGTCTGGCTGATCTGCATCTGTTCCTGAAGCCTCTCTGATGATAACTGGATAAGGCACTAGACTGAGTATAACAGGATTTATTAGAAAGCATTTCATTGATTTTTTTTTTCTTTTTTGTCAGTCATGCTTGGTTTCATCCTAGGTTCCTGGGCCATGCAGTCTTTGGTTTCTGGCCCTTTAGGCAATGGGATGCCTCTGCTGCCATGGGCCTCAAGTAAAATCAGACATTGGTTAGTCACCCCAACAAATTCTGTGTCACAGTTGCCCTACTATGTCTTGCATACTGTAGGTGAAATATTTTTGTGGCTAGATTGGTGTCTGGGTTTCTCTTTCAGTAGCCTACTAAATCAGAACAAAAACTTATGGGTGAAGGCTCCATGAAGACAATTGCTTTATTTTCTGGTGCTCAGAAAGCTGTGTGACTGTTGTCCTTGGCATGAGGCACTGTTGACAGGAGAGAGACAGAGAGAGAGAGAGAGAGAGAGAGAGAGAGAGAGAGAGAGAGAGAGAGGGAGGGAGGGAGAGGGAGCTTCTATGCTAATATCGGTCTGGAAACTTTATAGGTATCCACAGGAACGGCTGAGCTAACAACTTCACAGAATGTAACCCAGGCACACAACTGGTAGCCTTGCTTTACTTGCTTTACTACAAAAGATGGCTGGTCAAGACTTTGCATTCTCCAATACTAGGAGTCCTCACTAGAGTCACCTACATAGACTCTAAGAAGTTTCCACTGCACTGTTTCCACATCACCCTAAAATAGCCCCCCCATTCCAGGAGTCTCTCCCCTCATTCTCTCCATCCATCACCCCACCACCACTTTATCCCTTCTGCTTCTTTTCCCACCTGCCACCAGTACATGCACAAAAACTATTCTAGTTCCCATGGAGGTACATGTGTCCCTCCTAGAAGAGCCCTCCTTCACTTAAACTTTTAGGGTCTCTGGGCTATATTTGTTTATCTAAATCTTAAATCTTAACAGCTAATATTGAATTATAAGTGAATATGTACCAAATATGTCCCTCTAGACCTGAAATAACTCAACCAGGATGATTTCTTCTAGTTTTGTCCATTTGCCTGCAAATTTCATGATATCATTATTTTAAAAGCCAAGTAACATTTTCTAGATTTACCACATTTTCTTTGTGCATTCGTTGCATACATATTCTGTTTCCAGTTTCTGCCTACTATGAATAAATCAGCAATAAACATGATTGTGCAAGTGTCCTTGTGATAGGATAGAGTGTCCTTTGGGTAAATGCCAAGGAGTGGTATAGCTGGGTTTTGAGGTAAATTTATTGCCTAGTTTCTTAAGCTATTTATGGAGTTTGGATTTTAACCCTCCATCAGATGTGGAGTTGGTAAACATCTTTTGCCATTCTGTAGGTTGTTGCTTTGTCCTATTGACTGTGTCCTTTGTCTGAGGAAACACTATATTGACTTCTCTAGTAGCTGCATGAGTTGCACCCCTACCAGCAATAGAGTAGTATTCACCTTGTTCCAGATTCTCACCAGCATGATCTGCTACACAGGTTATTGATATTAGTTAACCATTCTGACAAGTGTAAGATAGAATCTCACAGTATTTTTTATTTGAATTTCCCTGTTGGCTAAGGATGTTGACTACTTCCTTTTTTTTCCATTTTTTATTAGGTATTTAGCTCATTTACATTTCCAATGCTATACCAAAAGTCCCCATACCCCCCCACTCCCCTACCCACCCACTCCCCCTTTTTGGCCCTGGCATTTTCCTGTACTGGGCATATAAAGTTTGCAAGTCCAATGGGCCTCTCTTTGCAGTGATGGCCGCCTAGGCCATCTTTTGATACATATGCAGCTAGAGACAAGAGCTCTGGGGTACTGCTTAGTTCATATTGTTCTTCCACCTATAGGGTTGCAGTTCCCTTTAGTTCCTTGTGTGCTTTCTCTAGTTCCTCCATTGGGGGCCCTGTGGTCCATTCAATAGCTGACTGTGAGCATCCACTTCTGTGTTTGCTAGGCCCTGGCATAGTCTCACAAGAGACAGCTATATCTGGGTCCTTTCAGCAAAATCTTGCTAGTGTATGCAATGGTGTCAGCGTTTGGAGGCTGATTATGGGATGGATCCCTGCATATGGCAGTCACTAGATGGTCCATCCTTTCGTCACAGCTCCAAATTTTGTCTCTGTAACTCCTTCCATGGGTGTTTTGTTCCCAATTCTAAGAAGGGGCAAAGTGTCCACACTTCGGTTTTCGTTCTCTTGGGTTTAATGTTTTTAGCAAATTATATCTTATATCTTGGGTATTCTAAGTTTCTGGGCTAATATCCACTTATCAGTGAGTATATATAGTGAGAGTTCCTTTGTGATTGGGTTACCTCACTCAGGATGATGCCCTCCAGGTCCATCCATTTGGCTAGGAATTTCATAAATTCATTCTTTTTAATAGCTGAGTAGTACTCCATTGTGTAAATGTACCACATTTTTTGTATCCATTCGTCTGTTGAGGGGCATCTGGGTTCTTTCCAGCTTCTGGCTATTATAAATGAGGCTGCTATGAACATAGTGGAGCATGTGTCCTTCTTATCGGTTGGGGCATCTTCTGGATATATGCCCAGAAGAGGTATTGCTGGATCTTCCGGTAGTACTATGTCCAATTTTCTGAGAACCCGCCAGACTGATTTCATGGAGTCTACCTTCTTGAGTTCTTTATATATATTGGATATTAGTCCCCTGTCCGATTTGGGATAGGTAAAGATCCTTTCCCAATCTGTTGGTGGTCTTTTTGTCTTATTGACGGCGTCTTTTGCCTTGCAGAAGCTTTGCAATTTTATGAGGTCCCATTTATCGATTCTCGATCTTACAGCACAAGCCATTGCTGTTCTATTCAGGAATTTTTCCCCTGTACCCATATCTTTGAGGCTTTTTCCTACTTTCTCCTCTATAAGTTTCAGTGTCTCTGGTTTTATGTGGAGATCCTTAATCCACTTAGATTTGACCTTAGTACAAGGAGATAGTACTGGATCAATTCGAAATCTTCTACATGATAACAGCCAGTTGTGCCAGCACCATTTGTTGAAAATGCTGTCTTTTTTGCACTGGATGGTTTTAGCTCCCTTGTCAAAGATCAAGTGACCATAGGTGTGTGGGTTCATCTCTGGGTCTTCAATTCTGTTCCATTGGTCTACTTCTCTGTCACTATACCAGTACCATGCAGTTTTTATCACAATTGCTCTGTAGTAAAGCTTTAGGTCAGGCATGGTGATTCCACCAGAGGTTCTTTTATCCTTGAGAAGATTTTTTGCTATCCTAGGTTTTTTGTTATTCCAGATGAATCTGCCGATTGCCCTTTCTAATTCGTTGAAGAATTGAGTTGGAATTTTGATGGGGATTGCATTGAATCTGTAGATTGCTTTTGGCAAGATAGCCATTTTTACTATATTGATCCTGCTGATCCATGAGCATGGGAGATCTTTCCATCTTCTGAGATCTTCTTTAATTTCTTTCTTCAGAGACTTGAAGTTCTTGTCATAGAGATCTTTCACTTCCTTAGTTAGAGTCACGCCTAGGTATTTTATATTATTTGTGGCTATTGAGAAGGGTGTTGTTTCCCTGATTTCTTTCTCAGCCTGTTTGGTTGACTACTTCTTTATATATTCATAAGTCATTTAGATTCTGACTCCTTTTTGAGAATTCATAGTTTAGATCTCTACCCCATTTTAACTGGATTAATTATTTTTTTAATGCCTAGTTTCTTAAGCTATTTATGGAGTTTGGATTTTAACCCTCTATTAGATGTGGAGTTGGTAAACATCTTTTGCCATTCTGTATGTTGTTGCTTTGTCCTATTGACTGTGTCCTTTGTCATATAGAAGCTTTTTACTTTCATGGCATCCCATTGATTAATTGTTGATTTGAGTTTGTGGTATTAGTGTTCTATTCAGAAAGTTGTCTCCTGTACCAATGCATTCAAGGCTGTTCCCTACCACCTTTCTATCAGGTTCAATATCTCTATTTTTATGTTGAACTCTTGAAAACATGTAGATGAATTTTTGGACAGTGATAAATATGGATCTATTTGCATTCTTTATTTGCAGACATCAGGTTTGACTGGTGCCAGGTGTGATAGCTTTTGCTTGTTTGTCTGGTTGGTTGGTTGGTTTTAGTGTTGTTGCTTTGTAGAACAACTTGAAATCAGGGATGGTTATAACTCTAGCAGTTACTTTATTTTTCATGGTTGGTTTGGCAATTCTGTATTATTTTCTTTCTATATGATGTTAACAACTGTCCTTTCAAAGTCTGTAAAGAACAGTGTTGGAATTTCAATGGGGACTGTGTTGAATACTCAGATTGCTACTAGTAAAATAACCATTTTTACTAAGTCCTAAGGATCTATGAGCATGGGTAATCTTTGATTTTCTGATATCTTCTTCAATTTCCTCCTTCAAATCATTAAAGTTTTTATCATTCAAGTATTTGACTTATTGGGCAATGGTAATGCCAAGAAATTTTATATTATTTAGGCTTTTATAAAGGTTTTTATTTATTTGATTTCATTCTCAGTACATTTTTCATTTGTGTATAGGAGAGGTACTGATTACAGTTATTTACCTCTTTTTTTTTAGGTATTTATTTCATTTACATTTCCAATGCTATCCCAAAACTCTCCCACCCACTCCCCCACCCACTCCCCCACCCACCCACTCCCACTTCTTGGCCCTGGCATTCCCCTGTACTGAGGCAGACAAAGTTTGCAGGACCAACGGTCCTCTCTTTCCACTGATGGCCAACTAGGCCATCTTCTGCCACATATACAGCTAAAGACTCGAGCTCTGGGGGTACTGGGTAGTTCACATTGTTGTTCCACCTACAGGGTTGCAGATCCCTTTAGCTCCTTGGTTACTTTCTCTAGCTCCTCTATTTGGGGCCCTGTGATCCATCCAATAGCTGACTGTGAGCATCCACTTCTGTGTTTGCTAGGCCCCAGCATATTCTCACAAGAGACAGCTATATCTGGGTCCTTTCAGCAAAATCTTGCTAGTGTATGCAACGGTGTCAGCGTTTGGAGGCTGATTATGGGATAGATCTCTGGATATGGCAGTCTCTATATGTTCAATCTTTTCATCTCAGCTCCAAACTGTGTCTCTGTAACACACATGGTATGTACTCACTGATAAGTGGTTATTAGTCCTAAAGTTCAGAATACCCAACATACAATTCACAGACCACATGAAGCTCAAGAAGAAGGAAGATCAAAGTGTTCATACTTCAGTCTTTCTTAGGAGGAAGAACAAAATACCCATGAGAGGAGATACAGAGACAAAGTGTGAAGTAATAACTAAAGGGGAGGCCATCCAGAGACATTCCCACCTGGAGATCCATCCCATATACAGACCCCAAACCCAGATACTATTGCAGATGCCAGGAAGTGCTTGCTGACAGAAACCTGCTATGGCTGTTTCCGGAGAGGCTCTTCCAGAGCCTGACAAATACAGAGGCTAAAGCAAACCACTGAACTGAGCACAGAATGTCCAGTGGAGGAGTTAGAGAAAGGACTGAAGGAGGTGAAGGGTTTTGCAACCCCATAGGAGGAACAACAATATCAACCAACTAGATACCCTAGAGCTCCCAGGGAATAAACCACCAATCAAAGAGTACACATGGAGGGACCTATGGCTCCAGCCACATATGTAGCAGAGGATGGCCTTCTGGGACCTCAGTGGGAGGAGAGGCCCTTGGTCCTTTGAAAGAGTGATGCCTTAGTGTAGGAGAATGCCATGGTAGGGAGGCAGGAGTGGGTGGGTGGTTGGGTGGGTGGGTGAGGGAGCACCTTCATAGAAGCAGAGGGCTGGATAGGGGGCTCCAGATGGGAAACTGAGAAAGGGGATAACATGTGAAATGTAAATAAATAAAGTATCCAATAAAAAAAATGAAAAGAAAAGAAGAAGAATGAAACAATAATATAATGCAGGCATACATGCATTTGTTACAATATACTTATATATTATTGGATAGATCCCACTTTTGAAGAACATGCAGGTTTTTTTTTTCCTTTCAGATATTAAATGACTTCTACATTTAATAGTATTCATTTTAAGTTGATCCAGTTCTCTGTAAATTTTCTGATTATATTTTTCTTTAATTGACTTTTTAGGATATTTTAATACAGTAGAAATAAATTTATTTATCTCTACAATAATCTATAATGAAGTGTTTGCCAGTTAAAAATTTTAAAAAATAATTTAAAAGAAAGAAAATCAGAAGTGAATGGGTGAAAGGGGGACATAACAACAACATTGATGAAATCCAGAGAATCATAAAGACATATTTTATAAACATATAGTCCACCAAAATGGCAAATCTAAAAGAAGTAGATAACTTTTTTGAAATATACCTTTACTAACATTAAACAAACATCAGATAAACAACTTAAATAGAATTGTAACCCCTAAGTAAATAGAAACAGTCATTAAAATGTCTCAATTAAAAAAAAAGTCCCAAAGCCAGATAGATGGTTTTATTGCAAAATTCTATCAGACATTCAAAGAAATTATTTCACAAAATAAAAAAAGGAACTTTGAAAAATTACTTTATGAGGCCACAGTTACCCTAATACCCAAACCACATAAAACACTGACAAATAGAGAATTACAAACCAATTTCCCTCATGAACATAGATGTAAAAATACTCATTTAAATACTTACACATTGAGTTCACGAACAGATCAAAAACATCGTCACCATGTAGACTTCATTCCAGAGATGCAGTGGTGGATCAATGTAGAAAAATTGGTAAGTATAACCTACCATAAAAATAAACTAAAAAATAATCGCACATGATCATTTCATTAGATGCCAAACCACCTTTGACAAAATCCAAATCTCCTTACAATTTATTTCTTATTCATTAAAATGAAGTCTCTTAAGAACATGCAAGTTATTGCTATCCCCTTCCATATACATTAGAGGTCTAATGCACAGGCTAGTTTTAACATAGTTTTTATTACATTATATTTAATTTAATTGTATAACACACCCACAAATAGATGTTTAAACATGTTTATTTGTAATGAAAGAAATATGAACATTTCTGTATGATTAAACTTTTGTCCATTTGCTTACATATGGATGTGCTTACACATTACAATGACACTTTAAAAAGTAATGACACCTTATTTGCATATACAAAATATAGAGATTGATGCATAGAACATAGACTTTAGAATTTCAAATTTCCCCTAAAAACATTATCTGAATGGAGAACAGAATAGGGAAACCTAAATTCTTTGCAAAAATTCATTAATTAATATACCAAAAATATTTTCAACATTATAAAAATAAAATTTAAATTATGGACAATTGTGGAAGAGATATGACCCTTAATGTGTGTGTGTGTGTGTGTGTGTGTGTGTGTGTGTGTGCATGTGTGTAATAAGATTACCTAGAAACTTATGTGCTAATACTTATAAGGGCCAGGGTAAAGACGTGGGTGTTGTTCCTTTGTTGAGTTCTTGCATTTTTTGAGATAGGGTCTCTTACTTGCTTTAAAAATCACTAAGTACAGTTGAGAGACTGACCAGTAGTCCTCATTATTCAATGTTTAACTGTTTAGTTTTAGATTTAAAAAATTATTATTATTCCTGGCTTTATAAAACGATTCTGCGGGCTGAATTCTGAGCATTGCAAAGTAAGCGTTTCAAGGCTCTCCAAACATATTTTGACTAAATAAACTTTATCTAAAACTGAGGAAAATGTTTATGTTTTCCACTTTCCTTCTCCTTTCATAGTTTTTTTTTATATGATTCAGTTTTTTCAAATCCACAACTTGAATTTTTCTTTCTTACTATCTCCTACCCATCTTCTAAGAAAATGAAGATTCTTCTATTAAGTCAATTTCTCTGTTCTCCTGTTAGTCCCATATCTTCATCCAAACCTGTTCATTATCAGAGTCCCACCAATAACTTTCAAATAAAGCACTTTGGCATTTGGGTAAGCAGAAGAAATGAAGAGAGAATCTTCTACTTAAGTTCTTAATGTTACATCGGGAGAAAGTTAACATTTGTCTCTATATTTAACAGCATAGTGTTTTCTTGTCAGTGACGATTTTCCTCTTATGTGATAGAAGAGATTTTCTACTTAATTGGGTTTAAATGTTCCCTGCAGCTAGAGCCGCTTGGAGGTCTTGTGACAAATAAAGCCTCTAACAAGGATAGTGTTTTTTTTTTTTTTTTTTTTTTTTTTTTTTTTTTGTCACTCCAAATTAAAATTGAACATTTAGCCAAGTAGTGACCTCAATCAGGTTCTTCCATGGCTTTGCAGGTAGAAACAAATAGATCTGTAAAAAAAAAAAAAATTAAGAGAAAATTTCACTGTGCTTTGATTAATTCAGTTGAACTCAAAATTTGCTCAAAGGCTAAGAAACAAAAATCAAACTTCCAAGAGAATTGTTGTGAGCAAATAGTCACATAGTATAAACAAAGAAAAAACATGAAAAAAAAAAGCAATTACAACCTTAGCCACTGGTCAGAAATAATGACTATCGGCAACAAAAAATAAAATAATGAAGAGTTGAAATCATAGGCCCTGAAGTGTTTCCACAGTTTGTTTATTATTAGCACATGGCAACTTCTGTAGTAATCTCATTACCAAACAGAGCTGCACAGTCTTAGGGGTACATGGGGTCATCATCTTAACCCACTGATTAAAGAAAGCACCAAGTGCCACGGAATTGATTTTTTCTTCGGAAGAGTCAAATCCATCAAAAATAATTTAAACCAATTGTAAAATTATGTTAATGAGACTTATTCTTTTAGTCTTCCAGAGCTTAAACCATCACTAAGCTGACTGCTTTAGTTCTCTGAGTAGATACAGAACACTAAATTCTAATGATGTTCATATACTCCAATGCAATGTCTTATATATCTTATGGCTTAATACTATCCCTGCAGGTTGTCAAAATGTCTCTTTAAGATGTGGATTTCATGCAATCCTATATAGGAGACTGTTGAAGTAAAAAATTCAACCTTCACAAACATCCAGGTCTCTACTCTACTAAATCCTCTCAAGGGGATCATAGAAATGTAAAACAAACAAACAAACAAAACAAAACAAAACAAACAAAAAATAAGACATCTTAGTTGGGAATTCTTTCATCTTAATGATCTCCCTCATTAGGAAGGACTTGGTGGATTCCCTTTTTCTACAACCAAGTTTTAATACTGAGTAACTTCAATGCTTATTATGACATTCTGGAACTAGTATTTTGTGAATCAGTGAAGTCCTAAATGTAGCTTTTAAGTCTAGTAGAATAGCAGAAAGTAAAAGAGTCTCTTATGAATGATTCTTTTTTAGAAAACATTGTAAAATAAAAATGTACTATTTCTGGTATCCCAAGAGTAAGGGATGTAATATTAAATATTTTGTTAAATATATTTTGAATGTAGTTACATAATTTGACAAAAGGTAAATACTATATTTTGTCAATTTTATTATCTATGTCATTCATACATTTTAATTTTTAGAAGAAAGGAAAATTCATTCTCCCCGTTAAATGCATTTTCAAAATCATGACATACCCCCACTCAAATAATTGCTCTGTTTTTTTGTCTCAAGAGCTGACAACAGGGATATGAATTCTCATCCTAAATCTTCTATTTGTCACCTTGCATAAACTTGAGTAAGCCATTTCCTCTAGTAAGCATGCCCATTTCTAGATGAATATCTATGATCCTTTCAAGCTTAATGTCCTCAAATGGTTCTACTCTTAGAATGGTCTTATGTTTAACATGGAACCACAGATACTTTCTTTTGTATGTAGGTCTTATTCTAGACAGCCTCTATACATACCACCTGCACATGTGTGTTTGTACATACACACTTGTGCACGTGTGCTCACACACACACACACACACACACACACACACACACACACACACGAGAGAGAGAGAGAGAGAGAGAGAGAGAGAGAGAGAGAGAGAGAGAGAGAGAGAGAGAGAGAACCGCAGCTTACTGTTACCCGCAATAGGAATGAATAATGATGATTCAAACACTAAAAGGACTGTGATATTCTTTCACCACTATAAGGTGTCATTGTCTTGGAAGGCTGCTCCGTTATTTTTGTCATTTATTATAATACAAATGAACTCATCCCCAGTTCCCAGCTTATCAGCCTTTTGACTGCAACTGAAATCATTGTTGTTTCTTTTCCAAAATCAAATAAAACATGTACATATGTGCATATATGTATATATATATATATAATTGTATGTATAATATATATGCACAAAACATAACATCTAATTATGTTAATTAACTTTCTATCAGAACATTTAAAAGATGAAGTGAAATAACAAATGTGTTTGACAAATTAAATGAAAATGGAACTAGATACTATACATTGCTTTATAGTTGACAAATTAACATAATACTGCTTGTAGTGTTAGATTGGCCTGTACAAGTGTCTATTTCAAAGTAAACTATCACTTTTACTGTTTCTTCAGCTTTGTCATGCTTTCTTATTTTACAGCTATTATTTCAATATGTGAGTTTCTGTAAAGTATATTTTGTTCTCAGTTGTAGTTTCCCCATGTATGAAAGCATAATGTTAACAGTTAGAAACCTAGAAAAATGATCTTAAAATAACAGTGCAAGGTATCTTTGTGAGCAGAATTACTTTTTAAATATCTCTGCTCATAGATAAGATTATTTGTATATAGCAAGCTTATTGTCAGATAGATCAGCACATATTCAGGGAAACAGTGTCTGTGGTGCACTCACAAGGGTCTCACCCACTTATTGTTAAAAGCATGGCCAACTGGCTTCATGCTATTTGATTATATAAGTACAGGAATGTTGAAGCCTGCTTTTAGTGAATGGGCAACATGGAGAAAGTTTTATACCCACTAATAATATAGAATCTTAGAAGTCAAAGAATGGAATTGCTTGATTAGGCACTGACAAATTTTGAAGGAAATGTATTTGTAGTCAATTCTCAATCAAAGCTGAGCCAGTGTCTCGGTCATTATCTCTGAATGAGCTTTTTTTTTCTTTCAATAATGTTTTCAGTGTTTGAATTAAAAAGTGGTTTGGAACTGAGATTTTGTCACTAGCAAATTCTTACAAAAGTAATTTCCTGACATTTTTTATTGATTTATGTTTGAAAATGAAATGTCAGACACTATTAATTGCATTTTTACAGTAAGTTGCTACATCAGGAGTAACAGCTAAATGGAGTTTTTCCTGTCTGATTCATAAGGAACATATTCATTTAAGTGTGTTCAATATAGATGAATGTAATATGTCTATATCCATTACAGTCCTACCTATCTGTGGTATTTAATTAATAAGGCGATAATTACTACCTCTACAACAGTGGAGTACTGTCACGAGTCTGAAGCAAGAAAATGTATTTCCTTATATTTTATGAAGCCACAAAATAGACACATTCCAAAATCATAATTTCAAATATAGAAAGTTTTCTTGAAATTTAAATGAATTTAATGTTTCTAAGTATGGTCAGTCAATAGTTTCTGCATTGTGTTGAGGTTCCCAAGAGTTGTGGTTTGTCATGTGGGAAATGAGAGAAAGGAACTGAGAATGTAACAGTCTCCCTACACGTGAAGCTCAGACAGCTCACACTGCTATCCTACATCTGGGCTGTAGACATTCAATGACAAGGATGAAATTATCTGTACAGAGGAATTATTTTTCCTTACATTTAACATACCAAGAGCTAAATAAATGTGATTTATTTAGACATATTTTCTAACTATTAGATTATATATTCAGAGTACATCTTAGGATTGTTATACATCTCTTCAACACTTTCCTATTCACAGTGTTGTGGATTGCATCCTTAATTGACAAGTCCAGACTAATCTATTATTGTGGTGGTTGAAATAAGAAATGTATCAGCTTGCAATCCCACCAGCAATGGAGGAGTGTTCCTCTTTCTCCACATCATCATCAGCATCTGCTATCACCTGAATTTTTGATCATAACTATTCTGACTGGTATGAGGTGGAATCTCAGAGTTGTTTTAATTTGCATTTTCCTGATGACTAAGGATGTTGAACATTTCTTTAGGTATGTCTTGGCCATTCACTATTTCTCAGTTGGAAATTCTATGTTTAATGTATACCCCATTTTTAATAAGGCTATTTGATTCTCTGGAGTCTAACTTCTTGAGTTCTTTGTATATATTGGATTTTAGCCCTCTATCAGATGCAGGGTTGGTAAAGGTCTTTTCTCAATCTGTTGGCTGCCATTTTGGCCTATTGACAGTGTCTCTTGCCTTACAGAAGCTTTGAAATTTTATGAGGCCCCATTTGTCTATTCTTGATCTTAGAGCATGAGCTATTGGTGTTCTGTTCAGGAACTTTCCCCCTGTACCCATGTGCTCAAGGTTCTTCTCCACTTTCTTTTCTATTAGTTTCAGTGTATCTGGTTTTATGTGGAGGTCCTTGATCCACTTGGACTTGAGCTTTGTACAAGGAGATAAGATGAATCGATTTGCATTCTTCTGTCTTACACGCGTTCTCGACCGGCCAGGAAGAACGCAACAAACCGGAATCTTCTGCGGCAAAGCTTTATTGCTTACATCTTCAGGAGCCAGAGAGCAAGAGAGCAAGAGCGAGGGCAAGAGTGCAAGAGCACAAGAGCTTTATTGCTTACATCTTCAGGAGCAAGAAGCAAGAGAGCAAGAGCGAGGGCAAGAGAGCAAGAGAGCGAATGGCGAAACCCCGTCCCTTTTTAAGGAGAATTATTCTCCGCCTAGGACGTATTACTCCCTGATTGGCTGCAGCCCATCGGCCGAGTTGTCATCACGGGGAAGGCAGAGCACATGGGGTGGAGAACTACCCTTGGCACATGCGCAGATTATTTGTTTACCACTTAGAACACAGGATGTCAGCACCATCTTGCAACGGCGAATGTGAGGGCGGCTTCCTACATATCCCCCTTTTCTTTTAATAAGAGCAATAGGCCACCCATATTAATGAGAGTGGAGATAGAAGTCAAATCCCCAGTGTGCAGGTAAAGGAGCCGTACACATAACCTCCTTCCAGGCTCATCACCCAGAGGGGTCCTGGTCTGGTCCCGTGTTGTTTTACCTGGAGAGAAGGACACTTGGACACTCAACCTTCTTGAAAGATGACATGTCTCCCTAGAATAGGCTCATATATGCCGCAGAGCCCTTCTACTGCAGTGCTTAGCCGTGCAACTCTCTCGGGCTGCTGAAGCACACTCACTCTATCCCGTGCAATGAGACTAGCCTCGTGGGGTGCAAGAGCTGAATGGCCAGCGACCTATTGCTTAAGCATAGATATATCAGGGGAAGCACCATGTTCTAGAGCTGCAAGTGCCTGGGCAATAACCACCTTGTCTCTCCTAGTTTGGGCCTTAAGCTTACAGACCAACCAAAGAAGCAACACTAATCCACAGCAAAGTATATCTCCAAATAATCCCACCCATACCCATTCTTTAAAGAAGGAAAATGCTGAGGAGATCCAATTGGGTAATCCTTTGGTCAGGGACAGGTCCAAGCGCGTGGAGTTGACCTGAAGTCTCAATTCCCGAAGGGTCTGTTCAAATTCAGCCATCCAATTCTGTAACATATACTGAGAAAGACTTTTTGACAAATTAGCTGCCCTAGTAAATTTCTCATACTGAATGGAAGTAACGCATAATGAGAGGTCCCCCAAGCTCCCGACAAACCCTGAGCCAGTCTTGTAAACCTTTGTTCTTTCTTGGAGCTATGACCGCTCTGCATTCCTGCGTGGCTTGCTCATAAATAAGCTATTCTACCAGAGGTGCGGCTTGCTCCAAATCTGCAAAAATACGCTCTGCTGCCTCTGTCATTCTGGCCACAAAATCTGAGAATGACTCCTGAGGTCCCTGGACGATCTTTGTTAGTTGTCCAGTGGCCTCACCTGCTTGGGAGAGCGCCTTCCAGGCCCTAATAGCCTTTTCATCTGATTCAGAACTACTAAGAACTGGCTCCTTGAGCTCATCTAGTGATGAGTATAGGCTCCTTCTCCTAGAAACCTCCGCTAATTGATCTTTTTTCTTTTCTTTTTCCTTCTCCTTCCTTCCAATCTCTCCCCAGGTATTCTTACCTGACCTAAACTTTTCCTCGGGTTCAAGACCCGTGGAAAGGCCTGTATACTTATTTTGTGCGCCATATTTCCTCTTTGCTCCTACTCTCTCTCCCCGCTTTACTTCTGATAGATTGCCCTGAATTTCATCCAGAATTTTCAGCCCTGCCTTAACCACTTGATAACATGTGAAAAGGAACAAAAAGGCTCCTAACACTAGAGAAAGTTCAAGGCCAAACATACCTTGTAAAGCTATTTCCCACTTTACTTCTGATAGACTGTCTTGAATTTCGTTAGAAAGTTCAAGGCCAGACGTACCTTGTAAAGCTATTTCCCACTTTACTTCTGATATACTGTCTTGAATTTCGTTAGAAAGTTCAAGACCAGACTTACCTTGTAAAGCTATACTTACGAGTACCCTGTTCCCCAGCTGAAGAGTTCTGAATTCATGCAGCTGAATCCTTCTCAACAGTCTGTTTTGCGGGAACACTTCATTACCACCGTTCCCCAGCTGAGGAGTTCTGAATCCAGGCTGGATCCTTCTCAACAGTCTGTTTTACGGGAACACTTCATTACCATGACCCGCAGTTCTGGTTCCGGAATGAGGGATCTTCCTTGCACCGGTGATGGTAACCGTCCCGGGATTTCTCGTTCCGGGATTTCTCGTCCCGGGTTTCGGCACCAACTCTTACACGCGTTCTCGACCGGCCAGGAAGAACGCAACAAACCGGAATCTTCTGCGGCAAAGCTTTATTGCTTACATCTTCAGGAGCCAGAGAGCAAGAGAGCAAGAGTGAGGGCAAGAGCGCAAGAGCGCAAGAGCGCAAGAGCTTTATTGCTTACATCTTCAGGAGCAAGAAGCAAGAAAGCAAGAGCAAGGGCAAGAGTGCAAGAGCGCAAGAGCTTTATTGCTTACATCTTCAGGAGCAAGAAGCAAGAGAGCAAGAGCGAGGGCAAGAGTGCAAGAGAGCGAATGGCGAAACCCCGTCCCTTTTTAAGGAGAATTATTCTCCGCCTAGGACGTATTACTCCCTGATTGGCTGCAGCCCATCGGCCGAGTTGTCGTCACGGGAAAGGCAGAGCACATGGGGTGGAGAACTACCCTTGGCACATGCGCAGATTATTTGTTTACCACTTAGAACACAGGATGTCAGCGGCATCTTGCAACGGCGAATGTGAGGGCGGCTTCCTACACTTCTGCCTGCTAATTTCCAGTTGAACCAGCACCACTTGTTGAAAATGCTGTCTTTTTTTCCACTGGGTGGTTTTAACTGCTTTGTCAAATATCAAGTGACCATAGGTGTGTGGGTTCATTTCTGGATCTTCAATTCTATTATATTGATACACCTGCTTGTCACTGTACCAATACCATGAAGCTTTAGTCACTATTGATCTGTAGTACAGCTTGAGGTCCAGGATGCTGATTCCCCCAGAAGTTCTTTTATGGTTGAGAATACTTTTTGCTATTCCCAAGTTTCTGGTGGGATTGCAAGCTGTTACAATCACTCTAAAAATCAGTATGGCTGTTCCTCTGAAAACTGGACATAATACTAGTGGAGGATCCAGCCATACCACTGATATCCAGAAGATGCTGCAACATGTAGTAAGAACACTTGCTCTACTATTTTCATAGCAGCCTTATTTATAATAGTCAGAAGCTGGAAAGAACCCAGTTGTTCCTCAACAGATGAATGGATCCAGAAAATGTGGTACATTTACACAATGGAATACTACTCAACCATTAAAAACAATGACTTCATGAAATTCTTATGTAAATGGATGGAACTAGAAAATATCATCTGAGTGAGGTAACCGAGTCACAAAAGAACTTACGTGGTATACACTCACTGATAAATGGATATAAGCCCAGAAGCTCAGAATACCCAAGATACAATTCACAGACCAAATGAAGATAATGAAGGAAGACCAAAGTATGGATGCTTCAGTCCTTTTTATAAGGGGGGTCAAAATACCCATGGGAAGAGTTACAGAGACAAAGTGTGAAGCAGAGACAACCCCAGATCTCCCAGGGACTAAACCACCATCCAAAGAGTACACATGGTAGGAACCGTGGCTCCAGCTGCATATGCAGCAGAGGATGGCCTTGTTGGACATCAATGAGAAAAAAGGCCTTTGGTCCTGAGAAGGCTCAGTGCCCCAGTGTAGGAGAATCCCAAGACAGGGAAACAGGGTTTGTGAACAGGGTGAAAAGGGGTGGCTTAAGGGGTTTTTAGAGCAGAAACCAGGAAAGGGGATAACATTTGAAATATAAATAAAATAATTTTAAAAAGAAATGAGAAATGTATCCAATAGACTCATATATTTAAATATTTGGTTTATATTTAAATATTCAGTGGCAATGTTTGTGACGATTTTAGAACCTTAAAAGATATAACCTTGCTTAAGAAATAACTAAGCACACTATTATGGGCAGGCTTTGAGGATTTCTAGTCTCCCTGTCACTCACTCTTGAATTAGAGGCCAAAATAAACTCTTTCGCCTTTATTCACTTTTGGTCATGAAGTCTTTTATAATAGCAACATAAAGTAACTAATCAAGTAATTATTAGGATATTTGACCTTTTTACATTTAGAATTGTATTTTATGTTGTAAAATTGTATAGTTTGGGTCCCATCATACATAGTAAAATTGTCCAAA